>NC_091285.1:167141724-167460058 GCF_032444005.1 Ranitomeya imitator
GGGGCGTCTGATAGATGCTTCTCTATTACTAACCTCTGGACTTGGTGGCAGCAGACATAAAACAGTTGAGCCCAAAACTATTACCCCACTTGCCAATGCACCAGGGCAAATTTGAAGAGCAGGGCAAAGTGCCAGAATGGGCACATCTCATGGATGTGCTTTTTCTGGGGTGGCTGTGTGAGTTGCTATTTTAAGGCTGGGGAAGGTCAATATTCCAGTCTCATAATACCAGCCCCCAGCTTGTCTTGCCCTTATTTTACATACTGAATATAACATGTATTGAAAAAAAAAAATCACATTCAGCAGGCAGGCGCATGATCACTTTTATAATATGCATTAAATTATTTTATTTACTGACATTTATTCTGAAAAAAAATTATTTCTCAAAATGGTGTCTGTTGTGCCTGCGCAATGGCATCTTTCGGCGATCCGATGGATACTACTGCGCTGGCGCTGCTGGTGCCATTTTGGTAGAGGAAAAAATTGTCTCCACCAAGATGACAACAGCGGATGACATCTATCAGCAATCCGATGAATGCTTCTACGCAGGCGCCGCCGATACCATTTTGGTGGACACCATTATTTTTTCTCTAGCAAAATTGGATCACCGATAGATGCTACTGGCACCATTTTGAGATTTTTTTCAGATTAAATGTATATCTCTGAATAAAATAATTTAATGCATATTATAGAAGCGATCATGCTGCAGCATAGGCACAGCCTGCTGAATGTGACTTTTTTTTTAAAACATATTAAATATGGTATGTAAAATATGGGTCAGATCACTGAGGGATCAGTGTCCCGTCATAAGCCATTAGTGTGAATACCTAAGCAGAGCACCACATAAAGACCCCCCAACAGGCTGCCCCGCAACAGGAGAATCAAATTAAAGGGAACCTGTCACCCCCAAAATCGAAGGTAAGCTAAGGTAACTAGCATCAGGGGCTTATCTACAGCATTCTGGAATGCTGTAGATAAGCCTCCGATGTATCCTAAAAGATAAGAAAAACAGGTTATATTATACTCACCCAGGGGCGGTCCCACTGCGGTCCGGTCAGATGGGCGTCGCGGTCCGGTCCGGGGCCTCCTATCTTCATCAGATGACATCCTCTTCTTGTCTTCATGCTGCGGCTGTGGTGCAGGCGTACTTTGTCTGTCCTGTTGAGGGCAGAGCAATGTACTGCAGTGTACAAGGCGCTGGGCCTCTCTGACCTTTCCCGGTGCCTGCGCACTGCAGTACTTTGCTCTGCCCTCAACAGGGCAGACAAAGTACGTCTGCGCTGGAGCCGCAGCGTGAATACAAGAAGAAGACGTCATCGTAAGAAGATGTGAGACCCCGGACCAGACCGCGACGCCCATCTTACAGGGACCGCCCCAGGGAAAGTATAATCTAACCTCTTTTTCTCATCTTTTAAGATACATCGGGGGCTTATCTACAGCATTCCAGAATGCTGTAGATAAGCCCCTGATGCTGGTGGGCTTAGCTCACCTTTGATTTTGGGGGTGACAGGTTCCCTTTAACTGAAAACTGAAAATGAAGATTAAACAACAATCACAAGGCGGATTTCATCAACCAAGGTATCATTTTAATCAGCATAACGGCATCAACCTGGCAGTGTCTGTAGGTTACTCTGCACAGTCCTTCTGTTAGGTTCCCTCAACTGTTCACAATTACAGCCCATGGGTGCCAAAACTTTTGCATGTCCCTGTATGTGAGACACAAGAAACTGAAAATAAATAATATTCAATTGCTCAGCTTTTTGTATATCTGATCCTCAAAAGTTTCAAAATAAAATGTCATTATTTTTTTTAGTATACAGATTTGAACAATGAACAGTTACTGAAACAATCATTCAGAAACCACAATGCATGATGAATAATAACTTAGTAAGTGAAGAATAGGGGACACAGGGAAATAATTTGTCTACCTGCATATGTAAATCTGAACTTGAGGGTAGTTTTTATACACCACCCTGATGCCTTCAAAGTGACAGTAGAGATCATCCATAACAATACAGATAAGCTGTCTTCCACTGAAAACCAAGACAACTTGCATCTTGTTCTTCAACATTCCACTTATTAAGTAAAGGAAATGTAAATCTTGAACACCAGCAGCACAAAAAAACACAATAATTTCCATTTCACAAATCAATGTCAACTTATTTGCCTTTTTAATCTGCTATGACACGTCTGGTTACTTTACAGTATACATGTAATGGGTTGGAAATTGTTCATATTAAAAATCTTGGGGATTTGGGATGAGCACACCCAAATGGCAAAGTTCGGAGTCCATACTTAACGAACCCCGAACACAAACTTTTCACTTCATGTCCTGTTTCCTGTTCAGGTTCGCGAGTCTAATAAAGCTTGTTGAAAGGTTGCAGGGCAGCCAATCAATATGCTTTTAGACGGTAGGCACTTCTGGAGCCATCACAGCCAGGCCAAGTATTGACGTGGCTGTGATTGGCCAGCACCCCACGTGACCTGGCCTGTAAAATCATTAGGTGTTTGGTACGGGCGCCGAACTTTACTGTTTGGGTTCGGTCATCTCTACTGCTAGCCTCTTCCATGTCTTTAATGTTTATATCATGTCAAAGTGATGAAGATCATGCCAATATTCTTGTGGTTTTCCGATGTCCTCCTTCCCATTGCAGCTGCTAAAATCCAGTGTTCCTTGAGTTCAGGAAGACTCTTCACTTATCCCAGAATGTATTGGAAATATGCAAATGATCTTAGCAGGACTCCTCCCCTGTGGGACAAAAGAAATTTCTGTGGAATCACCGTAAAGATGTCCTTCAATGAGTTTGATTCAGCTAACCCTAAAGATCTTCAGTCTCATGGCGACTCTTCACTCTTCTCAGAATGCACCAGGAATATGCAAATTATCTCATTCAAGCTTCAATTCCTGATTTGACGATTTCCTTTGAGCAGCTCGATCCATTTACAGTGTAGCGTAGTGTAGGGAAAGAATGCTGCTGGAGTGAGGGACAGATTCTGACTGTGCACTCTGCAAAAAAACACTGTATTTACTCCATAACCTATATCTGTGAGAATACTGTCGTGAAAACCACTGTATGTAGTTTGCACCCTCTGCCTGTGCAGTACTGTTCCTTTAAGCCATTGTGTGTACTCTGCACCCCCCACCTCTGAGAGTACTGTTCCTTTAAGGTGCTGTGTGTAGTCTGCACAGCCCCTCACCTGTGGAAGTACAGTTCCTTTAAGCCACTGTATGTACTCTGGACCCTCCCGCCTGTGGAAGTACTGTTACTCTAAGCTACTGTATGTACTCTGCAACCCCTGCCTTTGGCAGTAATGTCCCTTTAATCTTCTGTGTGTTAAATGCACCCATGCCTGTGTAAGTAAAGGTACCGTCACACATAGCGACGCTGCAGCGATACCGACAACGATCCGGATCGCTGCAGCGTCGCTGTTTGGTCGCTGGAGAGCTGTCACACAGACAGCTCTCCAGCGACCAACGATCCCGAGGTCCCCGGTAACCAGGGTAAACATCGGGTAACTAAGCGCAGGGCCGCGCTTAGTAACCCGATGTTTACCCTGGTTACCATCCTAAAAAGTAAAAAAACAAACGCTACATACTTACCTACCGCTGTCTGTCCTCGGCGCTCTGCTTCTCTGGTCTGGCTGTGAGCGCTGGGCAGCCAGAAAGCAGAGCGGTGACGTCACTGCTCTGCTTTCCGGCTGACCGACGCTCACAGCCAGAGCAGGAGGAGAGCAGAGCACAGCGCTGGAGGACAGACGGCTGTAGGTAAGTATGTACTGTTTGTTTTTTTACTTTTAGGATGGTAACCAGGGTAAACATCGGGTTACTAAGCGCGGCCCTGCGCTTAGTTACCCGATGTTTACCCTGGTTACCAGCAAAGACATCGCTGAATCGGTGTCACACACGCCGATTCAGCGATGTCTACGGGGAGTCCAGCGACGAAATAAAGTTCTGGACTTTCTTCCCCGACCAGCGATCTCCCAGCAGGGGCCTGATCGCTGCTGCCTGTCACACTGGACGATATCGCTAGCGAGGACGCTGCAACGTCACGGATCGCTAGCGATATCGTCTAGTGTGACAGTACCTTAAGGTTCCATTGAACTGCTTTGTCTTTTTTAGCGGTCTGGGAAATACATGATTGGCATCAGTCGATTAGTTGTCATTTCTAGGCCATATAAATAATTTTTCAGGACTACTGTGTGTTTTTTTTAGTAGACTGGGAAATAAATAATTGGCATCAGCCAGCTCTTGTCATTAGTAGGCAAAATAAATATTTTTTCAGGACCGCCGTGTGTTTTTAGTAGTCTGTGAAATACATGACTGGCATCAGCCATTTAGTTGTCATTTCTAGGCCAAAGAAATAATTTTTCAGGACTGCTGCGTGCTTTTTTTTAGTTGTCTGGGAAATAAATAATTGGTATCAGCAGTCTCATTGACATTAGTAGGGCAAACAAATAATTTTTCAGGACTGCTGTGTGTTTTTTAGTAGTCTTGGAAATAAAGTTTTGGCATCAGTCATCAAGTTGCCTTTTCTAGGCCAAAGAAATATTTTTTCAGTATGGCTGTATCTTTTTTATTAGTATAGTAACATTGTAACATAGTTTTTAAGGTTGATGGAAGACTTTAAGTGAATCTAGTTCAACCCATATCCTAACGTAATTTGCCCTAACATGTTCATCCAGAGGAAGGCAAAAAAAAACCATGTGGCAAACAGTAAGCTCCACATTTGGGAAAAAATTCCTTCCCGACTCCACTTACAGCAATCAGACTAGTTCCATGGATCAACACCCTATCAAGGAATCTAGTATATATAACCTGTAACATTATACTTTTTAAGAAAGGCTTCCAGTCCCTTCTTACATTTTAGTAATGAATCACTCATTACTACATCATACGGCAGAGAGTTCCATAATCTCACTGCTCTTACAGTAAAGAATCTGCATCTGTTATTATGATTAAACCTTCTTTCCTCTAGACGTAGCGGATGCCCCTTTGTCCTTGTCTCAGGTCTACAAGTAAAAAGATCATTACAAAAGTCATTGTACTGTCCCTTCATGTATTTATACATTGTAATCCCTTAGCCTTCATTTTTCCAAACTAAATAATCTCAAGTGTAATAACCTATCTTGGTATTGCAGACCCCCCAGTCCTCTAATAACCTTGGTCGCTCTTCTCTGCACCCGCTCTAGTTCAGCTATGTCTTTCTTACACACTGGAGACCAGAACTGTACACAGTATTCTAAGTGTGGTCGAACTAGTGACTTGTATAAAGGTGAAATTATGTTCTCCTCGTGAGCATCTATGCCTCTTTTAATGCATCCCATTATTTTATTTGCTTTTGTAGCAGCTGCCTGACACTGGCCACTAAGGCTACGTTCACATTAGCGTCGCGTCGCTGTTGCGTCGGCGACGCAGCGGCGACGCAGCGGCGACGCGCCCCTATGTTTAACATAGGGGACGCGTGCGTCTTTTTGCACGCGTTTTCCGACACGTGCGTCGTTTTAGACGCTAGCGTCGGACGCAAGAAAACGCTACAAGTTGCATTTTTCTTGCGTCCGATTTCGGCAAAAAACGGCGCACGCGTCGCAAAACGCGCGCGTTTTTGCGCGCGTTTGCGCGCGTTTTTCCATGCGTCGCCGCTGCGTCGCCGACGCAACAGCGACGCGACGCTAATGTGAACGTAGCCTAAACATGAGTTTGTCATCTACCCATACAGCCAGGTCTTTTTCAGTGACAGTTTTACCCAGTGTTTCACAATTAAGGACATAATTCTACACCTTATTTATTCTGCCCAAGTGCATGACCTTACATTTATCCCCATTAAAGCTCATTTGCATCTTATCAGCCCAAGCTTCTAGTATACATACTGTAAATATTCCTGTAATATTAAAATGTCCACCTCTGTATTAATTACCCTGCAGAGTTTAGTATCATCTGCAAAAATTGAAATTCTGCTCTGTATGCTCCATACAAGGTCATTAATAAATATGTTAAAAGAAGCGGGCCCAATACTGACCCCTGTGGTATCCCACTGCTAAAGGTACCTTCACACTGAACGATATCGCTAGCGATCCGTGACGTTGCAGCGTCCTGGCTAGCGATATCGTTCAGTTTGACAGGCAGCAGCGATCAGGATCCTGTGTGACATCGTTGGTCGCTGCAGAAAGTCCAGACCTTTGTTTCGTCGCTGGACTCCCTGCAGACATCGCTGAATCGGCGTGTGTGACGCCGATTCAGCGATGTCTTCACTGGTAACCAGGGTAAACATCGGGTTACTAAGCGAAGGGCCGCGCTTAGTAACCCGATGTTTACCCTGGTTACCAGCGTAAAAGTTAAAAAAACAAACACTACATACTTACCTTCCGCTGTCTGTCCCCAGCGTTCTGCTTCTCTGCACTGGCTGTGAGCGCCAGCCAGCCGGAAAGCACAGTGGTGACGTCACCGCTCTGCTTTCCGGCCGCTGTGCTTACACAGCGCAGAGAAGCAGAACGCCGGGGGACAGACAGCAGAAGGTAAGTATGTAGTGTTTGTTTTTTTTAACTTTTACGCTGGTAACCAGGGTAAACATCGGGTTACTAAGTGCGGCCCTGCGCTTAGTAACCCGATGTTTACCCTGGTTACCGGCATCGTTGGTCGCTGGAGAACTGTCTGTGTGACAGCTCTCCAGCGACCAAACAGCGACGCTGCAGCGATCGACATCGTTGTCGGTATCGCTGCAGCGTCGCTCAGTGTGAAGGTACCTTAACCGCGACACAGTCTGAGTGTGCTCCATTAATAACCACCCTTTGTTTCCTGTCCCTGAGCCAGCTCTTAACCCACTTACACATATTTTCCCCTATCCCCATTATTCTCATTTTCTGTATCAATTTTTGTGTGGCACCGTATCAAAAGCTTTTGAAAAGTCCATATACACTATATCCACTGGGTTCCCTTGGTCCAGTCCGGAACTTACCTCTTCATAGAAGCTGATCAGATTAGTCTGACATGAACGGTCCCTTGTAAACCCATGCTGATACTGGGTCATGAGGTTATTCCTCTTCAGATACTCCAGTATAGCATCCCTTACAATGCCCTCCAGGATTTTACCCACAGTAGAGGTTAAGCTTACTGGCCTATAAATTCCGAGTTCAGTTTTTGTCCCCTTTTTGAATATTGGCACAACATTTGCTATACTCCAGTCCTGTGGTACAGACCCTGTTATTATGGAGTCTTTAAAGATTAAAAATAATGGTCTATCAATGACTGTACTTAATTCCTGCAGTACTCGAGGGTGTATCCCATCCGGGCCCGGAGATTTGGCAATTTTAGTGATATTTAGACGTCGCCGTACTTCCTGCTGGGTTAAGCAGGTGACATTTAATGGAGAATGTTTGTTATCACTGGTAATGTTGTCTGTCATGGGATTTACTTGTGTAAATACTGTTGAAAAAAAAGTAATTTAGCAGAGTGTTCCTCATCCACCATTTCACCCAGACTATTTTTAAGGGGGCCAACACTATCATTTTTAGTTTCTTACTATTTACGTAGTTAACAAATACTTTGGGATTATTTTTACTCTCTCTGGCAATGAGTCTCTCTGTCTCAATCTTTGCAGCCTTGATTTGCTTTTTACAAAATGTATTTCATTTTCTGTATTTATTTAATGTCTCATCACTAGTGTTGAGCATTCCGATACCGCAAGTATCGGGTATCGGCCGATACTTGCGGTATCGGAATTCCGATACCGAGATCCGATACTTTTGTGGTATCGGGTATCGGTATCGGATACATAGAGATGTGTAAAATAAAGAATTAAAATAAATAATATTGATATATTTACCTCTCCGGCGGCCCCTGGACTCAGCGCGGGTAACCGGCAGGCTTCGTTGTTCAAAATCAGCGCTTTTAGGACCTGAGAATCACGTCCCGGCTTCTGATTGGTCGCGGGCCGCCCATGTGACCGCCACGCGACCAATCACAAGCCGCGACGTCACCGCAAGCTATTAACGCGCTCATTTTTAAAAATGAGCGCGTTAATGGCTTTCAAAGACGTAGCGGCTTGTGATTGGTCGCGTGGCCGCGACCAATCACAAGCCGCGACGTCACCGCAAGCTATTAACGCGCTCATTTTTAAAAATGAGCGCGTTAATGACTTTCAAAGACGTAGCGGCTTGTGATTGGTCGCGTGGCCGCGACCAATCACAAGCCGCTACGTCTTTGAAAGCCATTAACGCGCTCATTTTTAAAAATGAGCGCGTTAATAGCTTGCGGTGACGTCGCGGCTTGTGATTGGTCGCGTGGCCGCGACCAATCACAAGCCGCTACGTCTTTGAAAGTCATTACCGCGCTCATTTTTAAAAATGAGCGCGTTAATAGCTTGCGGTGACGTCGCGGCTTGTGATTGGTCGCGTGGCGGTCACATGGGCGGCCCGCAACCAATCAGAAGCCGGGACGTGATTCTCAGGTCCTAAAAGCGCTGATTTTGAACAAAGAAGCCTGCCGGTTACCCGCGCTGAGTTCAGGGGCCGCCGGAGAGGTAAATATATCAATATTTTTTATTTTAAGTCTTTATTTTACACATCCCTATGGATCCCAGGGCCTGAAGGAGAGTTTCCTCTCCTTCAGACCCTGGGAACCATGAGAATACCTTCCGATACTTGATGTCCCATTGACTTGTATTGGTATCAGATATCGGTATCGGCGATATCCGATATTTTTCGGGTATCGGCCGATACTATCCGATACCGATACTTTCAAGTATCGGACGGTATCGCTCAACACTACTCATCACTACCTACTTCCTTTAATTCTCTAAATGCTTTCTTTTTGTCACTTATTGCGCCCCTTACAGCTCTATTTAGCCATATTGGTTTCCTCCTATTTCTACTATGTTTATTGCCATACGGTATATACTGTGCACAGGTCCTATCCAGGATGCTAATAAATGTCTCCCATTTTCTTTGTGTATTTTTATGTCTCAGGATATTGTCCCAGTTAATTGCACCAAGATCATCTCTCATCCGTTGGAAATTTGCCCTCCTGAAGTTTAGTGTCCTTGTAACCCCTCTACTACACATCTGATTAAAAGATACATGAAAACTTATTATTTTGTGATTACTATTCCCCAAGTCACCCCCAACCCTTATATTTGATATGCGGTCTGGCCTGTTGGTTAATATTAGGTCTAGCAGTGCCCCCCTTCTTGTTGGTTCCTGAACCAGTTGTGAAAGGTAATTAATTGTCTCTCATAGTTGTCAAAAAATGATTACCTTTGCTGGAACTGCAGATTTCTGTTCCCCAATCTATTTCAGGGTAGTTGAAGTCCCCCATAATAATGACTTCTCCTTGATTCACAGCTTCATCTATTTGCTTAACGAGGATATTCTCTGCTGCTTCCATTATTTTTGGAGACTTATAACAAACCACTAACAGTAATTTATTATTTTTTCCCCCTTCCCTTATCTCCACCCACAGGGATGTTACAGTTTCATGAGATTCACATATATTATCATGCAGGATGGGTTTTAAGGATTATTTTACATATAAACACACACCACCTTGCTCATTTATACCATCATTTCTCAACAGACTATAGCCCTGCAAGGTAACAACCCAGTCATGGCTCTCATCCAGCCATGTCTCAGATATCTCCACCATGTCATAATTATGTTCCAACAAAATTTATTCTAATTCATCCATTTTGTTGCCGAGGCTTCTGGCATTAGTATAAATGCACTTTATGTGTCTCTCTGTACCTCTATTCTTCCTTAAATATTAGCTGTTCTAACCCCACCCGCATGCCACCCCAAATTTCCTTATTTGTGCCCAGGTCTCTATCTGCACTCTTTTCCTCTTATAAAATGAATACCCTCCCCTCCAAAATCCCTAGTTTAAACACTCCACCAACCTTCTAGCCATTGTCTCCCCCAGCACAGTTGCACCCTCCCCATTGAGGTGCAGCCCGTCCCTAGCGTAGAAACTGTAGCCAACTGAGAAGTCGGCCCAGTTCTACAGGAACCCAAACCCCTCCTTCCTACACCCATTCCTGAGCTCCTTATTTATCTCCCTAATCTCCCGTTGCCTCTCTGGTGTGGCAAGTGGTACAGGCAGTATTTCAGAGAACACCACCTTGGAGGTCCTTGCTTTAAGCTAATTCCCTCCTCATCCGCCAACTTAGCAAACTAATTGGGATGTGCTAGATCAGGACTAGCCTTCCTGGCACTCTTCCCTCTACCACACCTTCTATCTGTTACCCAGCTAGCTTCCTCACTTTCCTGCAGCTCCATACTACCATCCTCCCCCATATTTATCCCATTGAGTGCATGCTCAATGAGCAGCATATTCCTTTCCATATTGTCAATAGATCTCAATGTTGCCAGCTGCATATTTAGATCCAGTATCTGGGCTTCCAAATGCACAGCATGCTCACATCTCGCACAGCAGTATGCACCCTTGACCGGCTGTTCAAAGATTGCATACGTGTGGCAAGATGTACACTGGATGGCTTTGTCAATTATGGAGCTCATTTCCTAATAGGGATGGCACCAGACAGAAAAGTTAAGTAAAAAGAATTGTAGAGTATTAATAAAATGCAAACAACAATTCAGTAATTCCTCCCTTGCAATCTCCCTGAATGCAAAGTCACTGAATCTCCAGTCACACACTTACTTCCGTTCCCACTTACACTCTGGTCACACGCAGCTAATTCACACTCGCTAAGGAAGATTTAAAGAGATTTTTCTTTTCCTTTAGCATCAACTCAACCAACAGCTCAATGGCAAATAAATTATTTTTATTGTTATTATTATTATTATTTATTATTAAAGCACCATTTCTTCCATGGTGCTTTACATGTGAGAAGGGGTATACATAATAGAAACAAGTACAGTAATCTTAAAGAGTGCAAGTCATGACTGGTACAGGAGGAGAGAGGACCCTGCCCATGAGGGCTCCAAATCTACAAGGGATGGGTGAGGATACAGTAGATGAGGGTAGAGCTGGTCGTGCAGCGGTTTGGTCAATCGGTGGTTACTGCAGGTTGAAGGCTTGTCAGAAGAAGTAGGTCTTCAGATTCTATTTGAAGGGTTCCATGTTAGGCGAGAGTCTGATATGTTATGGTAGAGAAATCCAGAGTAGGGGTGAAGCAGGAGAGAAATCTTTTATGCGATTATGGGTAGAAGAGATAAGAGGGATGTAGAGAAGGAGATCTTGTGAGGATCGGAGGTTGCGTGCAGGTAAGTACCTGAGACAAGGTCACAGATGCATGGACGATGCAGGTTGTGGATGGCTTTGTATGTCATGGTTTTGGTTTTGAACAGGAGTTTTGGGGTAATGGGGAGCCATTGACAGAGGGGAGAGGCTGGGGAATTGCGGGGGGGACTGGTGGATTAGTCAAGCAGCGGAGTTTAGAATAGATTGGAGAGGTGCGAGAGTGTTAGAGGGGAGGCCACAGAGCAGGAGGTTGCAGTAATCAAGGCGGGAGATGATGAAGGCACAAACTTGTGTTTTTGCAGATTTTTGGTTGATGAATGTACGGATCCGGGAAATAATTGGCATCAATCCTCTTGTTGACATTTTATAGGTCAAGAAAATAGTTTTTCTATACCTCTGTGTCTTTTTTAGTAGCGCTGCAGATAAATATTGACATCAGCCATCTCATTGCCCTTAGTAGGCCAAATAAATAATTTTTCAGGGCCACTGTGTGTTTTTTAGTAGTCTGGGTACTACATGATTGGTATCAGCCATTTAGTTGCCTTTTCTAGGCCAATGAAATCATTTTTCAGGACCTCTGTGTGTTCTCTAATAGTGTTGCAAATAAGTAATTAGCATCAGCCACCTCATTGGTATTTGTAGGCCAAAGAAATTCTTTTTCCGGACTACTGTGTTTTCTCTAGTAGTGTGGCAAATAAATAATTGGTGTTAGTCAATACATTGACATTTGTAAGCCATACAAATAATTTTACTGTACTGGGGTGTCTATACGAGCAGTGTTCCTAACAATTAGTATACTTCTGCAGCCATGTTTTTGGGAGTAGTGTGACTAAAATAAAATTTCATTCTGCAGCCATCTCTTTCCCATTTGTGGGCTGAAAAAATTATTTTATTCTACTGCTTTGTCTATACGAGCAGTGTGTCTAAAAATATTCTACTATACAGCTGTCTTTTTGTGAGTTGTGTGTCTAAAAATGATTCTACTATGCAGCCATCTCTTTCTTATTTGTTTGCTGAAAAAATTATTATATTTAATCACGGTGTCTATATGAGTGGTGTGTTTAAAAAACTATTCTACTATGCGGCCTTTTCTCTTCCATTTGTTTCCAAAAAATCTTTTATTCTATTGCTGTGTCTATACAAGCAGTGTTTCTAAAGTATTTGCATACTCTGCAGCTGTGTTTTTTCTACCACTGTGTCTGTATAGGTAATGTGTGTAAAAAATAATTCTACTATGCAGCCATGTCGTTTTTTTGAGAATAGTGTGTCTAAAAAACATTTCTACTATGCAGCCATCTTTTCCCATTTGTGGGTCAAAAAAATATTTTACAGCTGTGTCTACGACTGTGTCTACACGAGTAGTGCATCTAAAAAATGTTTCTACTATGCATCTCTCTTTTTTGAGTAGTGTGTCTAAAATCAATTCTACTCTGCAGCTGTCTCTTTATTAATTGTGGGCCTAAAAATGATTTTATTCCACCACTGTGTCTATACCATAAGTGTTTCTAAAAAGATTTGTATACTCTGCAGCCATGTTTTTGGAAGTAGTGTGTCTAAAATAAAATAATAAAATATTCTACTTGGTAGCCATCTCTTTCTCATTTGAGAGCTAAAAAAATATTTTATTCTACCACTGTGTCTATACGAGTAGTGTGCCTAAAACTCAATTCTACTATGCAGCCGTCTCTTCCCCATTTGTGGGCTAAAAAAATTATTTTATTCTATTCTTTATTGCAGCCATCTTTCTGTGAGAAGTGTCTAAAAAAAAAATTCTACTGTGCCACTGTATCTGTACGAGTTGTGGCTGTATATAAAAAAAGAACTGTGCCTTTAATCTTATGTGTGTACTCTGCAACCCTACCTCTGGGGGTACTGTGCCAAAAAACCTCTGGGAGTACTGTGCTAAAACAGTCTTTGCGTGTAGTGTGCCAAAAAGCCTCTTGTACTACTGTGACAAAAAGCCTCTGAGAGTACTGTGCCAAAAAGCCTCTGGGAGTATTGTGCCAAAAAGCCTCTGGGAGTATTGTGCCAAAAAGCCAATGTGTACTGTGCCAAAAAGTCTCTTTGTGTACTCTGCAGCTGTGTCTGTACGAGTAGTGTGCCTGAAAAATAATTATACTCTGCCGTTGTGTCTGTACGAGTTGTGGGCCTAAAAAATAGTTATACTCTGCAACCGTGTTTGTGGGAGTACTCTGTGTAAAAATACATTTTTCTACTCTACAAGAGTGTCTGTGGAATAATGTGCCAGAATTACTTGTGTATGTGCTCTGCACACCTTTATGTGGGAGTACTCTGAAAAATGCCTCTGTGGGGTTACTCTGCAAGACACCCTGTGTTGGTGTATTCTGCAAAACACCCTCTTTTCATTTTTATTTTAATTTGGGTAGGCGCTAAAATATTGTGAATGGAAAATAAAACAAACAAACTGTGGTGGAGTCTTTCAAAGGCTTCATGCTGCTGGTATACTTTTATATTCAGTCAAAAGTACAGAAAAATCCTGTGGGATCCACACCTGGTTCATGTTAATGAATATGAGCTTGCTCACAATGGCTTTGGATAGGCGCATGCACCTTCCAAAACTTTAGAGAAATGCTGACAGCACATCAGATATGGTGATGCAAGTCCTAACTCCACTGGACCATATGGAAAGTGTACACACCACAGTTGCAATGAATGACAGCATCAAATCCGAGTAAATTATTCAAAATGAAGTTACTTTATTATGCCATATAAAATGCGACATTTCGACCAAATAGGTCTTTTTCAAGCATACAAAACATCAATAATGGAGGACTTATATAGGAGGTGCAGTCCCAGCAGCCAATCCCCACATAAGGCACGCCCATACATTAAAGATAATATAAAATCACCACATAAATACATCTATACATAAGTCATATTATATACATAACATATATAATAACCTATACATATAATCCCTTAAAAATACTCAGATTTCTTATACAGAATGAGACGGATCATATACACAATATCGTACCCATGGCAATTATCGGCCAATCCCTGTGACCGTATTATGCAACATATCGGTATTTAACAAATGAGGTTTCACATATCATCCCAAAACCCCACATGTTCGACTCACACCAATTGGCATCGTATATATATATTCTCCAATCAAAATACTTTAATCATGGAATCACATGTGCTATAGTGTGCCAATCACATGAAACATCCCATGCTGTGTTTGTAAACAATCCGCAAGACCAATAGATGAGCAGCCTAGTAGCCACGCCAAAGGGCGCACGTGTTCAACCTCCAATAAAAATGTAGAATACTCACAATCTTGCCTGTCATGGAAAGGAGGCGTCTCATCCTAAACGCTCAGCGCCTGGGCACGCAGGTGCACAAGAACCCCCGACATGCCGTCATGTGAAGGCGCCGGCCGGAGGGCAATACACGCCCATGTCCCATGCGCCACCACGTCAGGTGTCGTAATTGCACATGCGCATGGACGTCCAAGGCCCTTACAGCATCGCATTTATATATCACAATTGCGCAAGCGCAAAAGAATGTATTTAGCCAAACCAAATGTCGGCCATATAGTGGCAAAGGACAGTGAACGCCCATCTATACGTACATATGCAAATAGCGAATATAGTGGCCAAGGACAGTGAATGCCCATCTGTACGTCACCGCCTCAAAGCGCAATCTAATCAATAGAAATAAATGTAAGCCACCATATTTAGTACATACACAAATAGCGAAGCAAAGCTCCCATAAATCAACTAACCATATATTAATGATGGCTCAATACAAAGGCTGAATCATTTTACATCACTTTTATATTGGTCTTATGCTAACCTTGTCATTAAAGGCACAGCACAAAACGTCACCCAATCAAATCCAGGATAGTCAATCCTCTTGTGTCTTGATCCCCTTATATGTACAAAATCTGAAATGGAAAAGCACACACATTTAATTCAATTAAAAAATGTTATATGTACTCAAGAAAGATCATAGGAGAAACTCAGGAATTATCATCAGACACATATTTGCAAATTATATTCTATGTTCAAAGCCCTGGGCTGCAATGTGCCCAATCTGGAAATCCACTTCAGTTCTTTCTGCTTTAGCAACCTAACTCGATCTCTACCCCTCCTAAGTACTGGTACATTATCAATAACCCTAAATCTTAATTGGCTAACAGTATGTTTATTCTCACAAAAATGTTTCGGGATGGGTAACTCAAGCATTTTTGTCCTCCTAATCGTACTCTTGTGCTTCACAATAAGCGCATTGTCGTGTCTCCCACATACGTCAATCCACAGGGACAAACTATCATATAAACGACAAAACTAGAGGTACAAGTATATATCTCTCTAATTAGTATTTTTTTACCAGTATGCAGATGATTGAAAGAATCTCCCTTTAGCATGTTACTACAGCAGGCACATCCAAGGCAGGGAAAATTCCCCATCCTTGGAGGACCAAGCGTTTTCTGTACGGAAACCTTCTCCGGACCTATGTCAGAATGAACTAGTTTGTCCTTCAAGTTATGTCCTCGTTTATAGGAAAAAATAGGAGCCTGATTAAACTCCATAATGATGGGAAAACCTTTACCAAGCAAATGCCAATGTCTCATCACAATCTTATTAATATGTTTGCTAGCTCTACTAAATGTAGATTCAAAAGGAATGTTTTTTGTCGTCACTCCTAACTTTTTTAGTCCTAATGTCAAATTGTGTCAAATCCTTTGCTTTATTCTTATAATGTATTACATTTTTGCTAGGGTAACCCCTGTCAATAAACTTTTTACACGTGCCTTCTAATCTAGGGTCCAATAAGGCGTCATCAGATACTATTCTGCACACCCTGATCATTTGACTCCATATTCAACCATATTTCTGGGGTGATGACTATCAAAACGCAAAAGACTATTCCTGTCTGTACTTTTCACAAACAAGTCCGTTTTCAAAAGCGAACCTTCTTTATTGAACATTGTGTCCAAAAATTGAACCCTTTCAATGGAATATGTCATGGTAAAATCCAGCTCTTCATAGATAGCATTTAATTCTTCATGGAATTCAAGGAGATTGCTCTCACCACCATCCCAAATCACAAAAATGTCATCAATGTAGCGCCACCAGGCCCGGACATGGGGCCAAAGCCTGGAACTGTACATGTACCAGTCCTTGAGTACCGCCATATAGATATTGGCATATGTGGGGGCCACATTGGACCCCATGGGGGTACCCCTCTGCTGCAAGTAGTAATCATCCCCAAAGAGGAAATAATTCCTCCTGAGGATGAACTCAAGCAGCATGAGGACCAGCCGCACACAGTCCTGCCCCATGTCCGAGACCGATAGCACCACATCAACGGCCTCCAAACCCCTGGTGTGCTCAATTGATGTGTATAAAGACATAACGTCAAATGATACTAATAAAGTCATAGTTATGCACTCAATTTTGTCCAGAAAATCATTAGTGTCCTTGATATAGTACTCTCAAGATCACATCTCACCACCTGTGCACTTGACCCACTCCCATCCCACCTCATCCCAAACCTCACCACAATCTTCATCCCAACCCTAACCCATCTCTTCAACCTATCACTAACAACTGGTGTTTTCCCCTCAAGCTTTAAACATGCCTCCATCACACCTATCCTCAAAAAGCCCTCTCTTGACCCATCCTCTGTATCTAGCTATCGCCCTATATCACTTCTCCCCTATGCCTCAAAACTACTGGAACAACACGTCTACCTTGAACTGTCCTCCCATCTCTCTTCTTGCTCCCTCTTTGACCGCCTACAATCTGGCTTCCGGTCACACCATTCCACCGAAACTGCCCTAACTAAAGTCACCAATGACCTCTTAACCGCCAAGAGCAAGCGACACTACTCTGTCCTCCTCCTCCTCGACCTTTCGGCTGCCTTTGACACAGTGGACCATTCCCTATTATTACAAACCCTCTCATCCCTTGGCATCGCAGACTTGGCCCTATCCTGGATCTCATCATACCTAACAGACCGGACATTCAGCGTCTCCCACTCACACACCACCTCCTCACCTCGCCCCCTATCTGTCGGAGTCCCACAAGGTTCAGTCCTTGGGCCCTTGCTCTTCTCCATTTACACCTTTGGCCTGGGACAGCTCATAGAATCTCATGGCTTTCAGTATCACCTCTATGCTGACGACACACAGATCTACATCTCTGGACCAGATATCGCCTCCCTTCTAACCAGAATCCCTCAATGTCTGTCCACTATTTCATCCTTCTTCTCCGCTAGATTTCTGAAACTTAACATGGACAAAACAGAATTCATCATCTTTCCCCATCTCACGCGACCCCCCCAACGAACCTATCCATTACAGTAGATGGCTGCCCACTCTCCCCAGTCCCACAAGCTCGCTGCCTCGGGGTAATCCTTGACGCTGATCTCTCCTTCAAACCACATATCCAAGCCCTTTCCACTTCCTGCCGACTTCAACTCAAAAATATTTCACGAATCCGTTCATTCCTCAACCATGAATCTGCAAAAACCCTAGTCCATGCCCTCATCATCTCTCGCCTTGACTACTGCAACCTCCTGCTCTGTGGCCTCCCCTCTAACACTCTCGCACCCCTCCAATCTATTCTAAACTCTGCTGCCCGACTAATCCACCTGTCCCCCCGTTATTCCCCGGCCTCTCCCCTCTGTCAATCCCTTCACTGGCTCCCCATTGCCCAGAGACTCCACTACAAAACCCTAACCATGACGTACAAAGCCATCCACAACCTGTCTCCTCCATACATCTGTGACCTCGTCTCCCGGTACTTACCTACCCGCAACCTCCGATCCTCACAAGATCTCCTACTCTACTCCCCTCTTATCTCCTCTTCCCACAATCGTATACAAGATTTCTCTCGCGTATCACCCCTGCTCTGGAACCCTCTACCACAACACATCAGACTCTCGCCTACCATCGAAACCTTCAAAAAGAACCTGAAGACCCACCTCTTCAGACAAGCCTACAACCTGCAGTTACCACCGATCGACCAAACCGCTGCATGACCATCTCTACCCTCACCTACTGTATTCTCACCCATCCCTTGTAGATTGTGAGCCTTCGCGGGCAGGGTCCTCATTCCTCCTGTACCAGTTATGACTTGTATTGTTTAAGATTATTGTACTTGTTTTCATTATGTATACCCCTCCTCACATGTAAAGCGCCATGGAACAAATGGCGCTATAACAATAAATAATAATAATAATATAGGACCGAGCTGACATTGCAAATTTACGAAGCACTTTATCAAGAAAAATGGCCACTTTGTTAAAGATGGAGCCTCTGCCGGACACAATAGGGCATCCTGGAGGATTCAGAAAGTCCTTATGTATTTTAGGTAAAATTGATTAGATTGCGCTTTGAGGCAGTGACATACAGATGGGCGTTCACTGTCCTTGGCCACTATAATCGCTATTTGCATGTGTACATATAGATGGGCGTTCACTGTCCTTAGCCATTATATTTGCTATTTGCATAGGTACTAAATATGGTGGCTTACATTTATTTCTATAGATTGGATTGTGCTTTGAGGCGGTGACGTATGGATGGGCAGTCACTGTCCTTTGCCACAATGTGGCCGACATTTGGTTTGGCTAAATATATTCTTTTGTGCTTGCGCAATTGCGATATCTAAATGCGATGCTTAAGGGCCTTGGACGTCCTTGCGCATGCGCAATTATGACATGGGCGTGCATTGCCCTCCGGCCGGCGCCTTCACATGACGGCATGCCGGGGGTTCTTGTGCGCCTGCGTGCCGGCGCTGAGCGTTTAGGATGAGACGCCTCCTTTCCATGACAGGCAAGATTGTGAGTATTCTACATTTTTATTGGAGGTTGAACATGTGCGCCCTTTGGCGTGGCTACTTGGCTGCTCATCTATTGGTCTTGCGGATTGTTTACAAACACAGCATGGGATGTTTCATGTGATTGGCACACTATAGTACATGTGATTACATGTGATTCCATGATTAAGGTATTTTGATTGGAGAATCTATATACGATGCTGATTGGTGTGAGTCGAACATGTGGGGTTTTGGGATGATATGTGAAACCTCATTTGTTAGATACCGATATGTTGCATAATACGGTCACAGGGTTTGGCCGATAATTGCCATGGGTACGATATTGTGTATATGATCCGTCTCATTCTGTTTAAGAAATCTGAGTATTTTAAGGGATTATATGTATAGGTTATGTTGGGTTGGTCTGCAAGTCAGACCCTCAGGGATATTGGATGGCTGCCAGATATAAGGATGCTCGAGCATTGATGGACAGAGACAGACGTAATCTGTTCAGATGTCATAAATTTACTGGAAATGGACATTCAGTTATATACACTTTTGAGTAGGCATATACATTATGTTCGTGCGCGAATCAACTGTTTATTACATATGAGACCATCATTAATTCATCATCAATTCATTAGGTAATCCTTACATAAGAGGTAACTTACAGGCAGACACATATGGTCTTAAAGTTCCATCTCATTAGCCTCACCTTTGTCAGCAATTCTAATTGGTAATCAATAGTCAGCAGAATGACTTAGCAAAGCTAGGCATGTCCGGGCGTATTCTGCCAGACTAAGAAACATGTATATGGATTATAAGAATATATCAAGGTGGTCCCTGATTTCCCCATCAGTTATGATATATGTTATGTATATAATATGACTTATGTATAGATGTATTTATGTGGTGATTTTATATTATCTTTAATAATATAGCTGCCAAGGCAAACAGGATCATGGGGTGCATTAAAAGAGGTCTGGATACACATGATGAGAGCATTATACTGCCTCTGTACAAATCCCTAGTTAGACCGCACATGGAGTACTGTGTCCAGTTTTGGGCACCGGTGCTCAGGAAGGATATAATGGAACTAGAGAGAGTACAAAGGAGGGCAACAAAATTAATAAAGGGGATGGGAGAACTACAATACCCAGATAGATTAGCGAAATTAGGATTATTTAGTCTAGAAAAAAGACGACTGAGGGGCGATCTAATAACCATGTATAAGTATATAAGGGGACAATACAAATATCTCGCTGAGGATCTGTTTATACTAAGGAAGGTGACGGGCACAAGGGGGCATTCTTTGCGTCTGGAGGAGAGAAGGTTTTTCCACCAACATAGAAGAGGATTCTTTACTGTTAGGGCAGTGAGAATCTGGAATTGCTTGCCTGAGGAGGTGGTGATGGCGAACTCAGTCGAGGGGTTCAAGAGAGGCCTGGATGTCTTCCTGGAGCAGAACAATATTGTATCATACAATTAGGTTCTGTAGAAGGACGTAGATCTGGGGATTTATTATGATGGAATATAGGCTGAACTGGATGGACAAATGTCTTTTTTCGGCCTTACTAACTATGTTACTATGTTACTATGTTACTATGTTAATGTATGGGCGTGCCTTATGTGGGGATTGGCTGCTGGGATTCCACTTCCTATATAAGTCAGCCATTATTGATGTTTTGTTTTGAAACGTCACATTTTATGTGGCATAATAAAGGAACTTCTTTTGGGATACTTCACCCGGATTTTCATGCTGTCCTTCATTGCAACTTTGGTAGGCACATGCACCTGTCTGTGATCACACCTGCTGCCATGTTAAACACATGCAGTTTCTGCAGGGCAGGCCTGCACCTCCAAGTCATAAAGGGTAAGCTCATGTCATGTGTCCTGTTTGGAGACCCAGAAGTTAAATAGGCCAGACCTATCAATCAGTATATGTAGACGTGTGGACATGTAGGAGGGTGGTGCTGTTATGGACATTAAGGAACACTCTGTTACTTTAAGAGACTGCACCCCCTTGTCTGGCAGGATGGAATGTTCTGCTTCTTCCCTGCAATAGACTGTGAATGAACTGGACTGTGCAGAGCCTGAACAGCGGGTGTGAGCTGAGGCTGCTGCAGAGAGAACTTGTGCTGATAGCTGCAAGAAAGGAGAACTGTGTCCTGATATAGCTGCAAGAGAGGACCCCCAGCCTGTAATGGAGTGGACTTGCGAGATTTGACAGACTTTTCTGGGTGCAGCGAGGGTGGCTGTCTTGTGTTAGTTCGAGGAGCCACGAAGATACCGAGAAAGGGATTTACAGGTTCCAGGAGCACCTCCAGGACCCATAAGCAAGGAGCCAACAGAAAGCCATGAGCACCACTGTACTAGACTTTTGGGGGCCCCCCGGGACTGGATCTGAGTCCCCAACATCACCGTGAGTTTGTTCCTGTTCTGTGCACATGTGAGGGCCTAGTGTAGGCTTCACTAGTCAGTACATGGCAGCCGTGAGGCCTACTTAGTAAAGGCCAGGGAGGTTATACGTAGAGTAGCATCATTCTTTGTTTATTGTTTGCATTTACTTGTGTGACATATATTAAGTCTGTAACAGTTGGAGCACCGTGCTATTTTACTAACAAGCTAAAGAATATACCTCTTGTAAATTTTCTTTTGCCATTGCATACCCCTGTTTTCATCTTCCTCATCCACTTCATTCCTTGCCTTCCAATAAATCTGCCCTTTGTTTTTTGCACCTCTTCTTGTGTACAGTAGTCTTCCTGCACTGTGGTGGTCCCCCGGCCATCGCTTCAGACACATACTCTTCCATCATATAAACTTATAAGCAACAAAGAGCAGAATGCCCCATAGATGACAAATAATATAGTCGATTTAAAATATAAAATCAATAAACTTTATTAGCACAACAACATACAAAAAATAATAATGCAACGGTGTATAATGAGGATAAGGTGTGTGACACTCAAGGACATACACACCAAAGTGCGCACATAGAACAAAGTAAGGGCGCAGCAAAAGTAGCATAAGGGAAGAATGTACCACGTAACAACAAATTAGTAATGAGGTGCCACAAGTTATATGTACAAAAAATTGGGTAGTAGCATAAAGAGCCAAGGAGTTTAAGTAAAGCCAGTAACCCTTAATGGGGATAAACCCTGCCTTAATAAGCACTAACCCACATTGCAACTTGCCCAAATAGTGCTGCACCATAGGGATACATCCCTCAACTTGCCTACTGCTTACCCATGTGCGCAGACTCCGGTGTGAGCCGTCCCACGGAAAGCAGTAGGCAAGTTTAGGGATGTATCCCTATGGTGCAGCACTATTTGGGCATGTTGCAATGTGGGTTAGTGCTTATTAAGGCAGGGTTTATCCCCATTAAGGATTACTGGCTTTACTTAAACTCCTTGGCAGCCATCAGCAGAGGTGAACGACGTTGCACGCACATGATCCTGGCACGCTAGACAATCAGCACAAGGGTAGAAGCCCCATTTGCATTTTCAAACCGGAAAAAAATCTGTTGTTTTTGCCACATAGTGGTTCCTGAACAGAATACCCCTCAGGTTTTCGCTTCTATGTGCGGTCATGAGTAAATCTGATAAATGTTTTGATAGAGTAGGTCCTGTTCTTTATTTGTCCCAGTGTCTCTGCAAGATCTTATGCATGGTTCCCCACTGAGAGTTGTATGTGGAGATAAATTGTATCACTGGATCATTAGCTTCATCATATTTGTGAGAGATAAGCAAATCACTAAAAAAAGATGTAAAAGCGTCTTTGAGGCGAAAAGGCCCTCGTCCTTTCCCGCGCTCCTCCTGCACCTGCCTGTTCCATGAACTTTGTCCACAGATCCACAATGGTGTAATAAAAGACTTTGTTGAAACAGCTCATGGGTGAGTGCTGCATCTTTTCTGCTCTTGCACATTTTTTAGCCAGATGTTTTTCCTTCATGCTGTGCACCTATGCCCAGAGCTTATATACCACTGTACTTAAAGTGCCAGCCATCCAGTGCGACAGGTGTTAAATTTTCATCACCTTGGTGCCATTGATTTTTTTCTTTTTTGTGGAATTTATAAGCAAATCACTTCTCTTTGAATTTCTGGCCTGGGTGCAAACACGTTTAATGCTCCATTAACTATATACTCAGGCCGAGAATCTCTCCTGAAGGGCCAACGCTGGTCTCTCAAATGCCTCATATGAAGTGCAGATCCTTCTCATACGTAAAAACTGCCCAATCGGGATAGCCCGGATTGTGGCATTCGTATGAGAAGACGAGGCATGGAGGAGTGCGTTGACCGATGTATCTTTTCGGTAAATGTCTGTATAAATAGAACCATCCACCTGAACCTGCAGATTGATGTCCAAAAATGATATCATCATATAATGGAAGTTTGAAGTGAGCCTGATGTTGAGGCAGTTGTGATTTAGCTCCATCATAAATTTATGAAGCTTATCAATTGATACCTGCCAAATGAATAGGAGATCATCAATATAATGATATCATCCAAGAATCTGGCGGGCGGCATGTGTGCCCGCCTGAAAAATGCCCCTCTCCCAGAACCCCAAAGAGATGTTAGCATAGGAGGGCTTGTAGAAAAGCCGCGGAGACACCATCACGTGTTTCACAACGCAAGCAATAAATAGCCAGGTCTTTCACCGGGAAGGAACAACCACGGGAAGGGCAGCATCCAAAAAGGAAAACCACCTATGCCTCTTCTGGATTTCTTTGCCACATCATGTTCGATCCAATGTTCATATCAATAAAACATTTAGAAATGTAAATACTTAGAAACTTAGCGACGCATTCAATACTTATTTTACTCACTGTATATGGTTTTGCTTAGCCATAAACACTATCTGTCACAAATAAGGTAGACATATTGTCTTCTAAACCATACAAATTAAAAACTGAAGGTATGTTAAGTATTAGAGAATTTAAAAACCATGACTATGAATTTATGAATAAGGAAAACCTGTTTTTTTATCTTTTTGCTGGCATTTTATTTTGTTTTGGTCTTTTTTTCAGGGTGACTATAATAGTATGTTTCTAAGATTTCAGCAGGAGACTTTGGAAAACATAATGGGTTTTTCTAAGAAGCTTAATGGTGGATTCCCACAGAGTGTTTTGTTATGAGATTTTGGAGAAGATTCTGCTTGAATCTTCTTTAAAGTTCCTTTCTTTTGGCAAAACAAATTTTATTGCAGTTTTTTCACAAAAACTGTTTAGACTTCCATGGTCAAAAATAATAATTCCTTCCTTGGAAGGAAAATACTTATTTCAAATTCTCTGCGAACATACTCTTAGTGTTACGTAAGATCGTAGTCATGTATCATTAGTGCCATTTCTATTACTTTTTTGTAGTCATGTTGCTATAGAGGTAATAATTTAGAATATTGAATTCTGATGTCATTTAAAGGTAACTTTTCCAGCGCATGCACTTAACCGGTTTCAGTCACGGGGAAGCGCCAGAGTGGCGGTTGTAACCTCTCCCCCGGCTCTAATGCAGAGCCGGTGTCAGTCAGTTCCGGGGGCATGGTTACAGCCACTGCACTGTGTTCTCATAGCGGCAACTGAACCCGCGCCTGTGCCTCACCCTTGATTAAAACCGTAATGCTGCTGGGAGAATAAAGTTAATATTCTCCCCGCAGTGTTTGTCTAAGTGCGGTAGCTGGGTAGGTTAATAGCGCTATTAACCTGCAGATTAACACCATCATTACAGGTTAGTAGCTATTTTCTGACGACCGATTCCCTTTAACACATCTGTCACAGTTTGAACTTGATGCAGCCGGTATCCACTTCTTGTATCTTGTAGGCTTTAATTCTGATGAATTCCAACTTACTTTAAAACACTTCCGCCACTGACTTAAGTAAGAAGGCAGCAATGATGCAATACGAGGATGTCCTGTAACGTGAATCAGAATGTGTTCTAGAAAAAGTGTAATGTTGTACATGATGAGTATGGAACATTTTTTTTTATTCCAAATGTTTCAATATTTTTTTATAGATTCTACTTGGTAGTTCGATAGAAGAGCAGAGCTGAGTATCATCTGGGAGAGAGCGGGCTTAACTCCTGCTTCATGACCTTTAAAGTGAATCTCCATTTCTAAATCCCTTTTTTAAATCTATGCTCCTTCTAGAGGTGGCTGTGAGTTGCCAATATGCTATATCTTAAGTTAGATAATTATCTTGAGCTATGAAAAATGGTGCCCAATCAACCATACAGATTTATTAAGAAATAAACAGCACAGAATTTGACCCACAAATAACGATAGTATAAAAAATAGTGATTCACTTTTACATGTAAGAGAACAGATAGCAGTGAGAAGTGCTGTTATATACCATACCAACTGAACAATGATGTAATCATCACACAATACCAAGTTATTGCACTAAGCAAAAATCCCAATTTTATAGTATGTGTATACATACTACAGTGTGATGTCATATACAAGCAATGTGACATCACATTGGTAGAGCTCAGTTATAGTTTTTGGACCAGAGCCCTGGACTTTTACAATACAAGCACCATACAATAACCCACATTGTGGCTTACCGTCTGACTTTTTAATACTATTTCTAAACATTTGACCTTGACGATTATCATATATGCCGTGTCTATACGTTAACACATAATCTTATTGTTTGGTGACAGGACAAATCTCTAAACAAAACACTTTCCAAAAATGCCTTTGATAAAACCTGTAAATCTGTTGTAAGAGGTCGCACTCCAAACAGCAACTATGTGGTTTCATACCAACACTTAGACTGTTAAACTAACAACAGATTGTATAACATTATTGTTTTCAGATATTGTGTTGAGGACTATGGAATTAGGCCTCGGGCTTACCCAATGGTTTCTGAATCATATTACCAGATGTAAGTCAGCATTGCCAGTTTTTATATTTGTAATAAAATAAATCTTACTTTTATTAACAGAAAACGTGCTCTGTAATTTGCTGGTGAACTTTTTGCCCAGAACAATTGATTTGAAAACAAAGAAATATGGGCTTAAAATATTGTTGCAGTTATCATACCAGATCCCATCTGTAGGACTTTTTTTTTATTCTTACTATTTAGTTTGCGGGTAGTTTACACAACAATAATTTTCCATTTTAGCATATGCACTGTTTAGTGGCCATAAACCCTTTCCCCCTACTTATATGGTTCACAGGACTTGTTCAGCAGCTAAAGCCTCATTTACATGGTAATACCAATTAGAATTTGAATAGAACAAAGTGCTTTCTTTTAATGAAGTACTAATAATCTAACTGAATGTGTTGTGCTTAAAGACATAGTTTGTATTAGATTACAGTAACATCCTTTTGTTGTCCTGGTAAACTCAGCATGCCATGGTAAACTGTGGTCTATGGTATTATAGTATCACAAAGCAAAGTGGGCTAATAGTTGCCATCATACAATAGAACAATGAATAACCATTCACTAGCCTGTCTGATAAAAGCAAATATTTTGTCCTATTGATTGCCCCTCGTCAATTATATACAGTGGACTGCGAACGTATTCACCCCCTTGGCATTTTTTCATGTTTTGCTACCTCACAACCTGGAATTTCACAATTTTTTTTTTTGGGGGGGGGTTGCATCAGTTCATATAAAGAACATGCCTACAACTGTGAACATTTGGTTTTCTGTTTATTGTGAAACAAACTACAAATAGAACAAAGTAACTGAAAACTTCCGTGTGCATACCTTTTCACCCTCTAAAGTCAGTACTTTGTAGAGCCTCCTTCTGCGGCAATTACAGCAGCAAGTCGCTTTGGATAAGTCTCTATAAGCTTTCCACATCTTGCCACTGGGATTTTTGCACATTCCTCTTCAAGTCAGACCACAGATTATCAATTGGATTAAGATTTGGGCTTTAATTAGATCACTCCAAAACATTTCTCATTAAACCGCTTGAGTGTTGATTTAGCAGTATACTTTGGGTCATTATCTTGTTGGAAGGTGAACGTCCATTACAGTCTCAAATCACTGACAGACTGAAATAGGTTTTGCTTAAGAATATCCTGTATTTCGCATCATCCATCTTCCCCTCAATTCGGACCATTTTCAATGTCCCTGCTGCCAAAAAACATCCCCACAGCATGATGTTACCAAAGCTATGTTTCACTGTGGTGATAATGTCCTTGAGGTGATGAACTGTGTTGGTTTGGTGCCAGACATAGCATTTATCTTGGTGGCAAAAAAGTTCAATTTTGGTCTCATTTGACAATAGCACCTTCTTCCATACATTGGGGGAGTCTCCCACATGTCTTTTGGCAAACTCTAAATGAGCCTTACAATTTTTGTATGTAAGTAAAGTATTTTTTCTGCCCACACTTCCATAAAGGCAACCTCTATGGAGTGTATGCTGTATTGTGGTGGTGTGGACAAATACTCCATGCTTTGCTTGGGAACTCTGTAGCTCCCTTCAAGTTATCTTTGGTCTCAGTGCAGTCTCTCTGACTAATGCCTTCCTTGCCTGGGTTGAGAGTTTTGGTGAGCGGCCCTCTCTTGACAGATTTGTTGTGGTACCATGTTCTTTCCCTTTGATTGTGCTTCGGGGGATCATCAGAGATTGGGATATTTTTTTATAACCGAACCCTGATTTGTACTTCTTAACAACTTTGTCCCTGATTTGTTTGGAGATCTCTGTGGTCTTCATGTTTTCTTGGTTAGTGGTGCCTCTTGCTTAATTGTGTTGCAGCCGCTTTGGCCTTTTAGAAAATGTGTGTTTATACTGACAGTCCATGTGACAATTAGATTGCACACAGGTGGACTTTCACTTAGCATGTGACTCATAAAGGTAATTGCTTGCACCAGAAATTTTTAGCAGCTTCATCACGAAAGGGTGAATATATACTGTATGCACATGCTAATTTTTAGTTATTTCATCCCATACATTTTATTTATGCCAATTATTTTCTCACTTCATTTCACCAACTTACACTGTTTAGTTCTGATGCATCACATACAAATCAGAGTACAAAAATATTTAAACACAAGTTCTAATATAAAAAAAAAATAAGTAAAATGCCAAGAGTGGGGTGAATTCTTTTGCAAGCCACTGAATTTGCTATAAAGTTTTCTAAAAATCTGTATACAATAAAGACCAAAAGACTGCAATCAAATTTAATAAGGATCTACCAATGAAATTGCATGAAAAGCAGTTGTGAGAAAAAGCTGGAAAGTGCTCTACATACATACTGGAATATTCGACAACTTTGTTTTGAAAGTTACTTTTGCCAAAAAAACATGTTCTTCAAATTGAAGAAAAACAATATCCCTAGTGAATCCAGATTTTTTTTAGCAGATGGTGGAAAACTATTTTAAGATGTGGTCCTATTTTTATTGACGAGTGTATAGAAAAATCACCATTCCTTTAACAGTAATGATTGATGAGAGGTTACGATTCCAATTCAATAAAATATGCATAGCCTAATTAAGAATAGGGAGAATAACTATTCCTTCTTGGCACAGGCTTGGCTGGATGGAATTCCTCAACGGATATTCAGAGAGTTGAGCTCAGTAATTGACAGACAGCTGTACCTCATCTTCTTAGATTCTCTTATAACAGTCTCGGTGCCACTAGATTTTAGGATGGCTCACGTGGTACCGATATATAAGAAGGTTAAAAAAGTGGATTCAGGTAATTACTCTCTGGTAAGATTTACAGTGGTGTGCAACATTGTTGAGGGCATTATAAGAGATAAACCTGCAAAAATATATTGCAGAGAATTTTATAATAACTGACAACTAGAATGGATTCATGAAAGATAAGTCACCAAAAAATTATTCTTTTACTAATGTCATACAGTAGGGGACATCTTATTTTCAAATTGCTTGTAGCATCTTGTGTGCTATAGAGACTGGATCCAATTGGCAAGTCACCATTACTTTTCTAAGAAAGCTGTGGCTGTGCTACACCAGCATGTCGCAGACAACATCACCCACTCCTTGACTAAATCTATGTCTGCCAGGGTGCAGTTCACCACAGACACTTGAACAAGAAAGCATGGCCAAGGGCATTACATCTCACTGACTTTGCATTGATTGACTCTGGTGGCTGTGTGGGCAAGCGCTGCTCCAAAAGTCTTGAAATACCCAAGGCTTGCAGGACAAACCTCTTCATTTAACATTACCTCCACTTCTTCTGCCTCCTCCTTTATCTCCTCTAGGGCCTCCACCTGCTCCCTCAACCTCTTCCCTAATGAGACACACATTCCAACAGTGCACAGTGAGTCCCAACGACGTCCATACTGCGCAGCCAGGGCTCACCGCAAACAGGTAGTGTTAAAATTGATATACCATACAGATTGCAGTCATACAGATGAAGAGTTGTGGACAGCTCTCTAAGCTGAGATTGATAAATGGTTGTCTCCGCTGGACCTGTATCCAGGGAAGTCCTTGTCCAATAATGGTGCCAACTTGTGGCAGCCCTATGGCAAGGCAAGCTCACATACATGCCCTGCATGGCTCACATCCTCAACCTGGTGGTAAAGCATTTTCTCCACCATTATTCTGGCCTGGGTGAGCTGCTACAGAAACCACAGAAGCTGTGCACTCATTTCCGCCATTTGCACCCCTTAGGTCATCAACTTGCATCAATGCAGAGGTCTTTGTTCATGCCAGTTAACAGGTGGATATGCGATGCACCGACACAGTGGAATTCGACTCTGAACATGTTGCAGCGACTGTGGCAGCAGCATCGAGCCCTGATGCAGTATGCCATGCCGTGCAGCCTGGGTCAACACAGTACACACATGGCGCATATCACGTTTATGGAATACACTCAGATAAAGGACCTCTGCACCCTTCTGCACAGTGTCAAAATGGCTACTAGGAAGGTTAGCGCTAACGACGCCATAATCAGCATATTGTGACGCCCAGGAGACCGGGGTACCCAGCACCGGACCAATGGGGTCTGTCTCTTGAGGGAGATGTCACGGGTGGCTTGACCCGGTGATGTGGCCTCAGGCAATGCACAGTGTAAGGGGTATCATGAGGGAACAGGCACTTACTTGATCAGCAGCAGGTTCTCCCAGCGGTGATGATCCTGATCCTGGATAGATGGCTATTGTCCAAATGAAAGACTGAGGCACTGAAACGTTTAACCAGTTTACTTCAACATAAAAGGATTTAAAACCAGTCCTGTCACCGGAGTCTGTATGGGAACTCTGAGTTACTTTGACCCTGCCGGGGTCTTCGCCTCTTATTGTACGCAGTTTCTGTGTGGCCCTGCTGCTGTATGTGAACTGGCTGCCGGCCCAATCTGTCCCCTCCGGGCCCTGGTTCAACGGGCAACCCGAGTCCTTTTATCGGCTTACCCCCTCCGGGAGTACCGCTGAACTCTGTGTCTGTTGCTGCGTCCGGCCCTAGTGAAGCTGATATCACCTCACGTTTTTCCGGTTGCTGTATTATATATAATGAATACAGCCACGGATCCGGTATCCGTCTTTGCGCCTGTTCTGGGTAGTGATTAATGCTACCCGGTTCTCACAATGTCCTTTTTCTCTGTCCCTCTTCTCCTCAGGCCGGTGATTTGGGCCTGGAAACCGTCATAGGGCTGTTAGAAATTCAGCTGTATGACCTCTCACTTTCAACTCCTTAGCCCAACTGCCAGTTCTTTACTCAGACCAGAATGGATCAAGGGGAGTCTCTGGAGCTCCCCCTTCTGGCCGGAGGTGGTAGTGCAGTTTTGCTATCTTAGTACTTGTATTTAGTGTCAGTAACTATTTTTGTGGCAAATACCCCTAGGGGTGCCACATTCCCCCTTAGTTAAGAACAGTACTCCGGGACTGTGGGACGATAACATTTTTAAATAACAATTAATATGTACAGAGTCTTAAAAATGAAAAGTTACAAAAACCACTCAAGGAAACAAAAATAGAGTTATGTAAAAAGTCACTTCAAATAGCATCCATTAATACAGTTCTATCCTTGAAGGTACTAGGAAAGGCACTGCACTTTGTGTCCAGGAATTTAGTTCCATTTTTCCAACGGAGTTACCAATATAAAGTCTAAAGAAAGTTCAAAAAGAGCAAAAAGCAAGGTTCAAAAAGCAGTCTTTCCGGAGCTTTGATTTAGTGCCTCCGGGCTGATAAAAAGTTCAAGAGTATGCAAGAAGTTCATACAGACAAGTCTCTGTAGGTACTGGGCTTAAACGTTGCAGAATGATAACAATGACTATAGTTTTATAGTTGGTAATCTGCATACCTGGCCGGTAATTGACCCTGGGTACTACGCTGTGATCTACGTAATAGCGGTGTCTCTTCATGTGATGTACTACTGTCTACTGCGGATATAGTATCTGCCCGCTCTGCTAAAGATAATTCCACGACTATGGAGTTGGCAAGTCCACCGTGAATGGGATTACTCTGATCAGGAATCTGTTCTTCCTGGCCTGGAACCTCCCGTAGTACGGGGTCAGCCTCTTCCTGTCTTGGGACTTCTGGTATTGGGTTCGGTGTTGGGTAAAAGGCCACCATGGGAACCACTACTGCACCATGGTATGTTAGTAGGGTTTTGGGAAAGTCTCCTATACAGGTGTGATACATTTCCTCTTTTTTTTCCTTTACTGGTTGAACCTGTATGGGTTGAATAACTTCTGGTTCTGGCTGGACAACTTCTGGCTCTTTCAATGCTTCCGGACATAATTTAAGATTGTCTCTTGACACTAGTACAGATGTTAAGCCTCCGTTTTTGCTAATGAGACACATTTTAGGATTATCCATTCTTGTTGGTAAAACTGTGTAGGGTACGGCTTCCCACTGATTGTCTAGTTTATTGGTTCGACGATTTCTCTTGAGCACTTGGTCACCCGGTCTTAATGGGGTCGCTAGAGCATTCTGGTTGAAAGTTCGCTCTTGTCTTTCTCTAGTTTGCTGAAGGCTTTTTTCCACACTCTCTTGCACTTGGCGATACTGTTTTTGCCGTATGATATCCCAATTGGAGTCTTGAACTTCTGCATCTGGTTTCAGAATTCCCATTTCTAGATCGATTGGTAATTGGCCGGGTCTTGCACGCATAAGGTAAGCTGGGGTGCAGTTGGTGGAGCTCACCGGGACATGATTATACAGATCCACCAAGTCAGGCAATTTCTCTGGCCATTGATTCCTTTCTGTCTCAGGTAAAGTCTTTAGTAGGTCTATTACAATATGGTTCATCTTCTTGCATAAGCCGTTTGTTTGTGGATGATAGGCCGTCGTCCGGATCTTTTTGCAACCATACATATTGCAGAATTCTCTGAAGATCTCTGATTCAAAGGCTGTACCTTGGTCGGTGAGAACCTGTTCCGGATATCCATGGGGTCTACAAAAGTACGTTTGGAACGCTTTGGCCGCTGTTTTTGCTGTCAGATCTTTTACGGGTACTACTACCAAGAAGCGTGAATAATGTTCCACGATGGTCAAGGCATAGACATAGCCGGACCGGCTTGGTGTCAACTTCACGTGGTCTAGGGCTACAAGTTCAAGTGGTTGTTTGGTGATTATGGGCTGCAGTGGTGCTCTTTGGTTCTTTTGATCGTTTCTTCTGAGGTTGCACGGGCCACAATTTCTGCACCACTATTCGATTGATTTTCTCATCCCGACCCAATAAAATCTTTCTCTTAGAAGTACTTCTAACTTTTTCCAACCGAAGTGACCAGCACCATTATGGTAAGCTTCGAGGACCATCTTCACATCTTGTTTATGCACAATAATCTGCCAAACCAATTCATGTGTTTTCGGATTGGTGTATCTTCTACAGAGCTTCCCTTGATACAGGAACATTTTGCCTCTCTCTTTCCAGAGTTGATGCGTCTCTTCTGGGGCATCCTCGTCGGGATATGCACTTTGCTCAGTCAACAGTTCCTTCACCAACTTCACAGCCGGATTGCTGTCTTGGGTGTCAGCCCATCTATGGTGTGCTAACGGATTAAAATTCACCTCTTGTTGTTTCTGATAGGTACTTGACTGATGATGTTTTGCCTTGGGACGATGGAAGGCTGGTAGTTCAATTTCTTCAAGCTCCCCCGTTTCCTCTTCTACATCTCTCAAGTGTGGCATCTGGGATAGGGCATCGTCATTTCCATTCTTGCGACCTGCTCGATACTTGATTATGAAGTTGTAATTAGATAACCGGGCTATCCATCGCTGTTCTAACGCACCTAATTTGGCCGTGTCCAGGTGGGTCAACGGATTGTTGTCAGTATAGACAATAAATTCTTCAGCGGCCAGATAGTGTTTGAAACGTTCAGTCACAGCCCAAACTACTGCCAGTAGTTCCAATTTGAAGGAGCTGTAATTTTCTGAATTTCTTTCAGTAGGCCGGAGCTTTCTACTTGCAAAGGCGATGACTTTCTCCTGACCTTCTTGCTTTTGTGACAGAACCGCTCCTAGTCCCACATTACTGGCATCGGTGTAGAGGATGAAAGGTTGATGGTAATCTGGGTATGCCAGAACCTCTTCTCCGGTTAGTGCCTTCTTTAGTTGTTCAAAGGAGTCTTCCCTTTCGTCGTTCCACTGAAAAGGAGGGTTTCGGTTTGAAGGTTTTTTCGTCTGCCCTACCAAGGTGTCTTGCAAGGGTGCTGCCAACTTGGTAAATCCTTTTATAAATCTGCGATAGTAACCCACCAATCCCAGGAATTGTCTCACTTCTTTTGCGCTGGTAGGTCTTGGCCAATCCCTTATGGTGCTTATTTTCTCGGGATCTGGTGCTACTCCCTCCGAACTCACGATGTGTCCCAGGTACTGTACCTTTGGCTTGAGAAGGTGACATTTGGATGGCTTGACTTTCATGCCATACCTGGATAAGGCTTCGAACACTTCTACCAGGTCTATTAAGTGTTGTTCGTAAGTCTTTGAGTAGACGATCACATCATCTAGGTACAGGAGGACGGTCTCGAAGTTCTTGTGTCCGAGGCAGCATTCCATCAGCCGCTGGAAGGTACCGGATGCGTTACAGAGTCCGAACGGCATGCGATTAAATTCACATAGACCCATTGGTGTGGTGAATGCCGTCTTTTCCTTATCTCTCTCAGCCACAGGGACTTGCCAATACCCGCTTGTTAAGTCTAAGGTGGAAAAATAATTAGCAGATTTCAAAGCAGTTAAGGACTCTTCTATCCTAGGCAAGGGGTAGGCGTCTTTATGGGTGATGTTATTAATCTTCCGGTAGTCTACGCACATTCTCATGGTTCCGTCCTTTTTTTGACAATCACTAGAGGGGCCGCCCAGGGGCTACAGCTGTCTCTTATTACCCCGGCCTGTTTCATCTCCCTCAGCATATCTTTTGCACACTGATAGTGAGCGGGCGGTATGGGTCTATATCTTTCTTTTATTGGGGGATGGTCACCGGTGGGGATTGTGTGTTCTACCCTTTCTATCCGTCCAAAGTCCAATGGGTGTTTACTGAAGACTTGTTCATATTCCGTCACTAGCCTATACACCCCTTGTTTTTGATGGGTAGGTGTTGAATTTATGCCCACGTGTAGCTGCTGGCACCAATCCTCCAATTCTCCATCTGAGCCGTTGCCTTCCACCTGACAGGTTGGTTCTAAGGGCTCAATGGTTGTGATGGCATTGTTGTCAACAGTATATAGCTTTGCCACTGTAGCATACCTTGGCAAAGTGACCTCTTCCTCTCCACAGTTCAAAAGTCGTACCGGCACTCGTCCCCGGTGTACCTGGACTACCCCTCGTGCTGTGAGTATAGTGGGCCTGCTGTCAGTGTACACTGGTTCTATTAAGGCTTGATAATCTCGTCCCTTAGTACCAATGGCTGCTCTACACCATAACAGCATTTCTGTTTTTGGTGGGATTACAATAGATGTCGGATCACTTACTGTTATGTTTGCTAATGACAGGTGTTATGAAGGCAATCCAGAAACACAGTGTGCTTAGCGATCAGAGCGCACACAGTGATCTGACAAATACCCAAAAATACAAGAACGAGCTCTGAGACGTGGAAACTCTGTAGACTGCACACCTGATCCTATCCTAAACACAACTAAAAGCGGCTGTGGATTGCGCCTAACAACTACCTAGGCAACTCGGCACAGCCTAAGAAACTAGCTAGCCTGAAGATAGAAAAATAGGCCTGACTTGCCCCAGAGAAATTCCCCAAAGGAAAAGGCAGCCCCCCACATATAATGACTGTGAGTAAGATGAAAAGACAAAACGTAGGGATGAAATAGATTCAGCAAAGTGGGGCCCGATATTCTAGGACAGAGCGAGGACAGTAAAGCGAACTTTGCAGTCTACAAAAAACCCTAAAGGAAAACCACGCAAAGGGGGCAAAAAAAAAACCCACCGTGCCGAACTAACGGCACGGCGGTACACCCTTTGCGTCTCAGAGCTTCCAGCAAAACAAAAGACAAGCTGGACAGAAAAAAAGCAACAAAAAAGCAAAAAGCACTTAGCTATACAGAGCAGCAGGTCACAGGAACAATCAGGAGAAGCTCAGATCCAACACTGAAACATTGACAAGGAGCAAGGATAGCAGCATCAGGCGGAGTTAAGTAATGAAGCAGTTAACGAGCTCACCAGAACACCTGAGGGAGGAAGCTCAGAAGCTGCAGTACCACTTGTGACCACAGGAGTGAATTCAGCCACAGAATTCACAACAGTACCCCCCCCTTGAGGAGGGGTCACCGAACCCTCACCAGAGCCCCCAGGCCGACCAGGATGAGCCGCATGAAAGGCACGAACAAGATCGGAAGCATGAACATCAGAGGCAAAAACCCAGGAATTATCTTCCTGAGCATAACCCTTCCATTTAACCAGATACTGGAGTTTCCGTCTAGAAACACGAGAATCCAAAATCTTCTCCACAATATACTCCAATTCCCATTCCACCAAAACCGGGGCAGGAGGCTCAACAGATGGAACCATAGGTGCCACGTATCTCCGCAACAACGACCTATGGAATACATTATGTATGGAAAAGGAGTCTGGGAGGGTCAAACGAAAAGACACAGGATTGAGAACCTCAGAAATCCTATACGGACCAATAAAACGAGGTTTAAATTTAGGAGAGGAAACCTTCATAGGAATATGACGAGAAGATAACCAAACCAGATCCCCAACAAGAAGTCGGGGACCCACACGGCGTCTGCGATTAGCGAAAAGTTGAGCTTTCTCCTGGGACAAGATCAAATTGTCCACTACCTGAGTCCAGATCTGCTGCAACCTATCCACCACAGAATCCACACCAGGACAGTCCGAAGACTCAACCTGTCCTGAAGAGAAACGAGGATGGAACCCAGAATTGCAAAAAAATGGAGAAACCAAGGTAGCCGAGCTGGCCCGATTATTAAGGGCGAACTCAGCCAACGGCAAAAAGGACACCCAATCATCCTGGTCTGCAGAAACAAAACATCTCAGATATGTTTCCAAGGTCTGATTGGTTCGTTCGGTCTGGCCATTAGTCTGAGGATGGAAAGCCGAGGAAAAGGATAGGTCAATGCCCATCCTACCACAAAAGGCTCGCCAAAACCTTGAAACAAACTGGGAACCTCTGTCAGAAACAATATTCTCAGGAATGCCATGCAACCGAACCACATGCTGAAAGAACAAAGGTACCAAATCAGAGGAGGAAGGCAATTTAGCCAAGGGCACCAGATGGACCATTTTAGAAAAGCGATCACAGACCACCCAAATGACTGACATCTTTTGAGAAACGGGAAGGTCAGAAATGAAATCCATCGAAATATGTGTCCAAGGCCTCTTTGGGACCGGCAAGGGCAAAAGTAACCCACTGGCACGAGAACAGCAGGGCTTAGCCCTAGCACAAATCCCACAGGACTGCACAAAAGTACGTACATCCCGTGACAGAGATGGCCACCAGAAGGATCTAGCCACTAACTCTCTGGTACCAAAGATTCCAGGATGACCAGCCAACACCGAACAATGAAGTTCAGAGATAAGTTTATTAGTCCACCTATCAGGGACGAACAGTTTCTCTGCTGGACAACGATCAGGTTTATTCGCCTGAAATTTTTGCAGCACCCGCCGCAAATCAGGGGAGATGGCAGACACAATGACTCCTTCCTTGAGGATACCCGCTGGCTCAGATAAACCCGGAGAGTCGGGCACAAAACTCCTAGACAGAGCATCCGCCTTCACATTTTTAGAGCCCGGAAGGTACGAAATCACAAAGTCGAAGCGGGCAAAAAATAACGACCAACGGGCCTGTCTAGGATTCAAGCGCTTGGCAGACTCGAGATAAGTCAAGTTCTTATGATCAGTCAATACCACCACGCGATGCTTAGCTCCTTCAAGCCAATGACGCCACTCCTCGAATGCCCACTTCATGGCCAGCAACTCTCGATTGCCCACATCATAATTACGCTCAGCGGGCGAAAACTTCCTGGAAAAGAAAGCACATGGTTTCATCACTGAGCAATCAGAACCTCTCTGTGACAAAACCGCCCCTGCTCCAATCTCAGAAGCATCAACCTCGACCTGGAACGGAAGAGAAACATCTGGCTGACACAACACAGGGGCAGAACAAAAACGACGCTTCAACTCCTGAAAAGCTTCCACAGCAGCAGAAGACCAATTAACCAAATCAGCACCCTTCTTGGTCAAATCGGTCAATGGTTTGGCAATGCTAGAAAAATTACAGATGAAGCGACGATAAAAATTAGCAAAGCCCAGGAACTTTTGCAGACTTTTCAGAGATGTCGGCTGAATCCAATCCTGGATGGCTTGGACCTTAACTGGATCCATCTCGATAGTAGAAGGGGTAAAGATGAACCCCAAAAATGAAACTTTCTGCACACCGAAGAGACACTTTGATCCCTTCACAAACAAAGAGTTAGCACGCAGGACCTGAAAAACCATTCTGACCTGCTTCACATGAGACTCCCAATCATCTGAGAAGATCAAAATGTCATCCAAGTAAACAATCAGGAATTTATCCAGATACTCACGGAAGATGTCATGCATAAAAGACTGAAACACAGATGGAGCATTGGCAAGTCCGAACGGCATCACTAGATACTCAAAATGACCCTCGGGCGTATTGAATGCAGTTTTCCATTCATCTCCTTGCCTGATTCTCACCAGATTATACGCACCACGAAGATCTATCTTAGTGAACCAACTAGCCCCCTTAATCCGAGCAAACAAGTCAGATAACAATGGCAAGGGATACTGAAATTTAACAGTGATCTTATTAAGAAGGCGGTAATCAATACACGGTCTCAGCGAACCATCCTTCTTGGCTACAAAGAAGAACCCTGCTCCCAGTGGTGATGACGATGGGCGAATATGTCCCTTCTCCAGGGATTCCTTCACATAACTGCGCATAGCGGCATGTTCGGGCACGGATAAATTAAATAATCGACCTTTAGGGAATTTACTACCAGGAATCAAATTGATAGCACAATCACAATCCCTATGCGGAGGTAGGGCATCGGACTTGGGCTCCTCAAATACATCCTGATAATCAGACAAGAACTCTGGGACCTCAGAAGGGGTGGATGACGAAATCGACAAAAATGGAACATCACCATGTACCCCCTGACAACCCCAGCTGGATACCGACATGGAATTCCAATCCAATACTGGATTATGGGTTTGTAGCCATGGCAACCCCAACACGACCACATCATGCAGATTATGCAACACCAGAAAGCGAATAACTTCCTGATGTGCAGGAGCCATGCACATGGTCAGCTGGGCCCAGTATTGAGGTTTATTCTTGGCCAAAGGTGTAGCATCAATTCCTCTCAATGGAATAGGACACCGCAAAGGCTCCAAGAAAAACCCACAACGTTTAGCATAATCCAAATCCATCAGATTCAGGGCAGCGCCCGAATCCACAAACGCCATGACAGAAAACGACGACAAAGAGCATATCAAGGTAATGGACAGAAGGAATTTGGACTGTACAGTACCAATGATGGCAGACCTAGCGGACCGCTTAGTGCGCTTAGGACAATCAGAAATAGCATGAGTGGAATCACCACAGTAGAAACACAGACCATTCAGACGTCTGTATTCCTGCCGTTCAACTCTAGTCATAGTCCTATCGCACTGCATAGGCTCAGGTTTAACCTCAGGCAGTACCGCCAAATGGTGCACAGATTTACGCTCGCGCAAGCGTCGACCGATCTGAATGGCCAAAGACAAAGACTCATTCAAACCAGCAGGCATAGGAAATCCCACCATGACATCCTTAAGAGCCTCAGAGAGACCCTTTCTGAACAAAGCTGCCAGCGCAGATTCATTCCACTGAGTGAGTACTGACCATTTCCTAAATTTCTGACAATATACTTCTATATCATCCTGACCCTGGCACAAAGCCAGCAAATTTTTCTCAGCCTGATCCACTGAATTAGGCTCATCGTACAGCAATCCGAGCGCCAGGAAAAACGCATCGACACTACTCAATGCAGGGTCTCCTGGCGCAAGAGAAAATGCCCAGTCTTGAGGGTCGCCGCGCAAAAAAGAAATAATAATCAAAACCTGTTGAATAGGATTACCAGAAGAATGAGGTTTCAAGGCCAGAAATAGCTTACAATTATTTTTGAAACTTAGAAACTTAGTTCTATCTCCAAAAAACAAATCAGGAATAGGAATTCTTGGTTCTAACATAGATTTCTGATCAATAGTATCTTGAATTTTTTGTACATTTATAACGAGATTATCCATTGAAGAGCACAGACCCTGAATATCCATGTCCACACCTGTGTCCAGAATCACCCAAATGTCTAGGGGAAAAAAAAAAGTGAACACAGAGCAGAAAAAAAAAAAAATGATGTCAGAACTTTTTCTTTCCCTCTATTGAGAATCATTAGTTTGGCTCCTTGTACTGTTATGTTTGCTAATGACAGGTGTTATGAAGGCAATCCAGAAACACAGTGTGCTTAGCGATCAGAGCGCACACAGTGATCTGACAAATACCCAAAAATACAAGAACGAGCTCTGAGACGTGGAAACTCTGTAGACTGCACACCTGATCCTATCCTAAACACAACTAAAAGCGGCTGTGGATTGCGCCTAACAACTACCTAGGCAACTCGGCACAGCCTAAGAAACTAGCTAGCCTGAAGATAGAAAAATAGGCCTGACTTGCCCCAGAGAAATTCCCCAAAGGAAAAGGCAGCCCCCCACATATAATGACTGTGAGTAAGATGAAAAGACAAAACGTAGGGATGAAATAGATTCAGCAAAGTGGGGCCCGATATTCTAGGACAGAGCGAGGACAGTAAAGCGAACTTTGCAGTCTACAAAAAACCCTAAAGCAAAACCACGCAAAGGGGGCAAAAAAAAACCCCACCGTGCCGAACTGACGGCACGGCGGTACACCCTTTGCGTCTCAGAGCTTCCAGCAAAACAAAAGACAAGCTGGACAGAAAAAAAGCAACAAAAAAGCAAAAAGCACTTAGCTATACAGAGCAGCAGGTCACAGGAACAATCAGGAGAAGCTCAGATCCAACACTGAAACATTGACAAGGAGCAAGGATAGCAGCATCAGGCGGAGTTAAGTAATGAAGCAGTTAACGAGCTCACCAGAACACCTGAGGGAGGAAGCTCAGAAGCTGCAGTACCACTTGTGACCACAGGAGTGAATTCAGCCACAGAATTCACAACAACTTACCCTCACACTGCCGATTTCTCCACCTGCAACTTCTACCTGTTGCCTTAACATCAATACTTTTATTTCCCTTCGGAGAACTCTCTGCTGGCAGGATTGGGCAGTTTCAGCAATTTGCTGTAAGACAGAAATAACTTCGGAAAAGCAGTTCTCTAACACATTCATTCCTATCAATACAGTTGGGTCACAGTTCCGCCGGTCAACATCAACAACAATTATACCCTGTTTCTTCAGTTCTACTTTACCAATCTTTATGGTCATCTCCCTGAATCCTAGTTTCGGTACCAACTTACCATTACTGGCCCATATATCTAGTTCAACATCAGAGGGCCCTTTATCAATATCTGCATCAGCCCAGTACCTCTTATAAAGGATATACGGTATAGATGAAATCTGGGAACCTGTGTCCAGCAAAGCGCTGAGGGGAATTCCGTCCAGCACGATAGGGATAATGGGTCGTCCTCCGATGTACCTGTCGTGCCAGGGTGTTGGGCCTTGAAAGTTCATTCCTGCGAAGCGGCCCGCATTCCCAGGGGATTCCCGTTTAAATCACAATCTTGTGCAAAGTGGCCTGGCTGCTGGCAACGGCGGCAAATGGGCTGTCCATCCGGTTGGTAGCGGTCTCGGGGTCGTCCTCTCCATGTCGGGTATCTCCGGGGTCTCATCCATGGAACATCCTCTCTACAGTTTGCCAACTCCATCTTGTGTCCTCTCATCTCCTGCATGGTTTTAGCCATTGAAGCAACAACATCAGCTAAAGAGTCAAGCTTTTGTTGAAGAGCCTAATTAGTACTGGGCCCCAGGGACTTAGCAATGGCCCCAGACATAGCTGATGTCACTGGCACTCCCTGTTGTTGAGGTGCCTCTGACATGGATTGCGCAGGATCCTGATCCCGAGGTGCCTCTGCCAGCTGGAGACGTATAGCGCTCTCCTTTAATTGGGCAAATGTCAATTCAGGGTTCTTAAAAACAAGCATGCTCACATGCCCCCGGTGAGAAGGGGTGTAGAGTCCCTCAATAAATTGATCTCTTAGCAGTTTATCCGCTCCGGTATTAAAAATGGGTTCAGCCAGTGTAATTGATTTAAGGGCTTCCTGCAGGTTTAAGGCAAAGTCTCTCACGCCCTCATTAGCTTTTTGTTTGCAATTAAAGAATTGTATTTTAGCTTTGCTGCTGGCCGTGGTTTCAAATGTAGCTTTTAATCCAGCAAATATGCGTTCAACAGTGCCTTTTAGATCAGCTGCCCATGCTGTGACTTCTCGCTTAGCATGGCCACTTAACTGCATCATCAGGAGACTAACACGCTGAACTTCACCCACGGGGAACATGTCAAAATGGGCCAGCATCTTTTCTCTGAAATTGTCAAGGGTATTAGGCTCACCTTCATACATTGGAAGCCACGGGCCACCCGGGGTATATGGCATCAGCACCGGCATGATGGGCACCACTCCTTGCACCGCCGCGCTGCTGGACTCTCTATCGACACTCTGTCTTTCAGCTGCATTAGCGTCGCCGGGTGCTGCGACGTCTCCATGCTGCGACATACTGTGCCCCCTTAGTTAATACGGACCCTTCCGGTCCTCCGCTTCCGTCGGGATAGTGTAGATTTGTTCCGCTGTGCAGCAGGATTGGTTTTCCCCTTGCTCTGACGTCAGAGCGCTCAGCTTAATGCCGCCCACAATGACACGCCCCCTGCTTCTCCCGCCCGCCGCGCGCTCCGTAATGGCGGATTCTGAAGTTTTTCAGTCAGACTGGGGCTCAAGTAATGGCGTAGCCCAATCAACAGTCTCGTGCCTAACGGTTACGAGGTGATTGCCTCAGGGGATGGCGGCCATTTTTACTCCATTATAACCAATGGGGAAAAGTCACTTTCAATAGTTTTCAATGGGGAAAGGAATTTTCTTTAATAAAGTCAATTTTCAAGATTTTTCATCCAAGTTTTCACAGTTTTGGGCTCCAATCACGGCACACAATACCCGGTATACGGGCTGGCTCGATCCTGTTCGTGACGCCAATTGTGACGCCCAGGAGACCGGGGTACCCAGCACCGGACCAATGGGGTCTGTCTCTTGAGGGAGATGTCACGGGTGGCTTGACCCGGTGATGTGGCCTCAGGCAATGCACAGTGTAAGGGGTATCATGAGGGAACAGGCACTTACTTGATCAGCAGCAGGTTCTCCCAGCGGTGATGATCCTGATCCTGGATAGATGGCTATTGTCCAAATGAAAGACTGAGGCACTGAAACGTGTAACCAGTTTACTTCAACATAAAAGGATTTACAACCAGTCCTGTCACCGGAGTCTGTATGGGAACTCTGAGTTACTTTGACCCTGCCGGGGTCTTCGCCTCTTATTGTACGCAGTTTCTGTGTGGCCCTGCTGCTGTATGTGAACTGGCTGCCGGCCCAATCTGTCCCCTCCGGGCCCTGGTTCAACGGGCAACCCGAGTCCTTTTATCGGCTTACTCCCTCCGGGAGTACCGCTGAACTCTGTGTCTGTTGCTGTGTCCGGCCCTAGTGAAGCTGATATCACCTCACGTTTTTCCGGTTGCTGTATTATATATAATGAATACAGCCACGGATCGGGAATCCGTCTTTGCGCCTGTTCTGGGTAGTGATTAATGCTACCCGGTTCTCACAATGTCCTTTTTCTCTGTCCCTCTTCTCCTCAGGCCGGTGATTTGGGCCTGGAAACCGTCATAGGGCTGTTAGAAATTCAGCTGTATGACCTCTCACTTTCAACTCCTTAGCCCAACTGCCAGTTCTTTACTCAGACCAGAATGGATCAAGGGGAGTCTCTGGAGCTCCCCCTTCTGGCCGGAGGTGGTAGTGCAGTTTTGCTATCTTAGTACTTGTATTTAGTGTCAGTAACTATTTTTGTGGCAAATACCCCTAGGGGTGCCACAATCACTATTCCGGTCATCTACATGCTAGAGCAGATTGCCTGAGCTCGCTTCACACGCTTTGGAGGTTTTATCATGCCTGGCAGCCATCGTTCTCTCAGAACGTGTCTTCAGCACCACTGGTGGCCTGACGGATAAGCATAGCTCGCTATCCCCTGAAAGTGTAGACCACCTAACTTTCATCAGGATAAACAAGACATGGATCTCCAATGACTTTTCCACATTTCTTGTGAAATTTATGCCACTTTGGTGATGTCAGGCCCTCATTTATTTAAATTTGAACACTCTTGGTTGGGTGTCTATCTGATGGCTTAGGTATAGTGTAAGACCTGTCGGTTCCTATTATACTATTTCTACTGTAATGAAATTGATGCCACTTAAAAGGTGTCTGCCCCTGATTTTTGGAAATGTGAGCATTCTTGGTTGGATGTCCATCTGCTGGGTTGGGTGTGGTGGAAGACCTGTCGGTCCAAATTATATTTTCTATACTGTGGTGAAATTGATGTCACTTTGGTGGTTTGCCAATAATTTATGGAAATGTGAATACTCCTGGTTGGCTGTCCATCTGCTGGATTGGGTGTAGTGGATGACCTGTTGGTCCATATTATACTATCTATACTGTGGTGAAAGTGATGCCACTTTGGTGGTGTCTGCCACTAATTTTTGGAAATGTGAAAACTCCTGCAACAAAACCAGACCACATGTTTTGAAGAGAAAAGAGGGGCTGTTAGCACTGAATAGTGGTAAGAGACTAAAAGCAAAGAAACAAGGCAACCCACTCCATACTGCAAGAGAAATAAGGAGGAAAAGGAGTATAAAGGGTATAACAGTATAAATTTTATTTAAATATCCAAAAACATCATAAATAATATCAAAAAGATGTACCACACATATGTAACAAGGATTCAATACAAATGCATAAGGGTGATTATAGAAAACAGGTATCCACCGGTATGCTGTGCCCAAAGTGTGAAACAGTCTGACAAAGTCAGCTCACTCATGAGAACAGAGCAGCAAGCCACCGCCATACATAATAGTTTACTAGTCAAGTACATTCATTGTGCAGAGCTTACCGCTATCGTACAGGGCAGAGTGGCACACCGGACTGGATCCAGATGAGATTAGAGATGGGTGTCCATCTGCTGGATTGTGATTATTGGAAGACCTGTCGGTCCATATTATACTATCTATACTGTGGTGAAATTGATGCCACTTTGGTGTTGTCTGCCACTAATTTTTGGAAATATGAATACTCCTGGGTGTCCATCTGCTGGATTGGGTTTAGTGGAAAACCTGTCAGTTTATATTATACTATCTATACTGTGGTGAAATTAATGTCACTTTGGAGGTATTTGCCACTATTTTATGGAAATGTGAACATTCCTGGTTGGGTGTCCAACTGCTGGATTGGGTGTAGTGGAAGATCTGTAGGTCCATATTATATTATCTATACTGTGGTGAAGTTGATGCCACTTTGTTGGTGTCTGCCACTAATTTTTTGTAAATGTATAGACTCCCGGTTGGATCTTCTTCATGCGTGTTGCCTGTAGCAGTAGGCGACCGAGAACATCAGGCCTCCACTTCCTTGTACTCAACTACCCATGTTACTATGCTTAGAATTTCGTGACAATAGTAGTCTACAAAATGTATATGATACTTGTGCCATCTAAGTGTGGCTGAGCATTAAAGCAGGATAAGCTGTTGCATGTGGTATCAGGGCTCCCAGCAAAGGAGGCCTACACCGATCCCTCACCAAACTCGTCTTACTGTGATGTGCATTTGAAAGCTGTAAATGCTGTCCCTGTCCCCGATACCTCATGCATGACTGATTGGTGCAGTACCATGCTACAATTTGTACTGTGGGGGAATTGAGGCCACTTTACATAAGTTACCGTATATACTCGAGTATAAGCCGACCCGAGTATAAGCCGACCCCACTAATTTTGCCACAAAAAACTGGGAAAACTTATTGACTCGAGTATAAGCCTATGGTGGAAAATGCAGCAGCTACTGGTGAATTTCAAAAATAAAAATAGATGCACCATACCGTTCATTATGGCCCCATAGCTGTGCCATATAGTGCTCTGCACCGTTCATTACTGCCCCATAGATGTACCATAGAAAGGTGTGCCATATAGTGCTCTGCACCGTTCATTATTGCCCCATAGCTGTGCCATATAGTGCTCTGCACCGTTCATTTTTGCCCCATAGCTGTGCCATATAGTGCTCTGCACCGTTCATTATTGCCCCATAGATGTACCATAGAAAGGTGTGCCATATAGTGCTCTGCACCGTTCATTATTGCCCAATAGCTGTGCTATATAGTGCTCTGCACCGTTCATTATTGCCCCATAGCTGTGCCATATAGTGCTCTCCACAGTTCATTATTGCCCCATAGCTGTGCCATATAGTGCTCGGCACCGTTCATTATTGTCCCATAGCTGTGCCATATAGTGCTCTGCACAGTTCATTTTTGCCCCATATCTGTGCCATATAGTGCTCTGCACCGCTCATTCTTGCCCCATAGCTGTGCCATATAGTGCTCTGCACCGTTTCCTTCTTGCCCCATAGCTCTGCCATATAGTGCTCTGCACCGTTCATTCTTGCCCCATAGCTGTGCCATATAGTGCTCTGCTTCGTTCATTATTGCCCCATATCTCTGCCATATAGTGCTCTGCACCGTTCATTCTTGCCCCATATATGCTCCTTATAAAGCTGTGCACCGTTCATTCTTGCCCCATATATGCTCCTTATAAAGCTGTGCACCGTTCATTCTTGCCCCATATATGCTCCTTATAAAGCTCTGCCATTGCTGCTGCTGCTGAAATAATTAAAAAAAAGCCATATTCACCTCTTTTGATTGCAGCTCCCGGCGTCTTGTTCCGGCATGTCGTCCCGGCGTCTCTCTGCACTGACTGTTCAGGCAGAGGGCGCCGTGCACACTATATGCCTCATCGCGCCCTCTGACCTGCACAGTCAGAGCGTAGAGACGCCGGGAAGACAGAGCAGCGCCGGGAAGATGGAGCGACGCCCGGCGTGTGGAACGCGGACAGGTGAATATAAAATACTCACCTAGTCCTGCCGCTCCTGACGCTGCCCCTGCCTGTCACACTGTCCCCGGGTGCCGCAGCTCTTCCTGTCAGCGGTCACTGGCACCGCTCAGAGGAATGAATATGTGGCTCCACCCCTATGGAAGTGGAGTCCATATTCATTTCTCTAATGTGACCGCTGACAGGAAGAGCTGCGGCACCCGGAGACAGTGTGACAGGCAGGGGCAGCGTCAGGAGCGCCAGGACTAGGTAAGTATGCCTCAGCGCCCTCTCCCCCTCACCCGCCGACCCTGCCGCCCTCCGTGACTCGAGTATAAGCCGAGAGGGGCACTTTCAGCCCAAAAATTTGGGCTGAAAATCTCGGCTTATACTCGAGTATATACGGTAATTTGTTTTGGCAGCTTTTGAGGCATTTAGAAGGTATTATACATGCGTTTGTTTTCGCCTCCCTTTGACTTGAATGGCGTTCAGTTATGTTCGGCAAATATTCGATGAATAAATAGGCAAATGTTGCAAATTTGGTGATCGTAATCCAAAATGAACATTGAAATATTTGCTCATCTTTACTCCAGACCTCAAATCCAGCAGGAAGTATAGCCAGCAAGGAAGTGCAGCGAAGGCGAAACATATAAAATTCTATCCAGGATGCGATGGTCAAATCAAAATAGGAAAATGAGAAAAACTTGGAGAGGAGCAAACCAAAAATGAAATACAAATACAGCTGAAACTATCAGCATTTGGACTGGGAAGAAAGAGCAATAACTCAGCAAACAGGGGAAAGGACCATGCAGCAACAGGTCACCGGATCGTATCCCTAAACTGAGCCATGACACTTCCATCTTCTTGGGTCTTCTGCAGCACATCCCAACACTGTACCCTTAAAAATAATGATTATAATGCTGCTAAATAAAAATGATTGCCCCTCTATGTGCTCCCTGCACAAAATGTGTCCCCTACATTATCTCTCTTATAAATCACAAAAAAGTGCCCTTAAATAGATGTGCCCCTATGACAGGGAGATAAATACCACTAAATAAATTCATATATCACATTTTTTGGTGATTAAAGTGAAACTAATCCCAAAACAAGTGGTAATTTACCACTTTTTTCACTTTTTTTCTGGATATTCATATTCTTATCCCCTTAGTATTATTTGTGCACATTCACATTCACAACATTTACTTAGTTAAGTCCAGGCAAGTCACCATCCTACATGTAGACCTGACACACTCATTCATTCTTACAGGGTATGATGCGCCTGCGTGGTTTGTGGTGATGGAAGACGGACTTACTTAGTCCCGGTAAGTCACCATCATACACATAGACTTGACACACTCATTCATTCTTACAGGGAGTGGTGCGCATGAGTGGCTTGTGGATACGGCCAGGAGATGGGAGACAGACTCCAGTGCTGCCACGTACCTAGTCATCATCATTGATGACGGGCATGTTGGGATCACATGACCGCGACCCATCCCCACTTACATCTCCGGTCTACCATCCGCGCATGTGCCGTTGAACTCCTTCATTACACCCATAGAGATTATTAGCGCATGCGTCACCATATCCTTTTATATATGCACAGACGGCGCTTGCATATGCGCAGTTTTATATATAGTTTTTTTTCACTATATACACAGCAAGCACCTTAGAAACAAGTCTTTTCACACCGCCCTTGGATTTATTTATTTATTATTCACTATTTCATTATGGGTAACAACCCCCTCCTTATTTCGTATAGCCTGAAGTAATGACATCTAACATCCTCCCCACCTCACTATACGTCCAATCAGCGCAGTACCCTTTCATATTTAAACCAGCTTTCCCCCTGCCTAGACACGCCTCCTGAAGAAGCTATTTTCGAAACGCGCGTCGAGCCAGAGGGACGCCGAGGAACTCCATACAGCTCACCTCAGGTAATATCATACCACTTTATTAGCGGCATAATATCCACATGCTTTGTGCAGTATCTTAGGGGCTTCTCACGTCTATGCCATATTCCATTTATTACTATGGAGCACAATTGTGTCATTTCTGATTAAGTTTAATAACTATGGGCAGTATTGTTTTCTTTCCCCATGTGGTGCGCTTAGAATTTTTGCATGTGTAATATAGCAATACTTTGCTATAGGTATATATTTGTGTATGACCAAATTGGTTGGAGTTTCCTATGGTCATTGAGTCCCTCTTTTGGATCCAGCACCTTTTCTCTTATTGCATGTAATTTTAACCAGTTGTTAATAAAAATTATTTTATATTGAAATTACCACTTGTTTTGGGATTAGTTTCACTTTAATCACCCAAAAATGTCATATATATTATCTCTCTTATGTTACATGACCTCCACACTGCCCTTTCCTATAAAATATCGCCTCCACACTTTCTGCCCTTATGAACTATAATGTCCTCTGTCTGCCCTTGTTAGCTATAACTGTCCCTATCCTCCAATATTATAACCACCACTGCCCCTTTTTTCCAAACTGGACTCTGTTCACACTGTTTCCTCACACTCTTCCTCCTTATACAGCCCAGTCTCCCTTCATAATTCTCCACTGCATAATTTCCCATTTCTGCAGCACCCGGACACTGTCTCCCTATGCTGTTCCCTCTCTATTTTGCCATGCACATTTCCCAATCTCTATACTGTGACTCCTCACATTCCCCTCTATCCTGTACTCTCATATTTTTCTCACCCATGCTATTTCCTCACATTTTTTCACTCCCATACTGTACCCTCACACTTTTCTCCCCATACTGTCTCCTCACACTTTTCTCCCTCTATAATGTCATCTCACATTTGCCCCAACACTGTCCCCTCATACTGCTCCCACTATGCTGTCCCATTATGCATCTCCTATACTGTCACCTCATAATATTGTTTCCCATTTTCAGCCATTATCTGCCTTTAACATCTCTTAACCTGCTAAATACCTTTTTCAATCTGTGACAGCACCAGTAACAACATGCTAGACGGGGATTCATCGTTCTATCCCCTTATTGGATCTCGTGCTCACTGGACACCGATATGTTGCCAAGACAGCCATGGGTCTGTTATGTCTGTTATCACGGTACTCTTGTGAAAATCAGCCCGTGGCTGGAATTCATGGGAGACAGTGATTTTTGCTATATGCAGCCACGAGACATGCAGGTGTGGGAACTCAAACATATTTTTCACTCATCACTAGTGTTGAGCATTCCGATACCGCAAGTATCGGGTATCGGCCGATACTTGCGGTATCGGAATTCCGATACCGAATTCCGATACTTCCCGCGTATCGGATACCGGAATCGGAAGTTCCCAGAATTCAAACTGCACGCAGCAGCCAATGAGGAATGAATGGAAGTGTGGGCACATCCTGTTTAGCATGGTGGGCATGTAAGTACTGGCAAGGATGTGATTGGCTGCTGAAATGATGTCACTCTGCACTATAAAAAACGCTGCCGCCATTTTGCGCTCACTCTGCTGTGATTTCAGTTAGGGACAGGATGCTGTGTTCTAACTGAGGGCCAGTTGAGATAGCTAATTGCTTTATTTTGCTTTTCCAAGGCTAATTTAGCAAACGCTGTGTGTTCACCTTGCTCTTGCCTTGCAGCGCTGTTTTAATAGCGTTCTGCAAGGTCTCTGTGTGTGTGTGTGTGTGTGCAGCTCACTCTGTAGTCTGTGTGCAGCCATATACCCGGTTGTATTCAGCTCAGGGGGGTTCACACTGCCTCATACAGTTCTATCCATTGTCCTTTTTTGCTCATAGTGCAGCCTGCTGCACATTTTTTCTAAAATTTCCTATTAGTGTTTATCTACCCGTCTCCAGCTAAATTGTGGAAAAACACTACATAGGATAACCTAGAGGGGAGTTTTTGGGCCTTGCAGCACCGTTTACGGCTGTCTGCACGGTCTCCGTGTGAGCGCAGCTCGCCCTGTAGTCTGTGTGCAGCCACAGCCGGTTGTATTCAGCTCAGGGTAAGTCACTGCCTCATACCGTGAAAAAACTTTTCTTTTTTTTCAAATAGTGCAGCCTGCTGAAAATTTTTCCAAAAATTTCCTATTAGTGTCTTTCCACCCGTCTCCAGCTAAATAGTGGAAAAACACTACATAGGATAACCTAGAGGAGGGTTTTTGGGCCTTGCAGCGCCGTTTACGGCTGTCTGCATGGTCTCCGTGTGAGCGCAGCTCGCCCTGTAGTCTGTGTGCAGCCACAGCCGGTTGGATTCAGCTCAGGGTGCGTTACTGCCTCATACCGTTAAATAACTTGTCCTTTTTTTGAAATAGTGCAGCCTGCTGAAAATTTCTTTTAAAATTTCCTATTAGTGTCTTTCCACCCGTATCCAGCTAAATAGTGGAAAAACACTACATAGGATAACCTAGAGGAGGGTTTTTGGGCCTTGCAGCGCCGTTTACGGCTGTCTGCACAGTCCCCGTGTGAGATAAACTCGCTCTGTAGCCCGATCTGCAGAAAAAAAAAAAAGTAAAGTTCACCAAACACCACTTAACACTTGTGTAGGCCACATTTTATAAATAATAAAGTCTAGTCCACACTTTACAACATTTGTGTTTCTTACACCTGTTAGGAGGAGCATTTCAGGAATAAGCACACTAAGGCCTTAGTACTTTTCTGCTTATCTTTATCTGTCAACCAAGATGAAGAGGGCAGGGAGTAAGGTACGTGGGCGTGGGCGAGGAGCAGGGAGAGGACGTGGTGATTCTGTGCCTGCTGCGGGCACCGGTGACTCATCATCACTCAGTTTCAGCAGGGAACAGTCCTTCATGTGCAGCTTTGTCGGAGAGCGCCGTGCACCGCTGCTGCGTGAAGATCAAATTGAAGCCGTTGTCGGATGGATGGCAGCTAACGCATCGGCATTGACTTCAATTAGTGCCACATCCTCTCAGGCACAGACCACTGGAGAGCAGCCATCTGTCTCTTCACCACCTGCCAAATTGGCCACGCAGTCAGAGAGCCCAGGACAGGAGCCGTCTCTACTTCTGTTCTCTGAATCTGTTGGCTTGGAAACAGGGGGCCAGCCAAGCAGCATTGGAGAAATGGAAGGAAAGGCAGTGTGCAGTGATGCCCAACAGCTTTGTCTCTCTGACTCTGAAGAGGCGGGTGGGCCAGTGCCTGCGGTGACCACAGCGCAGTACGCATCTGATGATGAAACTCAGGTGCCGCTTTCTGGTGTGTACTGTGCTGCCGAGACTACCCAGGAGGAGCAGTTGGTGGCAGAGGGTAGTGGAGATGATGAGGTCGTTGACCCATCGTGGCGTGAGGAACAGGAAGGTGGTGGGAGCAGCTCTGAGGAAGAGATTCCCCTTACGGGCCAAAGAGGGAGAGGGAGGGGGAAGACTGCGGAGCCTGTAGCCTCCACTTTGGCACCCGTTAGGAGCCTGTCTCTTTCAAAAGCCAAAAAGGGCGCTCCCAAGACTTGCAGTGCCTGGTCCTTTTTTGACACAGTTGCAGATGACATTTGTTTTGTCAAATGAAAGCTGTGTCATCAGAAAGTCAAAAGAGGTAAAAGTGTCAGCAACCTCAATACCACAAATATGTGGAAACATGTGCGGACCAGGCACGCGGTGGAGTTACAAAAACACACTGAAGACGTAGGCCAACCAACAGCGGCAGCTACCACCTCTTCAGCTCGTGTTGCCTCTTCCTCCAGCTCACGCACAGCTGGTTTGGCTTCCTCCCAGGATCGCCATGGAAGAACCTCTGGCACTGTTGTCCAGAGACCTAGTGTAATTTCACCCACAGCACCACATTCCCAGTCATCCTCACACTCCCAGTCTGCTCTACAGCCATCGGTAGTACAGGCATGGGAGAAAAGGCGTTCATTCTCGGCCAACCACCCCTGAGCACAGGCTCTGAATGCAGGCATTGCCAAACTTCTGTCCCTGGAAATGCTCTCATTCAGGCTGGTGGAGACTGACAGCTTCCGTGACTTGATGGCATTGGCAGTCCCACAGTACAAGGTGCCCAGCCGCTATTACTTCAGCAGGCAAGCTGTCCCTGCCCTGCACAAGCATGTGGAAGAACACATAAAACACGCGCTACTGAACGCTGTCAGTAGCAAGGTCCACCTCACCACCGATGCGTGGACCAGTCAACATGGACAGGGGCGATACATTTCCCTCACTGCCCATTGGGTTAATGTTGTTGAGCCAGGTACAGATCGTGCGAGTGGCGCAGGACGTGTCCTGCCCACTCCAAGGATTGCAGGAATCAGGTGTCAGGCTGGCTGCACCTGTGCGCCCGCGCTGCCCGAGAACCTGCCTCGCAGTGTCTTCTGATTGAATCACACTGCGAGCCTGGGATCCATGGGCATGCGCAGTGCATATCTTCACCTCGGGCTCTCGCTCATCTCCCTCCGCCTTCTTTAGACTGTGCGCCGTCAGCTGATCTGTTGTGAGTTCTGTTTTTGGGCTCCCTCTGGTGGTTACTGATGGTACTGGGTGATTTGTGTTCTGCTGTCTCTGGTGTCCACCTGTTCTATTAGGATTTGGGAGTTTCCTATTTAACCGGGCTTTCTTGTCATTTCCCCGCCGGCTATCAAGGTTATCAGAGTGTATTGTTACATCAGCTTCTGGCTTCAGTAATCTTCAGGACAAGCTAAGTTTTTGATTTTCTTGTTCCACGTTTTGCTTTATTTTTGTCTTGTCCAGCTTGCATGTAATTGTTTCTTTGCTGCTGGTTGCTCTAGTGAAATCTCAGTGGTCATCACCAGGCAAGACGCTGTTGGATTGATCGTGACGTCTCCAGTCATTAACCCAACATCCTGGAACTCTTCGTACATCTCTCTGTATTTCTGATTACTCAGAGCTTTGATTGGGCTGGTGAAAATAACCCTTTGTTTTTCCCGGAGAGCCAGTTTTGACCTCCGAGCCTCGGTACAACATGCTGCGCAAAATCTCAGTGGTCATCACCAGGCAAGACGCTGTTGGATTATTCGTGACGTCTCCAGTCATTAACCCAACATCCTGGAACTCTTCGTACATCTCTCTGTATTTCTGATTACTCAGAGCTTTGATTGGGCTGGTGAAAATAACCCTTTGTTTTTCCCGGAGAGCCAGGACCTCCGAGCCTCGGTACAACATGCTGCGCAAAATCTCAGTGGTCATCACCAGGCAAGACGCTGTTGGATTGATCGTGACTAGTGTTGAGCGATACCGTCCGATACTTGAAAGTATCGGTATCGGATAGTATCGGCCGATACCCGAAAAATATCGGATATCGCCGATACCGATATCCGATACCAATACAAGTCAATGGGACATCAAGTATCGGAAGGTATTCTCATGGTTCCCAGGGTCTGAAGGAGAGGAAACTCTCCTTCAGGCCCTGGGATCCATAGGGAGGTGTAAAATAAAGAATAAAAATAAAAAATATTGATATATTTACCTCTCCGGCGGCCCCTGAACTCAGCGCGGGTAACCGGCAGGCTTCTTTGTTCAAAATCAGCGCTTTTAGGACCTGAGAAACACGTCCCGGCTTCTGATTGGTCGCGGGCCGCCCATGTGACCGCCATGCGACCAATCACAAGCCGCGACGTCACCGCAAGCTATTAGCGCGCTCATTTTTAAAAATGAGCGCGTTAATGGCTTTCAAAGACGTAGCGGGTTGTGATTGGTCGCGGCCGCGACCAATCACAAGCCGCGACGTCACCGCAAGTTATTGACGCGCTCATTTTTAAAAATGAGCGCGTTAATGGCTTTGAAAGACATAGCGGCTTGTGATTGGTCGCGTGGCCGCGACCAATCACAAGCCGCGACGTCACCGCAAGCTATTGACGCGCTCATTTTTAAAAATGAGCGCGTTAATGGCTTTGAAAGACATAGCGGCTTGTGATTGGTCGCGTGGCCGCGACCAATCACAAGCCCCGACGTCACCGCAAGCTATTAGCGCGCTCATTTTTGAAAAATGAGCGCGTTAATGACTTTCAAAGTCGTAGCGGCTTGTGATTGGTCGCGGCCACGCGACCAATCACAAGCCGCTATGTCTTTCAAAGCCATTAACGCGCTCATTTTTAAAAATGAGCGCGTCAATAGCTTGCGGTGACGTCGCGGCTTGTGATTGGTCGCGTGGCCGCGACCAATCACAAGCCGCTACGTCTTTGAAAGTCATTAACGCGCTCATTTTTCAAAAATGAGCGCGCTAATAGCTTGCGGTGACGTCGCGGCTTGTGATTGGTCGCGTGGCGGTCACATGGGCGGCCCGCGACCAATCAGAAGCCGGGACGTGTTTCTCAGGTCCTAAAAGCGCTGATTTTGAACAACGAAGCCTGCCGGTTACCCGCGGACTCACCAGGGGCCGCCGGAGAGGTAAATATATCAATATTTTTTATTTTAATTCTTTATTTTACACATCTCTATGTATCCGATACCGATACCCGATACCACAAAAGTATCGGATCTCGGTATCGGAATTCCGATACCGCAAATATCGGCCGATACCCGATACTTGCGGTATCGGAATGCTCAACACTAATCGTGACGTCTCCAGTCATTAACCCAACATCCTGGAACTCTTCGTACATCTCTCTGTATTTCTGATTACTCAGAGCTTTGATTGGGCTGGTGAAAATAACCCTTTGTTTTTCCCGGAGAGCCAGTTTTCATACTGTGTATGTGCCTTCCTCTCATTTCACCGTCATTATATGTGGGGGGCTGCTATTTCTGTGGGGTATTTCTCTGGAGGCAAGAGAGGTCTGTGTTTCTTCTAATAGGGGAAGTTAGATCTTCGGCTGGTGCGAGACGTCTAGGATCAACGTAGGCACGTTCCCCGGCTATTGTTATTTGTGTGTTCAGGTTTAGGGTCGCGGTCAGCTCAGGTTCCATCACCCTAGAGCTCGTTGGTTCTTGTCCTTTCGTGATTCTCTGCCATTGGAATCATGACAGTATAGCCGGCCAAAATGTTTGGGCTGAAGTAGGAGGAAAAGTAGTCTGAGGAAGTTTTTTTTTTTTTTTCTCTCCTCTGAGGTTGCTGCCTAGCCTTAATTGCAGCCTGGCTGATTTTCTTTTTTTCCCTCCTCTTAATCCTTGAATGGCTCTGACCTTAGCTGTTTATCATGGACGTCCAGAGTTTAGCTTCCAGCTTGAATAATCTTGCTGCTAAGGTTCAAAATATACAAGATTTTGTTGTACATGCTCCTATGTCTGAACCTAGAATTCCTATTCCAGAGTTCTTTGCTGGAGATAGAGCTAGTTTTCTGAATTTTAGGAACAATTGCAAGCTGTTCCATTCTTTGAAATCTCGCTCTTCTGGAGACCCTGCTCAGCAGGTTAAGATTATTATATCTTTCCTGCGGGGTGACCCTCAAAATTGGGCATTTGCATTGGCACCAGGGGATCCTGCGTTGCTTAATGTGGATGCGTTTTTTCTGGCATTGGGTTTGCTCTATGAGGAACCTAACCAGGAGATTCAGGCTGAAAAAGCTTTATTAGCTCTCTCTCAGGGGCAAGATGAAGCAGAAATATATTGTCAAAAATTTCGGAAATGGTCAGTGCTTACTCAGTGGAATGAGTGCGCCCTGGCTGCAAAGTTCAGACATGGCCTTTCTGAGGCCATTAAAGATGTTATGGTGGGGTTCCCTGCGCCTACGGGTCTGAATGAGTCTATGACTATGGCTATTCAGATTGATCGGCGTTTACGGGAGCGCAAACCTGTGTACCATTTGGCGGTGTCTTCTGAACAGGCACTTGAGACAATGCAATGTGATAGAGTTCAGTCTAGAAGTGAACGGCAAAACTATAGGCGGAAAAATGGGTTGTGCTTTTATTGTGGTGATTCAGCTCATGTTATATCAGCATGCTCTAAACGCACAAAAAAGGTTGATAAGTCTGTTGCCATTAGTACGTTACAGTCTAAGTTCATTCTGTCTGTGACTCTGATTTGCTCATTATCATCCATTTCCGTCAATGCCTATGTAGATTCAGGCGCTGACCTGAGTCTTATGGATTGGTCATTTGCCAAGCGATGTGGGTTTAGTCTTGAGCTTCTGGAAGTCCCTATTCCTTTGAAGGGAATTGACTCTACACCTTTAGCTATGAATAAACCTCAGTACTGGACACAAGTGACCATGCGTATGACTCCCGTTCATCAGGAGGTGATTCGCTTCCTGGTATTGTATAATTTACATGATGTTCTAGTACTTGGTCTGCCATGGTTACAAACTCATAATCCAGTCCTTGACTGGAAAACAATGTCTGTGTTAAGCTGGGGATGTCAGGGGGTTCATGATGATGCACCTCCGATTTCTATCGCTTCATCTACTCCTTCTGAGGTTCCTGTATTTTTGTCTGATTATCGGGATGTTTTTGAGGAGCCTAAGCTCAGTTCCCTTCCTCCTCACAGGGATTGCGATTGTGCTATAGATTTAATTCCTGGTAGTAAATTTCCTAAAGGTCGTTTGTTCAATCTGTCAGTGCCAGAGCATACTGCTATGCGGGATTATGTTAAGGAGTCCTTGGAAAAGGGACATATCCGTCCATCTTCGTCCCCTTTGGGAGCAGGTTTTTTTTTCGTGGCCAAAAAAGATGGGTCCTTGAGGCCTTGTATAGATTATCGTCTTTTGAATAAGATTACCGTAAAATATCAGTATCCTTTGCCTTTGTTGACTGATTTGTTTGCTCGCATTAAGGGGGCTAAATGGTTCACTAAGATTGATCTACGGGGTGCGTATAATCTTATACGAATAAAGCAAGGTGATGAGTGGAAAACCGCATTTAATACGCCTGAGGGCCATTTCGAGTATTTGGTGATGCCTTTCGGACTTTCTAATGCTCCTTCAGTCTTCCAGTCCTTTATGCACGATATTTTCCGTGAATATCTGGATAAATTTATGATTGTGTATTTGGATGATATTTTGGTTTTTTCTGATGACTGGGAGTCTCATGTTCAGCAGGTCAGGAAGGTGTTTCAGGTCCTGCGGGCTAATTCCTTGTTTGTAAAGGGCTCAAAGTGTCTCTTTGGAGTCCAGAAGATTTCTTTCTTGGGGTATATTTTTTCCCCTTCTACTATTGAGATGGATCCCGTCAAGGTTCGGGCTATTTGTGACTGGACGCAGCCTGCATCTCTTAAGAGTCTGCAGAAGTTCTTGGGCTTTGCTAATTTCTATCGTCGTTTTATAACTAATTTTTCTAGTGTTGTTAAGCCTTTGACGGATTTGACTAAGAAGGGTGCTGATGTTGCTGATTGGTCTCCTGCGGCTGGGGAGGCCTTTCAGGAACTTAAACGCCGGTTTTCTTCTGCTCCTGTGTTGCGTCAGCCTGATGTTTCGCTTCCTTTCCAAGTTGAGGTTGATGCTTCCGAGATTGGAGCGGGGGCGGTTTTGTCACAGAGAAGCTCCGATTGCTCGGTGATGAAGCCATGTGCGTTCTTTTCTAGAAAATTTTCACCCACTGAGAGGAATTATGATGTGGGTAATCGGGAACTTTTGGCCATGAAGTGGGCATTTGAGGAGTGGCGTCATTGGCTGGAGGGTGCTAGACATCGTGTGGTGGTCTTGACTGATCACAAAAATCTGATTTACCTTGAGTCTGCCAGGCATCTGAATCCTAGACAGGCTCGTTGGTCACTGTTTTTCTCTCGTTTCAATTTTGTGGTTTCATACCTGCCAGGTTCAAAGAATGTGAAGGCGGATGCTCTTTCTAGGAGTTTTGTGCCTGACTCCCCTGGAAATTCTGAGCCCACTGGTATCCTTAGGGATGGGGTGATTTTGTCGGCCGTCTTCCCAGACTTGCGACGTGCTTTGCAGGAGTTTCAGGCGGGTAAACCTGATCGTTGTCCGCCTGAGAGACTGTTTGTTCCGGATAGTTGGACCAGTAGAGTCATCTCCGAGGTCCATTCTTCTGCGTTGGCAGGTCATCCTGGAATATTTGGTACTAGAGACTTGGTGGCCAGGTCTTTTTGGTGGCCTTCCTTGTCGAGGGATGTGCGTTCTTTTGTGCAGTCTTGTGAGGTTTGTGCTCGGGCTAAGCCTTGCTGTTCTCGAGCCAGAGGATTGTTGTCACCTTTGCCTATCTCGAAGAGGCCTTGGACGCACATTTCCATGGACTTTATTTCGGATCTCCCTGTCTCTCAAAAAATGTCCGTTATCTGGGTTGTGTGTGACCGCTTTTCTAAAATGGTTCATCTTGTACCCTTGCCTAAGTTGCCTTCCTCCTCTGAGTTGGTTCCTCTGTTTTTCCAGAACGTGGTTCGTTTGCATGGGATTCCGGAGAACATCGTTTCTGACAGGGGATCCCAGTTTGTGTCTAGATTTTGGCGGACGTTCTGTGCTAAGATGGGCATTGATTTGTCCTTTTCGTCTGCATTCCACCCTCAGACGAATGGCCAGACGGAGCGAACTAATCAGACCTTGGAAACTTATTTGAGGTGTTTTGTTTCTGCTGATCAGGATGACTGGGTTACCTTTTTGCCGCTGGCCGAGTTTGCCCTTAATAATCGGGCTAGTTCTGCTACCTTGGTTTCTCCTTTCTTTTGTAATTCGGGGTTTCATCCTCGTTTTTCCTCTGGTCAGGTGGAGCCTTCTGATTGTCCTGGAGTGGACATGGTGGTGGATGGGTTGCATCGGATTTGGAGTCATGTGGTGGACAATTTGAAGTTGTCCCAGGAGAAGGCTCAGCAGTTTGCTAATCGCCGTCGCCGCGTGGGTCCTCGACTTCGTGTTGGGGACTTGGTGTGGTTGTCTTCTCGTTTTGTTTCTATGAAGGTCTCTTCTCCTAAGTTCAAGCCTCGGTTCATCGGTCCTTATAGGATCTTGGAAATTCTTAACCCTGTGTCGTTTCGTTTGGATCTCCCGGCATCGTTTGCTATTCATAATGTGTTCCATCGGTCGTTGTTGCGGAGGTATGAGGTACCTGTTGTTCCTTCGCTTGAGCCTCCTGCTCCGGTGCTGGTGGAGGGAGAATTGGAGTATGTTGTGGAGAAGATCTTGGATTCTCGTGTTTCCAGACGGAAACTCCAATATTTGGTCAAGTGGAAGGGTTATGGTCAGGAGGATAATTCTTGGGTGGTTGCCTCTGATGTTCATGCTGATGATTTGGTCCGCGCTTTTCATAGGGCTCATCCTGGTCGCCCTGGTGGTTCTCGTGAGGGTTCGGTGACCCCTCCTCAAGGGGGGGGTACTGTTGTGAGTTCTGTTTTTGGGCTCCCTCTGGTGGTTACTGATGGTATTGGGTGATTTGTGTTCTGCTGTCTCTGGTGTCCACCTGTTCTATTAGGATTTGGGAGTTTCCTATTTAACCGGGCTTTCTTGTCATTTCCCCGCCAGCTATCAAGGTTATCAGAGTGTTTTGTTACCTCAGCTTCTGGCTTCAGTAATCTACAGGACAAGCTAAGTTTTTGATTTTCTTGTTCCACGTTTTGCTTTATTTTTGTCTTGTCCAGCTTGCATGTAATTGTTTCTTTGCTGCTGGTTGCTCTAGTGGGCTGTAATTGCTCCTCATGTTCCATGAGTTGGAACATGAGTTCAAGTAATTACAGGATGGTTTTTTGAAGGGTTTTTTGCTGACCGTGCAGTTTACTTTTGTATCCTCTGCTATCTAGTTTTAGCGGGCCTCATTTTGCTGAATCTGTTTTCATACTGTGTATGTGCCTTCCTCTCATTTCACCGTCATTATATGTGGGGGGCTGCTATTTCTGTGGGGTATTTCTCTGGAGACAAGAGAGGTCTGTGTTTCTTCTAATAGGGGAAGTTAGATCTTCGGCTGGTGCGAGACGTCTAGGATCAACGTAGGCACGTTCCCCGGCTATTGTTATTTGTGTGTTCAGGTTTAGGGTCGCGGTCAGCTCAGGTTCCATCACCCTAGAGCTCGTTGGTGCATGTCCTTTTGTGATTCCCTGCCATTGGAATCATGACACTGATCCCTAATAGCATGCCACGGCCGTGACGCCGCACAGTCTGAAGAAGAGGGAAGGATGGGAGTGAGAGGCGAGGATATTCACTGTGCATGCCCATGGATCCAAGGCCCGCAGTGGGATTACATTAAACGACACTGCGAGGTGAGATCTGGAGCAGCGTGGACGCACAGGCACTGACAGCCTGACACCAAATTATGTCAGAAGACAGGCAGTGCAAATTGGGCATGGCCAAGGGATAACAGAACAGCGCAGGCTCCATGACAGCTTAAAACAATGCTGAGGAGGCAGCATATGGCACCAAGGGGATAGGAATGACAGCTGTGCTGCGTCCCATTACGAAGGAAATTCCCACCTCCGGGACGGTTTTACTGTATAAGGGGACACATTTTTAGTGTTTACTTCTGTGTTTGCAAGGAGCATAATTAAAAGAGCAACCTTTTCCTTTTGCATCCTTAGTGCTGCACAAGATGGCTCTTTCAGCTATAAACGTCTTTGGGGGGGTTAAAGGTTCCCTTTCAACTTGCTCCAATCAGGCTTCGGCCTACACTCTGTTCCTCTGCTCCTCCTGCTGTCCCTGGGCTCTAACACCACCAGTTGGTGCCTGGAAGTGCTGTCTGCACAGTCAACAGTCGCACCTCTGTTATTGGGGTTCAGTAACGTCAGCTGATCCCCAGCTGTGTGTGCGGCAATACCTCCAATCTGCTCCTCCTGCTGTCCCTGGGCTCTAACACCGCCAGTTGGTGCCTGGAAGTGCTGTGTGCACAGTCAACAGTCGCTCCTCTGTTATTGGGGTTCAGTAACGTCAGCTGATCCCCAGCTGTGTGTGTGGCAATACCTCCAATCTGCTCCTCCTGCTGTCCCTGGGCTCTAACACCGCCAGTTGGTGCCTGGAAGTGCTGTGTGCACAGTCAACAGTTGCTCCTCTGTTATTGGGGTTCAGTAACGTCAGCTGATCCCCAGCTGTGTATCCGGCAACGTGTCATGCGACCGCCACGCTGGCACAACAAAAATGTAAGGGAACCTGTCCCCCCCTAGGCGTTTGTTACTGAAAGAGCCACCTTGTGCAGCACTAATACTGCACAAGGAAAAGGTCACTCTTGAAATTATGCTCCTTGGAAACGCTGAACTACACACTCATGTAATGTGTCCCCTCACACCGTCAAACCGTCCCGGAGATGGGACTTTCCTTTGTAATGTGACGCAGCACAGCCGTCATTCCTACCCCCTTGGCTCTGTGCGCTGCCTCCTTAGCGTTGTTTGATTCTGTCATGGACCCTGCGCTGTTATGTTATCCCTTGGCCATGCACAGTTTGCGCTGCCCGTCCTCTGACATCATTTGTTGTCGTCCTGGCTGCGCCTGTGCGTCCACGCTGCCCGAAATGCCACCTCGCAGTGTCATCTCATATGTTCCCACAGTGGGCCTGGAATCCATGGCCATGCGCAGTGCATATACTAGCCTCTCACTCCCCTTCTTTACGCTTCTTCAGACTGGGCGGCGTCAGCTGATCCCTAATAGCATGCCACGGCCGTGACGCCGCACAGTCTGAAGAAGCAGGAAGGAGGTGAGTGAGAGGTGATGATATGCACTGCGCATGCCCATGGATTCCAGGCCCGCAGTGGGATTACATTAGATGACACTGCGAGGTTGGATCTCGGGCAGCTTTGACGCACAGGCACTGCCAGCCTGACACCTACATGATGTCAGAAGACGGGCATCGCTAACTGTGCATGGCCAAGGGATAACATTACAGCGCGGGCTCCGTGACAGAACCAAACAACGTTGAGGAGGTGGCGCACGGCACCAAGGGGATTGGAATGACGGCTGTGCTGTGTCACATTACAAAGGAAAGTCCCACTTCCGGGACGGTTTAACGGTGTGAGGGGACACATTATATGAGCGTGTACTTCAGCGTTTGCAAGGAGCATAATTTTAGGAGCCACCATTTTCCATGTGCAGTATTACTGCTGTACAAGATGGCTCTTTCAGCAACAAATGCCTGGGGGGGTTAAAGGTTCCCTTTCAACTTGCTCCACTGCAGGCTTCGGCCTACACTCTGCTCCTCTTTGATTCCCTGGGTTTCAACACTGTCAGTTGCCACCTGGAAGTGTTGTCTACACAGAAAAAACACTAGTCGAGGGGTTCAAGAGAGGCCTGGATGTCTTCCTGGAGCAGAACAATATTGTATCATACAATTATTAGGTTCTGTAAAAGGACGTAGATCTGGGGATTTATTATGATGGAATATAGGCTGAACTGGATGGACAAATGTCTTTTTTCGGCCTTACTAACTATGTTACTATGTTACTAGCTGATGTGTCAGTGGGGTTCAGCACCGCCAGCTGTTCCCCTGCTGTGTAGTCGGCAACGTGTCCAGCACAAGCCACGCTGGCACAACAGAACAAAAGCTGCCACCAGTGCAGGCTTCGGCCTACACTCTGCTCATCTCCTCCTCCTGCTGACCCTGGGCTCTAACACCGCCAGTTTTTGCCCGGACGTGCTAGCTGCACAGAGAAAAACACCAGTCAATGTGTCAGTGGGGTTCAGCTGTTCCCCTGCTGTGTAGCTGGCAACGTGTACTGCAAACGCCATGCAGGCACCTGAACTGAAATTAAAGGGAACCTGCCCCCACCCCCCCAGGTGTTTCTATGTATAACAGCCACCTTTTAGAGCAGTACTGCTGCATTTGTACAAGGTGGCTGACTTTTTCTCCTTGCTCATGTTGAATTTAACACGTACAAAATGTGTCTCATTACAGACCATTACAATGTCCCTGAGGTGTGACTTTCCTTTTTAATGACACGCAGCACCCCCCTTGGTAGCGCTGCCCATCTTCTGACATCATTGGTTGGCTGGCTGTGCCTGTGCGTCCGCCCTGCCCGACACAACGCCCCTCGTTGTCTCATATATTTTGACTGCGAGGGTGTGATTGATGGGCATGTGCAGTGCATATGTTCGCCTGTCTTAACTCCCCTCCTTCCGCCTTCTTCAGACTGTGCGGCCTCATGGCCGTGGCAGGCGATAAGGGATCAGCTGAGGCCGCCCAGTCTGTAGCAGGTGTAAGGACATGTGTGAGCGGCGAACATATTTACTGCACAAGGCCACGAATCCCAGCCCTGCACTGTGACTTTATGAAAAGACACTGTGGGTCTGGGATTCATGGCCATCGTTAACCGCACCAGCCAACATGAAATGAGGTCATAAGACGAGCAGTGCTAACTGGCCATGGCCAAGGGCTAACAAGAGCGCAGACTCCTGTACAGCAAATAACAACGCTCAGGAGGCTGCGCCCAGCACCAAGGCGTTATTTTTGGATACCTGTGCTGCGTCTCCTTAAAAAGACAAGTCACGCCTCCGATACAGTTTTACGGTACAATTGGCAAAATTGTGCACGTCTTTCATTCTGCGTGTGCAATGAGCAAAATTTAAAAAGCAACCTTTCACTTGTGGAGCATTACTGCTGCACAAGGTGTGGCTCTTCTACATTGTAACACCTGAGGGTGGGTTAAAGGTTACCTTTGAAATTGGTTCAATTAGGCTTCGGCCTACACTCTGCTCCTCCTGCAGACCCTGGGCTCTAACACCGCCAGTTTTTGCCCGGAAGTGCTAGCTGCACAGAGAAAAACACCAGCCAATGTGTTAGTGGGGTTCAGCACTGCCAGCTGTTCCCCTGCTGTGTAGCTGGCAACGTGTCCTGCAAATGCCACGCAGGCACCTGAACTGAAATTAAAGGGAACCTGCCCCCCCCAGGTGTTTCTATGTTTGACAGCCACCTTGTACAGCAGTACTGCTGCATTTGTACAAGGTGGCTGACTTTTTCTCCTTGCCCACGTGGAACTCAACACGTACAAAATGTGTCTCATTACAGACCATTTCACTGCCCCTGAGGTGTGATTCTCCTTTTTAAATGACACGCAGCACCCCCCTTGGTAACGCTGGTCGTCTTCTGACATCATTGGTTGGCTGCCTGTGCCTGTGCGTCCGCCCTGCCCGACACAACGCCCCTCGTTGTCTCATTTTTTTTTACTGCGAGGGTGTGATTGATGGGCACGAGCAGTGCATATCTTCGCCTGTCTTCACTCATCTCCTTCCGCCTTCTTCAGACTGTGCGGCCTCATGCCCGCGGCATGCGATAAGGGATCAGCTGAGGCTGCCCAGTCTGAAGCAGGTGTAAGGACATGAGTGAGCGGCAAACATATTTACTGCACAAGGCCATGAATCCTAGCCCTGCAGTGTGAATTATTGAAAAGACACTGCGGGTCAGGGATTCATGGCCATCGCTAACTGCACCGGCCAAAATGAAATGAGGTCATAAGACGGGCAGCGCTAACTGGCCATGGCCAAGGGCTAACAAGAGAGCAGACTCCTGTACAGCAAATAACAAAGCTCAGGAGGCTGCGCCCAGCACCAAGGCGTTATTTTTGGACACCTGTGCTGCGTCACCTTAAAAAGACAAGTCACGCCTCCAATACAGTTCTACTGTACAATGGGCAAAATTGTGTACGTCTTTCATTCTGCAGGTGCAATGAGCAAAATTCAAAGAGCAACCTTTCACTTGTGGAGCATTACTGCTGCACAAGGTGTGGCTCTTCTACTTTGTAACACCTGAGGGAGGGTTAAAGGTTACCTTTCAAATTGGTTCAATTAAGCATCGGCCTACACTCTGCTCCTCTCCTCCTCCTGCTGACCCTGGGCTCAAACACCGCCAGTTTCTGCCCGGACGTGCTTGCTGCACAGAGAAGAACACCAGCCAATGTGTTAGTGGGGTTCAGCACCGCCAGCTGTTCCCCTGCTGTGTAGCTGGCATCGTGTCCAGCACAAGCCACTCTGGCACAACAGACCAAAAGCTGCCACCAGTGCAGGCTTCGGCCTACACTCTGCTCCTCTCCTCCTCCTGCTGACCCTGGGCTCTAACACCGCCAGTTGGGGCCCGGATGTGCTAGCTGCACAGAGAAAAACACCAGCCAATGTGTTAGTGGGGTTCAGCACCTCCAGCTGTTCCCCTGCTGTGTAGCTGGCAACGTGTACTGCAAACGCCAAGCAGGCACCTGAACTGAAATTAAAGGGACCCTGACCCCCACCCCCAGGTGTTTCAATGTATAACAGCCACCTTGTACAGCAGTACTGCTGCATTTGTACAAGGTGGCTGACTTTTTCTCCTTGCCCACGTTGAATTTAACACATACAAAATGTGTCTCATTACAGACCATTTCACTGCCCCTGAGGTGTGATTCTCCTTTTTAAATGACACGCAGCACCCCCCTTGGTAGCGCTGCTCATCTTCTGACATCATTGGTTGGCTGCCTGTGCCTGTGCGTCCGTTCCAGTAACGTCAGCTGGTCCTCGGTAGTTCCATAGGCTCTTGAACCTTTGGGTAGCCATCCGAATTCCAGTTCCATCAGCTGGTTCTTGGCATTTTCTCAGCCTTCTTGTACCTTCTGCTACATTTCCAAGTTGAAGACCCTAAAGACGACGACCCGGAAGACCACCCCTAAGATGACGACGACACCAGAGACGACAACCAGTGAGATGACGACGACCCTGGAGATGACGACCCTGAAGACCACCCCGATGACGACGACGACGCCAGAGACGACGACGGCGGAGACGACGAAGGCGGAGGCGACGACCCTGGAGACGACGACCCTGGAGACGACGACATGGAAGACCGAGAAGCAGAAGAACAAGAGGCTGCAGAACAAAGAGCAGAAGAACATTAAGCATAACACTTAATATCAGAGCAAAAGATATTATCTAAATTATATGCAGAAGAAGACTAAGCAGTGTATGGCGGTGAGTCCGTTCCTCCTCGTGGTGCCCCTGAATAAAGCCTGATGCTGCAGGCCAAACTGAACGCGGACAAATGTAACTTTTGTGACAGGCAGAACAGAAGGTGTAATCTTCAAACTTTTATAGATAACAACTACGGGAATGCCTGTCACAAATGAGAATATGATGAAGAAGTAGAATAGGAAGAATAATAATAGTTGAATAAAATGAATATGAAGAATGTAATAAAAAAAAAAATAGGTAGAAGATGAAGAAGATGATGAATAAGGTGAAGGAAAAGTTGATGTCAAAGATGCTGATGATGATGAAGATGAAAGTGTGGGAAAAGTTAAAAAAAAAGGTGAAGGGCGTGGAATAGTGAAACATCAATATCTGACAAAATAAAAAAAATCTTAACATAGTCAATATCTTTGTAACTCCGAACGTCTTAAAAAAAATTTAAAATTCCTGCTATTCTATTTGATTGGGCTAAACCTCTATGCCTTTAATGTCTCCGCCACCTCCCCAAATACATCCTGCATTATTCTTAGTTGTTTTCCTTCATGTAGAATGAACCTACAAGGAAAGAAAGGGTTTATTTTAATTCCGATATTTTGGTCCCATTGACTTGCATTGGGATCGGGTATCGGTATCGGCGATATCCGATATTTTTTGAATATTGGCCGATCCAATCCGATACCGATACTTTCCGATATTGGAAGGTATCGCTCAACACTACTCATCACTAGTACTCAACAATGTAACATATAGAGATAAAGCTTACCATTATAAGATGATAATATTGTGTACATTGCAGTAATCATGACTAGTGTTGAGCGATACCTTCCGATATCGGAAAGTATCGGTATCGGATAGGATCGGCCGATATTCAAAAAATATCGGATATCGCCGATACCGATACCCGATCCCAATGCAAGTCAATGGGACCAAAATATCGGAATTAAAATAAACCCTTTCTTTCCTTGTAGGTTCATTCTACATGAAGGAAAACAACTAAGAATAATGCAGGATGTATTTGGGGAGGTGGCGGAGACATTAAAGTCGTAGAGGTTTAACCCAATCAAATAGAATAGCATGTTTTTTTGTTTTTTTTTTAAAGACGTTCGGAGTGACAAATATATTGACTATGTAAATATTTTTTTTATTTTGTCCGATATTGATGTTTCACTATTCCACGACCTTCCCCTTCTTTTTTTTTTTTTACTTTTCCCACACTTTCATCTTCATCATCATCACCTTATTCATCTTCTTCTTCATCCTTTACCTTTTTTTTTTTTTTATTACATTCTTCATATTCATTTTATTCAACTATTATTATTCTTCCTATTCTACATAATCATTTTATTCAACTGTATTATTCTTCCTATTCTACTTCTTCATCATATTCTCATTTGTGACAGGCATTCCCGTAGTTGTTATCTATAAAAGTTGGAAGATCACACCTTCCGTTCTGCCAGTCACAAAAGTTACATTTGTCCGCGTTCAGTTTGGCCTGCAGCATCAGGCTTTATCCAGGGGCACCACGAGGAGGAACGGACTCACCCCCTACACTGCTTAGTCTTCTTCTGCATATAATTGAGATAATATCTTTTGCTCTGATATTAAGTGTTATGCTTAATGTTCTTCTGCTCTTTGTTCTGCAGCCTCTTGTTCTTCTGCTTCTCGGTCTTCCATGTCGTCGTCTCCAGTGTCGTCATCTCCGCCGTCGTCGTCTCCGCCGTCGTCGTCGTCGTCATCGGGGTGGTCTTCCGGGTTGTCGTCGTCGTCGTCGTCATCGGGGTGGTCTTCCGGGTCGTCGACTTTAGGGTCTTCAACTTGGAAATGTAGCAGAAGGTACAAGAAGGCTGAGAAAATGCCAAGAACCTGATGATGGAACTGGAACTCGGATGGCTACCCGAAGGTTCAAGAGCCTATGGAACTACCGAGGACCAGCTGACGTTACTGGAACCCGGTTACTAAGCAGGAGGTACCCGTGCTAAAAAGCACTACCAAGGACCGCCTGACGTTGGCGGAACTCGGATACCCAGAAGGAGGCACCTAAGCCAAAGGCTCTGCCCGGAACCAGCTGACGGTACTGGAACCAGGATGGGGAGCAGAAGGTACAAGAGCAAAAGACACTGCCGAGAACCAGCTGACGGTACTGGAACCCGGATGGGTAGCCGAAGGTCCAAGAGCCAATGGAACTACCGAGGACCAGCTGACGTTACTGGAACCCGGTTACTAAGCAGGAGGCACCCGTGCCTGAAAGCACTACCAAGGACCACCTGACGTTGGTGGAACTTGGATACCCAGAAGGAGGCACCTAAGCCAAAGGCTCTGCCCGGAACCAGCTGACGGTACTGGAACCAGGATGGGGAGCAGAAGGTAAAAGAGCAAAAGACACTGTCGAGAACCAGCTGACGGTGCTGGAACCAGGTGGTGGACCCGAAGGCCCACAGGAGAGGAGAGAACAGCTAGGCCGCGAGGCAGCCGCAGTTACCGAACCCCAACAGTCTTACAGGGGGAGCTGGGCCTACTGGCACTACAGAACCAGCCTTGACTACCAGTTCACGCAGCCCACATAGGAAGCTCCTAAACTGGAGGCACCCTGGAGTTGGCTAACCCGACCGCACCACGACGGGGCAAGCATAGGCGTCTCAGTGAGCTTGACACTACCCGGAAACAGCTGACGGTGCTGGAACCAGGTTTGGCACGAGGGAATACCTGTGACAAAAACACTGCCGAGAACCAGCTGGCGGTGCTGGAACCCGGATGCGTTGCCTATCAAAGATTGTCTTCCTACAGCCCCAACTAGCGGTGTTGGAGCAAAGGGTAAGCAGGGGGAGCAGAGTGTAGGCCGAAGCCTGCACTGGAGTCAGCTTTGTGTCTGCGTTGCGTTTGCAGGACACTTTGCCGGCTACACAGTGGGGGAACAGCAGGCGGTGCTGAACCCCACTAACACATTGGCTGGTGTTTTTCTCTGTGCAGCTAGCACTTCCGGGCAAAAACTAGCGGTGTTATAGCCCAGGGGCAGCAGGAGGAGGAGAGGAGCAGAGTGTAGGCCGAAGCCTAGGTGAACCAATTTCAAAGGTAACCTTTAACCCCCCCTCAGGTGTTACAAAGTACAAGAGCCACACCTTGTGCAGCATTAATGCTGCACAAGTAAAAGGTTGCTCTATTAATTTTTCTACTTGCACACGCTGAATGCAACACGTACACAATTTAGCCCATTCTACAGTCAAACTGTAGTTGAGGCGTGACTTGTATTTTTAAGGAGACGCAGCATAGGTGTCCCAAATAACGCCTTTGTGCTTGGCGCAGCTTCCTTAACGTTGTTTTTTGCTGTACAGGAGTCTGCGCTCTCATGTTATCCCTTGGCAATGCCCTGTTAGCGCTGCCCGTCTTATGACCTCATTTCATGTTGGCCGCTGCGGTTAACGATGGCCATAAATCCCAGACCCACAGTGCCTTTTCATAAAGTCACACTGCGGTGCTGGGATTTGTGGCCTTGAGCAGTAAATATTTTTGACGCTCACACACGTCCTTACACCTGCTTCAGACTGGGCGGCCTCTGCTGATCCCTTTTCGCATGCCGCGGCCATGAGGCCGCACAGTCTGAAGAAGGCGGAAGGAGATGAGTGACGACAGGCGAACATATGCACTGCTCGTGCCCATAAACCACACCCTCGCTGACAAAATAAATAAGACAACGAGGGGCGTTGTTTCACGCAGGGCGGATGCACAGGCGCAGCCAGCTAACCATGATGTCAAAAGACAGGAAGCGCTACCAAGGGGGGTGCTGCGTATCATTAGAAAGGAAAGTCACACCTCAGGGACAGTGGAATGGTCTCAATGAGACACATTTTGTACGTGTTGAGTTCCACGTGGGCAAGGAGAAAAACTCAGCCACTTTGTACAAATGCAGCAGTACTGCTGAACAAGGTGGCTGTTATGCATAGAAACACCTGGGGGTGGGGGGCAGGCTCCCTTCAATTTCAGTTCATGTGCCTGCATGGCGTTTGCAGGTCACGTTGCCGGCTACACAGCTGGGGAACAGCTGGCGGTGCTGAACCCCACTAACACATTGGCTGGTGTTTTTCTCTGTGCAGCTAGCACTTCCAGGCTAAAACTGGCGGTGTTATGAGCCCAGGGTCAACAGGAGGAGGAGAGGAGCAGAGTGTAGGCCGAAGCCTGCACTGGTGGCAGCTTTTGTTCTGCTGTACCTGCGTGGCGTTTGCAGGTCACGTTGCCGGCTACACAGCTGGGGAACAGCTGGCGGTGCTGAACCCCACTAACACATTGGCTGGTGTTTTTCTCTGTGCAGCTAGCACGTCCGGGCAAAAACTGCCGGTGTTAGAGCCCAGGGTCAGCAGGAGGAGGAGAGGAGCAGAGTGTAGGCCGAAGCCTAGTTGAACCAATTTCAAAGGTAACCTTTAACCCCCCTCAGGTGTTGCAAGGTATAAGAGCCACACCTCGTGCAGCATTAATGCTGCACAAGTAAAAGGTTGCTCTCTTAATTATTCTCCTTGCACACGCTGAATAAAACACGTACACTATTTAGCCCATTCTACTGTAAAACAGTAGTGGAGGCGTGACTTGTCTTTTTAAAGAAAAGCAGCCCAGGTGTCGAAAATAACACCTTGGTGCATGTGCGCAGCTTCCTGAGCATTGTTATTTGCTGTACAGGAGTCTGCGCTCTTGTTATCCCTTGGCCATGCGCTGTGAGCGCTTCCTGTCTTCTGACCTCATTTCATGTTGGCCGATGCGGTTAGCGGTGGACATGAATCCCAGACCCACAGTGTGTTTGGAAAAAATCACACTGCGTGGCTGGGATTCGTGCCCTTGTGCAGTTAATATGTTTGCCGCTCACACATGTCCTTACACCTGCTTCAGACTGGGCGGCCTCATCTGATCCCTTATCGCATGCCGCTGCCATGAGGCCGCACAGTCTGAAGAAGGCGGAAGGAGGGGAGTTAAGACAGGCGAACATATGCACTGCACATGCCCATCAATAACACCCTCGCAGCCAAAATATATGAGACAACGAGGGGCGTTGTGTTGGGCAGGGTGGACGCACAGGCACAGGCAGCCAACCAATGATGTCAGAAGACGGGCAGCGCTACCAAGGGTGGTGCTGCGTATCATTAGAAAGGAAAGTCACACCTCAGGGACAGTTGAATGGTCTCAATGTGACACATTTTGTACGTGTTGAGTTCCACGTGGGCAAGGAGAAAAAGCCAGCCACCTTGTACAAATGCAGCAGTACTGCTGTACATGGTGGCTATTATACATAGAAACACCTGGGGGTGGGGGGCAAGCTCCCTTCAATTTCAGTTCATGTGCCTGCGTGGCGTTTGCAGGTCACGTTGCAAGCTACACAGCAGGGGAACAGCTGGCGGTGCTGAACTCCACTAACACATTGGCTGGTGTTTTTCTCTGTGCAGCTAGCAATTCCGGGCAAAAACTAGCGGTGTTAGAGCCCAGGGTCAGCAGGAGGAGGAGATGAGCAGAGTGTAGGCCGAAGCCTCCACTGGTGGCAGCTTTTGGTTGGTTGTGTCAGCGTGGCTTGTGCTGGACACGATGCCGGCTACACAGCAGGGGAACAGCTGGCGGTGCTGAACCCCACTAACACATTGGCTGGTGTTTTTCTCTGTGCAGCTAGCAATTCCGGGCAAAAACTAGCGGTGTTAGAGCCCAGGGTCAGCAGGAGGATGAGATGAGCAGAGTGTAGGCCGAAGCCTCCACTGGTGGCAGCTTTTGGTTGGTTGTGCCAGCGTGGCTTGTGCTGGACACGATGCCGGCTACACAGCAGGGGAACAGCTGGCGGTGCTGAACCCCACTAACACATTGGCTGGTGTTTTTCTCTGTGCAGCTAGCACTTCAGGGCAAAAACTAGCGGTGTTAGAGCCCAGGGTCAGCAGGAGGAGGAGAGGAGCAAAGTGTAGGCCGAAGCCTAGTTGAACCAATTTCAAAGGTAACCTTTAACCCCCCCTCAGGTGTTGCAAGGTACAAGAGCCACACCTTGTGCAGCATTAATGCTGCACAAGTAAAAGGTTGCTCTCTTCATTTTGCTCCTTGCACACGCTGAATGCAACACGTACACTATTTAGCCCATGATACTGTCAAACAGTAGTGGAGGCGTGACTTTTCTTTTGAAGAAGACGCAGCACAGGTGTCAAAATTTACACCTAGGTGCTGGGCGCAGACTCCTTACTGTTGTTATTTGCAGTACAGGAGAGTGCGCTCTTGTGTTATCCCTTGGCAATACCCTGTTAGTGCAGGCCGTCTTATGACCTCATTTCATGTTGGCCGGTGCGGTTAACGATGGCCATAAATCCCAGACCCACAGTGCCATTCCATAAAGTCACACTGCGGTGCTGGGATTCGTGGCCTTGTGCAGTAAATATGTTCGCCGCTCACACATGTCCTTACACCTGCTTCAGACTGGGCGGCCTCAGCTGATCCCTTATTGCCTGCCACGGCCATGAGGCCGCACAGTCTGAAGAAGGCGGAAGGAGGGGAGTGAAGACAGGCGAACATATGCACTGCTCGTGCACATCAATCACACCCTCGCAGTCAAAATATATGAGACAACGAGGGGCGTTGTGTCGGGCAGGGCGGATGCACAGGCACAGCCAGCCAACCAATGATGTCTGAAGACGGGCAGCGCTAACAATGGGGGTGCTGCGTGTCATTAAAAAGGAAAGTCACACCTCAGGGACATTGTAATGGTCTCTAATGAGACACATTTTGTACGTGTTGAGTTCCACGTGGGCAAGGAGAAAAAGTCAGCCACCTTGTACAAATGCAGCAGTACTGCTGTACAAGGTGGCTGTTATACATAGAAACACCTGGGGGTGGGGGGCAGGCTCACTTCAATTTCAGTTCATGTGCCTGCGTGGCGTTTGCAGGTCACGTTGCCGGCTACACAGCAGGGGAACAGCTGGCGGTGCTGAACCAAACTAACACATTGGCTGGTGTTTTTCTCTGTGCAGCTAGCAATTCTGGCCAAAAACTAGCGCTGTTAGAGCCCAGGGTCAGCAGGAGGAGGAGAGGAGCAGAGTGTAGGCCGAAGCCAGCACTGGTGGCAGCTTTTGGTCAATTGTGCCAGCGTGGCTTGTGCTGGACACGATGCAGGCTACACAGCAGGGAAACAGCTGGCGGTGCTGAACCCCACAAACACATTGGCTGTTTTTTTTCTCTGTGCAGCTCGCATTTCCGGGCAAAAACTAGCGGTGTTTGAGCCCAGGGTCAGCAGGAGGAGGAGAGGAGCAGAGTGTAGGCCGAAGCCTGCACTGGTGGCAGCTTTTGGTCAGTTGTACCAGCGTGGCTTGTGCTGGACACGATGCCGGCTACACAGCAGGGGAACAGCTGGCGGTGCTGAACCCCACTAACACATTGGCGGGTGTTTTTCTCTGTGCACCTAGCACTTCCAGGCTACAACTGGCGGTGTTATAGCCCAGGGTCAGCAGGAGGAGGAGAGGAGCAGAGTGTAGGCCGAAGCCTAGTTGAACCAATTTCAAAGGTAACCTTTAACCCCCCCTCATGTGTTGCAAGGTACAAGAGCCACACCTTGTGCAGCATTAATGCTGCACAAGTAAAAGGTTGCTCTCTTAATTTTTCTCCTTGCACACGCTGAATAAAGCACGTACACCATTTAGCCCATTCTACTGTAAAACAGTAGTGGAGGCGTGACTTTTCTTTTTAAAGAAAAGCAGCACAGGTGTCGAAAATAACACCTTGGTGCATGGGCGCAGCTTCCTGAGCGTTGTTATTTGCTGTACAGGAGTCTGCGCTCTTGTTATCCCTTGGCCATGCGCTGTGAGCGCTTCCTGTCTTCTGACCTCATTTCATGTCGGCCGTTGCGGTTAGCGATAGACATGAATCCCAGACCCACAGTGTGTTTTCAAAATGTCACACTGCGTGGCTGGGATTCGTGGCCTTGTGCAGTAAATATGTTTGCCGCTCACACATGTCCTTACACCTGCTTCAGACTGGGCGGATTCATCTGATCCCTTATCGCATGCCGCGGCCATGAGGCCACCCAGTCTGAAGAAGGCGGAAGGAGATGAGTGAACACAGGCAAACATATGCACTGCACATGCCCATCAATCACACCCTCGCAGCCAAAATATATGAAACGAGGGGGTTGTGTCGGGCAGGGCGGACGCACAGGCACAGGCAGCCAACCAATGATGTCAGAAGACGGGCAGCGCTACCAAGGGGGGTGGTGCGTGTCATTAAAAAGGAAAGTCTCACCTCAGGGACATTGTAATGGTCTGTAATGAGACACATATTTTACGTGTTTAATTCTACGTGGGCAAGGAGAAAAAATCAGCCACCTTGTACAAATGCAGCAGTACTGCTGTACTAGGTGGCTGTTATACATAGAAACACCTGGGGGGGGTGGGGCCAGGTTCCCTTTAATTTCAGTTCATGTGCCTGCGTGGCGTTTGCAGGTCACGTTGCCGGATACACAGCAGAGGAACAGCTGGCGTTGCTGAACCCCACTAACACATTGGCTGGTGTTTTTCTCTGTGCAGCTAGCACGTCCGGGCAAAAACTAGCGGTGTTTAAGCCCAGGGTCAGCAGGAGGAGGAGAGGAGCAGAGTGTAGGCCGAAGCCTGCACTGGTGGCAGCTTTTGTTCTGTTGTGCCAGCGTGGCTTGTGCTGGACACGTTGCCGACTACACAGCAGGGGAACAGCTGGCGGTGCTGAACCCCACTGACACATCACCTAGTGTTTTTTCTGTGTAGACAACACTTCCAGGTGGCAACTGACAGTGTTGAAACCCAGGGAATCAAAGAGGAGCAGAGTGTAGGCCGAAGCCTGAAGTGGAGCAAGTTGAAAGGGAACCTTTAACCCCCCTCCCCCCCCCCAGGCATTTGTTGCTGAAAGAGCCATCTTGTACAGCAGTAATACTGCACATGGAAAATGGTGGTTCCGAAAATTATGCTCCTTGCAAACGCTGAAGTACACGCTCATATAATGTGTCCCCTCACACTGTCAAACCGTCCCAGAAGTGGGACTTTCCTTTGTAATGTGACACAGCAAAGCCGTCATTCCAACCCCCTTGGTGCCGTGCGCCACCTCCTCAACGTTGTTTGGTTCTGTCACGGAGCCCGCGCTGTAATGTTATCCCTTGGCCATGCACAGTTAGCGGTTGCCCGTCTTCTGACATCATGTAGGTGTCAGGCTGGCAGTGCCTGTGCGTCCAAGCTGCCCGAGATCCAACCTTGCAGTGTCATCTAATGTAGTCCCACTGCGGGCCAGGGATCCATGGGCATGCGTAGTGCATATCATCGCCTCTCACTCACCTCCTTCCTGCTTCTTCAGACTGTGCGGCGTCATGGCCGTGGCATGCTATTAGGGATCAGCTGACGCCGCCCAGTCTGAAGAAGCGTGAAGAAGGGGAGTGAGAGGCTAGTATATGCACTGCGCATGGCCATGGATACCAGGCCCACTGTGGGATCACATTAGACGACACTGCGAGGTGGGATTTCGGGCAGCGTGGACGCACAGGCGCAGCCAGGACGACAACAAATGATGTCAGAGGACGGGCAGCGCAAATTGTGCATGGCCAAGGAATAACATAACAGCGCAGGGTCCATGACGGAATCAAACAACGCTAAGGAGCCAGCGCACGGTGGCAAGGGGGTAGCAATGACGGCTGTGCTGCGTCACATTACAAAGGTAAGTCCCACCTCCGGGACGGTTGGACGGTGTGAGGGGACACATTACATGAGTGTGTACTTCAGCGTTTGCAAGGAGCATAATTTCAAGAGCGACCTTTCCCTTGTGCAGTATTAGTGCTGCACATGGTGGCTCTTTCAGTAACAAACGCCTAGGGGGGGGGGGGGGAACAGGTCCCCTTACATTTTTGTTGTGCCAGCGTGGCGGTCGCATGACACGTTGCCCGATACACAGCTGGGGATCAGCTGATGTTACTGAACCCCAATAACAGAGGAGCGACTGTTGACTGTGCACACAGCACTTCCAGGCACCAACTGGCGGTGTTAGAGCCCAGGGACAGCAGGAGGAGCAGATTGGAGGTATTGCCGCACACACAGCTGGGGATCAGCTGACGTTACTGAACCCCAATAACAGAGGAGCGACTGTTAACTGTGCACACAGCACTTCCAGGCACCAACTGGCGGTGTTAGAGCCCAGGGTCAGCAGGAGTAGCAGAGGAACAGAGTGTAGGCCGAAGCCTGATTGGAGCAAGTTGAAAGGGAACCTTTAACCCCCCCCAAGACGTTTGTAGCTGAAAGAGCCATCTTGTGCAGCACTATGGATGCAAAAGGAAAAGGTTGCTCTTTTAATTATGCTCCTTGCAAACACTGAAGTAAACACTAAAAATGTGTCCCCTTATACCGTTCAACCGTCCCGGAGGTGCGAATTTCCTTCGTAATGGGACACAGCACAGCTGACATTCCTATCCCCTTGGTGCCGTGCGCTGCCTCCTCAGCGTTGTTTTAAGCTGTCACGGAGCCTGCGCTGTTCTGTTAGCCCTTGGCCATGCCCAATTAGTGCTGCCTGTCTTCTGACATAATTTGGTGTCAGGCTGTCAGTGCCTGTGCGTCCACGCTGCTCCAGATCCCACCTCGTAGTCTCGTCTAACGTAATCCCACTGCGGGCCTTGGATCCATGGGCATGCACAGTGCATATACTCGACTCTCACTCCCCTCCTTCCCTCTTCTTCAGACTGTGCGGTGTCACGGCCGTGGCATGCTATTAGGGATCAGCTGACGGCGCACAGTCTAAAGAAGGCGGAGGGAAATGAGCGAGAGCCCGAGGGGAAGATATGCACTGCGCATGCCCATGGATCCCAGGCCCGCAGTGTGACTCAATCAGAAGACACTGCGAGGCGGGATCTCGGGCAGCGCGGCCGCACAGGCGCAGCCAGCCTGACACCAAATTATGTCAGAAGACAGGCAGCGCAAATAGGGCATGCCCAAGGGATAACTGTTAAAAATCGTTATTGCGCAAAAATATCTAATCAAGACTTAACCAGGTGCGTTATTCTTAAAAGAAAAATGTCATGATATTCTGACGAAAGTATAGTGGTTTATTGAGTTATCCACCATCGCAGCAAAAACATAAAAGGTAGATGAAACAATTACAAACAGAGTGTCCATGTGTAGATATCAGCGCTTCTCCTGTTACTCATCTTTAAAAGGTAGAAGTCATCTGTCTGTGTGAAAGTCTGAAGTCATCATGGCATGGAGTAGCTAACAGCTGCTGTTCCTCGTGTCTTGTCCCATGTCCATGGAGAATGATGGTGAAGGAAGGGAGGTGACCGTCCCACGTGACAAAAAGCCCCACACCCTCCTTAGAGATGTTATTTATATGGTTTCTACAGATCACGTGTCTTCTGTATATGGAGTTAACTTATACTCTGAGCTACATACACAGAAATAGCTTTTGATAGTGTCAGCAAGAAGCAATGTGCTCGGTACAGAATAAAAATAAGAATAATTAATATTTAACAATAACAGAACAGCGCAGGCTCCGTGACAGCTTAAAACAACGCTGAGGAGGCAGCGCATGGCACCAAGGGGGTAGGAATGACGGCTGTGCTGCGTCACATTACGAAGGAAAGTCCCAGCTCCGGGACGGTATAACGGTATCAGTGAACACATTTTATAAGTGTTAAGTTCTGCGTGTGCAAGGAGCTAAACCAAAAGAGCTACCTTTTCCTTGTGCAGCATTACTGCTGCACAAGATGGCTCTTTCAGTAACAAACGATGGGGGGGGGGGACAGGTTCCCTTACATTTAGGTTGTTGTGCCAGCGTGGCGGTCGCAGGACACATTGCCGGCTACACAGCTGGGGATCAGCTGACGTTACTGAAACCCAATAACACTGGGTCGTATGTTATTACTGTGCAGCCTGCACTTCTGAGCCGCAACTGGCGGTGTTGGAGCCCAGGAATAGCAGTTCAGGTGGTAGAAAGATGAACACAGCAGGAGACCTGGATGACACCCAATTACTTAATCAGGCAGAGGAGTGGCAAATTCCTGCGAGATCCAGGCCTGGTTCATTTTCAGGAAAGTAAGCCGGTCAACGTTATCGGAGGACAGTCGCATGCGACGGTCTGTTAGTACACCATCTGCGGCACTAAAGACACGTTCCGATAAGACACTAGCCGCAGGGCAAGCCAGCACCTCCAATGCATACTGGCTTAGCTCTGGCCATGTATCCAGCTTAGAGACCCAAAACTTGAACAGGGAAGAGCCGTCTGGGAGTACAGTAAGAGGGCAAGCCATGTAGTCTGTCACCATCTGACGGAACCGTTGTCTCCTGCTGACTGGAGCCGCCGGTGATGGTGTAGACATTTGGGGCGGGCACACAAAAGTGTGCCAGAGTTGTGCCATACTGGGCTTGCCTTGGTCAGAGGCACTGCTTCTGCTCCCTCTTTGGGCAGAGCCTCCCCCACTGCCTCGACGCACTGAGCTGCTTTGTAAAGCACTAGCAGCACTCCTCTCAGTTGGACAGGAGAAGATGATGGAATTCACCAGTGTGTCGTGGTACTCCCGCAATTTACGCTCCCGGGTCAACGCTGGGATGAGGTTTTGGACGTTGTCCCGGTAGCGAGGATCGAGGAGGGTGAACACCCAATAATCAGGCATGTTGAGAATGTGGTCGATGCGGCGGTCGTTTCTCAGGCACTGCAGCATGAAATCCACCATGTGCTGCAGAGTGCCAACTGGCCCAGAAACGCTGTCCCCTGCTTGAGACATGATCTCTGCCCGCTCGTCATCACCCCACCCTCGCTGTACACACTGACCACTGGACAATTGTGTCGCTCCCTCCTCTGGACGGAGCTCTTCCTCCTCCATTGACTCCTCCTCATCCTCCTCACAAATTGGCCCCTGCGTACCCCTTTGTGAGGAACCACGTGGCGCTGACTCTCCAGAAGCTGATGGAAGAGGTGACTCCTCATCCTCCACCTCTTCCACAACATCATCCCTTAACCCTTGCAAAGTTTGCTGAAGCAGGCAGATAAGGGGGACAGTCATGCTGACTAGTGCATCATCTGCACTTGCCATCCGCGTGGAATAATCAAAAGGACGCAAAACCTGGCAGACGTCCTTCATAGTGGCCCACTCTGTGGTTGTGAAGTCTGATCGGCGCTGACTGCGACTTCTTTGCGCCTGATGCAGCTGGTACTGCATAACTGCTTGCTGCTGCTCACACAACCGCTCCAACATATGTAACGTGGAATTCCACCGGGTAGGTAGGTCACATATGATGCGGTGTTCCGGAAGGCGGAATCGGCGCTGCAGAGCAGCAATGCGGGATCTGGCCAAGCTGGAACGCCGCAAGTGAGCACACTCTAGGCGGACCTTGTGCAGCAGGGCATCAAGATCCGGATAGTCCCTCAGAAAACTCTGCACAACCAAATTGAGCACATGTGCCAGACATGGGATGTGAGTGAGGTTGCCAAGGGCCAAAGCTGCCACCAGATTTCGGCCATTGTCACACACTACCATGCCTGGCTGGAGATTCGCTGGCAGTAACCACACATCGCTTTCCTGCTTGATGGCATTCCAGAGCTCCTGCGCTGTGTGGCTTCGATTCCCCAATGAAACAAGTTTCAAGACGGCCTGCTGACGTTTTGCCACGGCTGTGCTCATGTCGGTCATAGGTAAACGTTCACGGGTCCATGTGGAGGTGGACTGTGACGGCTCCTGCAGAGTTGATTCTGAGGAACTTGTGTAAGAGGAGGAGTCAATGCGTACAGACTGGATTCCTGCAATCCTTGGAGTGGGCAGGACACGTCCTGCGCCACTCGCACGATCTGTACCTGGCTCAACAACATTAACCCAATGGGCAGTGAGGGAAACGTATCGCCCCTGTCCATGCTGACTGGTCCACGCATCGGTGGTGAGGTGGACCTTGCTACTGACGGCGTTCAGTAGCGCATGTTTTATGTTTCCCTCAACATGCCTGTGCAGGGCAGGGACAGCTTACCTGCTGAAGTAAAAGCGGCTGGGCACCTTGTACTGTGGGACTGCCAATGCCATCAAGTCACGGAAGCTGTCAGTCTCCACCAGCCTGAACGAGAGCATTTCCAGGGACAACAGTTTGGCAATGCCTGCATTCAGAGCCTGTGCTCGGGGGTGGTTGGCCGAGAATGCCCGCCTTTTCTCCCATGCCTGTACTACCGATGGCTGTAGAGTAGACTGGGAGTGTGAGGATGACTGGGAAGGTGGTGCTGTGGGTGGAATTACACAAGGTCTCTGGACAACAGTGCCAGAGGTTCTTCCATGGCGATCCTGGGAGGAAGCCAAACCAGCTGTGCGTGAGCTGGAGGAAGAGGCAACACGAGCTGAAGAGGTGGTAGCTGCCGCTGTTGGTTGGCCTACATCTTCAGTCTGTTTCTGTAACTCCACCGCGTGCCTGGTCCGCACATGTTTCCACATATTTGTGGTATTGAGGTTGCTGACATTTTTCCCTTTTTACTTTCTGATGACACAGCTTGCATTTGACAAAACAAATGTCATCTGCAACTGTGTCAAAAAAGGACCAGGCACTGCAAGTCTTGGGAGCGCCCTTTTTGGCTTTGGAAAGAGACAGGCTCCTAACGGGTGCCAAAGTGGAGGCTACAGGCTCCGCAGTCTTCCCCCTCCCTCTCCCTCTTTGGCCCGTAAGGGGAATCTCTTCCTCAGAGCTGCTCCCACCACCTTCCCGTTCCTCACGCCACGATGGGTCAACGACCTCATCATCTCCACTACCCTCTGCCACCAACTGCTCCTCCTGGGTAGTCTCGGCAGCACAGTACGCACCAGAAAGCGGCACCTGAGTTTCATCATCAGATGCGTACTGCGCTGTGGTCACCGGAGGCACTGACCCACCCGCCTCTTCAGAGTCAGAGAGACAAAGCTGTTGGGCATCACTGCACACTGCCTCTTCTTCCATTTCTCCAATGCTGCTTGGCTGGCCCCCTGTTTCCAAGCCAAGAGATTCAGAGAACAGAAGTAGAGACGGCTCCTGTCCTGGGCTCTCTGACTGCCTGGCCAATTTGGCAGGTGGTGAAGAGACAGATGGCTGCTCTCCAGTGGTCTGTGCCTGAGAGGATGTGGCACTAACTGAAGTCGACGCCGAGGCGTTATCTGCCATCCACCCGACAACGGCTTCAATTTGGTCTTCACGCAGCAGCGGTGCACGGCTGTTGTGAATTCTGTGGCTGAATTCACTCCTGTGGTCACAAGTGGTACTGCAGCTTCTGAGCTTCCTCCCTCAGGTGTTCTGGTGAGCTCGTTAACTGCTTCATTACTTAACTCCGCCTGATGCTGCTATCCTTGCTCCTTGTCAATGTTTCAGTGATGGATCTGAGCTTCTCCTGATTGTTCCTGTGACCTGCTGCTCTGTATAGCTAAGTGCTTTTTGCTTTTTTGTTGCTTTTTTTCTGTCCAGCTTGTCTTTTGTTTTGCTGGAAGCTCTGAGACGCAAAGGGTGTACCGCCGTGCCGTTAGTTCGGCACGGTGGGTTTTTTTTGCCCCCTTTGCGTGGTTTTGCTTTAGGGTTTTTTGTAGACTGCAAAGTTCGCTTTACTATCCTCGCTCTGTCCTAGAATATCGGGCCCCACTTTGCTGAATCTATTTCATCCCTACGTTTTGTCTTTTCATCTTACTCACAGTCATTATATGTGGGGGGCTGCCTTTTCCTTTGGGGAATTTCTCTGGGGCAAGTCAGGCCTATTTTTCTATCTTCAGGCTAGCTAGTTTCTTAGGCTGTGCCGAGTTGCCTAGGTAGTTGTTAGGCGCAATCCACAGCCGCTTTTAGTTGTGTTTAGGATAGGATCAGGTGTGCAGTCTACAGAGTTTCCACGTCTCAGAGCTCGTTCTTGTATTTTTGGGTATTTGTCAGATCACTGTGTGCGCTCTGATCGCTAAGCACACTGTGTTTCTGGATTGCCTTCATAACACCTGTCATTAGCAAACATAACAGTACAAGGAGCCAAACTAATGATTCTCAATAGAGGGAAAGAAAAAGTTCTGACATCATTTTTTTTTTTTTTTCTGCTCTGTGTTCACTTTTTTTTTTTCCCCTAGACATTTGGGTGATTCTGGACACAGGTGTGGACATGGATATTCAGGGTCTGTGCTCTTCAATGGATAATCTCGTTATAAATGTACAAAAAATTCAAGATACTATTGATCAGAAATCTATGTTAGAACCAAGAATTCCTATTCCTGATTTGTTTTTTGGAGATAGAACTAAGTTTCTAAGTTTCAAAAATAATTGTAAGCTATTTCTGGCCTTGAAACCTCATTCTTCTGGTAATCCTATTCAACAGGTTTTGATTATTATTTCTTTTTTGCGCGGCGACCCTCAAGACTGGGCATTTTCTCTTGCGCCAGGAGACCCTGCATTGAGTAGTGTCGATGCGTTTTTCCTGGCGCTCGGATTGCTGTACGATGAGCCTAATTCAGTGGATCAGGCTGAGAAAAATTTGCTGGCTTTGTGCCAGGGTCAGGATGATATAGAAGTATATTGTCAGAAATTTAGGAAATGGTCAGTACTCACTCAGTGGAATGAATCTGCGCTGGCAGCTTTGTTCAGAAAGGGTCTCTCTGAGGCTCTTAAGGATGTCATGGTGGGATTTCCTATGCCTGCTGGTTTGAATGAGTCTTTGTCTTTGGCCATTCAGATCGGTCGACGCTTGCGCGAGCGTAAATCTGTGCACCATTTGGCGGTACTGCCTGAGGTTAAACCTGAGCCTATGCAGTGCGATAGGACTATGACTAGAGTTGAACGGCAGGAATACAGACTTCTGAATGGTCTGTGTTTCTACTGTGGTGATTCCACTCATGCTATTTCTGATTGTCCTAAGCGCACTAAGCGGTCCGCTAGGTCTGCCGTCATTGGTACTGTACAGTCCAAATTCCTTCTGCCCATTACCTTGATATGCTCTTTGTCGTCGTTTTCTGTCATGGCGTTTGTGGATTCAGGCGCTGCCCTGAATCTGATGGATTTGGATTATGCTAAACGTTGTGGGTTTTTCTTGGAGCCTTTGCGGTGTCCTATTCCATTGAGAGGAATTGATGCTACACCTTTGGCCAAGAATAAACCTCAATACTGGGCCCAGCTGACCATGTGCATGGCTCCTGCACATCAGGAAGTTATTCGCTTTCTGGTGTTGCATAATCTGCATGATGTGGTCGTGTTGGGGTTGCCATGGCTACAAACCCATAATCCAGTATTGGATTGGAATTCCATGTCGGTATCCAGCTGGGGTTGTCAGGGGGTACATGGTGATGTTCCATTTTTGTCGATTTTGTCATCCACCCCTTCTGAGGTCCCAGAGTTCTTGTCTGATTATCAGGATGTATTTGAAGAGCCCAAGTCCGATGCTCTACCTCCGCATAGGGATTGTGATTGTGCTATCAATTTGATTCCTGGTAGTAAATTCCCTAAAGGTCGATTATTTAATTTATCCATGCCCGAACACGCCGCTATGCGCAGTTATGTGAAGGAATCCCTGGAGAAGGGACATATTCGCCCATCGTCATCACCACTGGGAGCAGGGTTCTTCTTTGTAGCCAAGAAGGATGGTTCGCTGAGACCGTGTATTGATTACCGCCTTCTTAATAAGATCACTGTTAAATTTCAGTATCCCTTGCCATTGTTATCTGACTTGTTTGCTCGGATTAAGGGGGCTAGTTGGTTCACTAAGATAGATCTTCGTGGTGCGTATAATCTGGTGAGAATCAGGCAAGGAGATGAATGGAAAACTGCATTCAATACGCCCGAGGGTCATTTTGAGTATCTAGTGATGCCGTTCGGACTTGCCAATGCTCCATCTGTGTTTCAGTCTTTAATGCATGACATCTTCCGTGAGTATCTGGATAAATTCCTGATTGTTTACTTGGATGACATTTTGATCTTCTCAGATGATTGGGAGTCTCATGTGAAGCAGGTCAGAATGGTTTTTCAGGTCCTGCGTGCTAACTCTTTGTTTGTGAAGGGATCAAAGTGTCTCTTCGGTGTGCAGAAAGTTTCATTTTTGGGGTTCATCTTTACCCCTTCTACTATCGAGATGGATCCAGTTAAGGTCCAAGCCATCCAGGATTGGATTCAGCCGACATCTCTGAAAAGTCTGCAAAAGTTCCTGGGCTTTGCTAATTTTTATCGTCGCTTCATCTGTAATTTTTCTAGCATTGCCAAACCATTGACCGATTTGACCAAGAAGGGTGCTGATTTGGTTAATTGGTCTTCTGCTGCTGTGGAAGCTTTTCAGGAGTTGAAGCGTAGTTTTTGTTCTGCCCCTGTGTTGTGTCAGCCAGATGTTTCTCTTCCATTCCAGGTCGAGGTTGATGCTTCTGAGATTGGAGCAGGGGCGGTTTTGTCACAGAGAGGTTCTGATTGCTCAGTGATGAAACCATGTGCTTTCTTTTCCAGGAAGTTTTCGCCCGCTGAGCGTAATTATGATGTGGGCAATCGAGAGTTGCTGGCCATGAAGTGGGCATTCGAGGAGTGGCGTCATTGGCTTGAAGGAGCTAAGCATCGCGTGGTGGTATTGACTGATCATAAGAACTTGACTTATCTCGAGTCTGCCAAGCGCTTGAATCCTAGACAGGCCCGTTGGTCGTTATTTTTTGCCCGCTTCGACTTTGTGATTTTGTACCTTCCGGGCTCTAAGAATGTGAATGCGGATGCTCTGTCTAGGAGTTTTGTGCCCGACTCTCCGGGTTTATCTGAGCCAGCGGGTATCCTCAAGGAAGGAGTCATTGTGTCTGCCATCTCCCCTGATTTGCGGCGGGTGCTGCAAAAATTTCAGGCGAATAAACCTGATCGTTGTCCAGCAGAGAAACTGTTCATCCCTGATAGGTGGACTAATAAACTTATCGCTGAACTTCATTGTTCGGTGTTGGCTGGTCATCCTGGAATCTTTGGTACCAGAGAGTTAGTGGCTAGATCCTTCTGGTGGCCATCTCTGTCACGGGATGTACGTACTTTTGTGCAGTCCTGTGGGATTTGTGCTAGGGCTAAGCCCTGCTGTTCTCGTGCCAGTGGGTTGCTTTTGCCCTTGCCGGTCCCAAAGAGGCCTTGGACACATATTTCGATGGATTTCATTTCTGACCTTCCCGTTTCTCAAAAGATGTCAGTCATTTGGGTGGTCTGTGATCGCTTTTCTAAAATGGTCCATCTGGTGCCCTTGGCTAAATTGCCTTCCTCCTCTGATTTGGTACCTTTGTTCTTTCAGCATGTGGTTCGGTTGCATGGCATTCCTGAGAATATTGTTTCTGACAGAGGTTCCCAGTTTGTTTCAAGGTTCTGGCGAGCCTTTTGTGGTAGGATGGGCATTGACCTATCCTTTTCCTCGGCTTTCCATCCTCAGACTAATGGCCAGACCGAACGAACCAATCAGACCTTGGAAACATATCTGAGATGTTTTGTTTCTGCAGACCAGGATGATTGGGTGTCCTTTTTGCCGTTGGCTGAGTTCGCCCTTAATAATCGGGCCAGCTCGGCTACCTTGGTTTCTCCATTTTTTTGCAATTCTGGGTTCCATCCTCGTTTCTCTTCAGGACAGGTTGAGTCTTCGGACTGTCCTGGTGTGGATTCTGTGGTGGATAGGTTGCAGCAGATCTGGACTCAGGTAGTGGACAATTTGATCTTGTCCCAGGAGAAAGCTCAACTTTTCGCTAATCGCAGACGCCGTGTGGGTCCCCGACTTCGTGTTGGGGATCTGGTTTGGTTATCTTCTCGTCATATTCCTATGAAGGTTTCCTCTCCTAAATTTAAACCTCGTTTTATTGGTCCGTATAGGATTTCTGAGGTTCTCAATCCTGTGTCTTTTCGTTTGACCCTCCCAGACTCCTTTTCCATACATAATGTATTCCATAGGTCGTTGTTGCGGAGATACGTGGCACCTATGGTTCCATCTGTTGAGCCTCCTGCCCCGGTTTTGGTGGAGGGGGAATTGGAGTATATTGTGGAGAAGATTTTGGATTCTCGTGTTTCTAGACGGAAACTCCAGTATCTGGTTAAATGGAAGGGTTATGCTCAGGAAGATAATTCCTGGGTTTTTGCCTCTGATGTTCATGCTTCCGATCTTGTTCGTGCCTTTCATGCGGCTCATCCTGGTCGGCCTGGGGGCTCTGGTGAGGGTTCGGTGACCCCTCCTCAAGGGGGGGGTACTGTTGTGAATTCTGTGGCTGAATTCACTCCTGTGGTCACAAGTGGTACTGCAGCTTCTGAGCTTCCTCCCTCAGGTGTTCTGGTGAGCTCGTTAACTGCTTCATTACTTAACTCCGCCTGATGCTGCTATCCTTGCTCCTTGTCAATGTTTCAGTGTTGGATCTGAGCTTCTCCTGATTGTTCCTGTGACCTGCTGCTCTGTATAGCTAAGTGCTTTTTGCTTTTTTGTTGCTTTTTTTCTGTCCAGCTTGTCTTTTGTTTTGCTGGAAGCTCTGAGACGCAAAGGGTGTACCGCCGTGCCGTTAGTTCGGCACGGTGGGTTTTTTTTGCCCCCTTTGCGTGGTTTTGCTTTAGGGTTTTTTGTAGACTGCAAAGTTCGCTTTACTATCCTTGCTCTGTCCTAGAATATCGGGCCCCACTTTGCTGAATCTATTTCATCCCTACGTTTTGTCTTTTCATCTTACTCACAGTCATTATATGTGGGGGGCTGCCTTTTCCTTTGGGGAATTTCTCTGGGGCAAGTCAGGCCTATTTTTCTATCTTCAGGCTAGCTAGTTTCTTAGGCTGTGCCGAGTTGCCTAGGTAGTTGTTAGGCGCAATCCACAGCCGCTTTTAGTTGTGTTTAGGATAGGATCAGGTGTGCAGTCTACAGAGTTTCCACGTCTCAGAGCTCGTTCTTGTATTTTTGGGTATTTGTCAGATCACTGTGTGCGCTCTGATCGCTAAGCACACTGTGTTTCTGGATTGCCTTCATAACACCTGTCATTAGCAAACATAACACATGGCGCTCTCCGACAAAGCTGCGCATGAAGGACTGTTCCCTGCTGAAACTGAGTGACGACGAGTCACCGGCGCCCGCAGCAGGCACAGAATCACCACGTCCTCTCCCTGCTCCTCTCCCTGCTCCGCGCCCACGCCCACGTGCCTTACTCCCTGCCCTCTTCATCTTGGTTGACAGATAAAGATAAGCAGAAAAGTACTAAGGCCTTAGTGTGCTTATTCCTGAAATGCTCCTCCTAACAGGTGTAAGAAACACTAATGTTGTAAAGTGTGGACTAAACTTTATTATTTTTCAAATGTGGCCTACACAAGTGTTAAGTTGTGTTTGGTGAACTTTACTTTTTTTTTTTTTTGCAGATCGGGCTACAGAGCTAGTTTAAATCACACGGAGACCGTGCAGACAGCCGTAAACGGCGCTGCAAGGCCCAAAAAACCTCCTCTAGGTTATCCTATTTAGTGTTTTTCCACTATTTAGCTGGAAACGGGTGGAAAGACACTAATAGGGAATTTTTTTAAAAAATTTTAAACAGGCTGCACTATTTGAAAAAAAGGAATTTTTTTTTCAAGGTATGAGGCAGTAACGCACCCTGAGCTGAATCCAACCGGCTATGGCTGCACACAGACTACAGGGCGAGCTGCGCTCACACAGAGACCGTGCAGACAGCCGTAAACGGCGCTGCAAGGCCCAATAAACACCCTCTAGGTTATCCTATGTAGTGTTTTTCCACAATTTAGCTGGAGACGGGTGGAAAAACACTAATAGGAATTTTTTTTTTTAAATTTTAAACTGGCTGCACTATTTGAAAAAAATGAAATTTTTTTTCAAGGTATGAGGCAGTAACGCACCCTGAGCTGAATCCAACTGGCTATGGCTGCACACAGACTACAGGGCGAGCTGCGCTCACACAGAGACCTTGCAGACAGCCGTAAACGGCGCTGCAAGGCCCAAAAAAACCCCTCTAGGTTAGCCTATGTAGTGTTTTTCCACAATTTAGCTGGAGACGGGTGGAAAAACACTAATAGGAATTTTTTTTTTAAATTTTAAACAGGCTGCACTATTTGCAAAAAAGGAAAATTTTTCTCAAGGTATGAGGCAGTAACGAACCCTGAGCTGAATCCAACCGGCTATGGCTGCACACAGACTACAGGGCGAGCTGGGCTCACACGGAGACCGTGCAGACAGCCGTAAACGGCGCTGCAAGGCCCAAAAAAAACCCTCTAGGTTATCCTATGTAGTGTTTTTCCACAATTTAGCTGGGGACGGGTGGAAAAACACTAATAGGAAATTTGAGAAAAAATGTGCAGCAGGCTGCACTATGAGCAAAATTGGACAACTGTGTGAGGCAGTGTGAACCCCCCCTGAGCTGAATACAACCGGGTATATGGCTGCACACAGACTACAGAGTGAGCTGCACACACACACACACAGAGACCTTGCAGAACGCTGTTAAAACAGCGCTGCAAGGCAAGAGCAAGGTGAACAGTGAAGAACACACAGCGTTTTGCTAAATTAGCCTTTGGATAGGAAAATAAAGCAATTAGCTATCTCAACTGGCCCTCAGTTAGAACACAGCGTCCTGTCCCTAACTGAAATCACAGCAGAGTGAGCGCAAAATGGCGGCAGCGTTTTTTATAGTGCAGAGTGACATCATTTCAGCAGCCAATCACAGCCTTGCCAGTACTTACATGCCCACCATGCTAAACAGGATGTGCCCACACTTCCAATCATTCCTCATTGGCTGCTGCGTTCAGTTTGAATTCTGGGAACTTCCGATTCCGGTATCCGATACGCGGGAAGTATCGGAATTCGATATCGGAATTCCGATACCGCAAATATTGGCCGATACCCGATACTTGCGGTATCGGAATGCTCAACACTAATCATGACTGGTTGTTAATGTATGTGCATTATACTAAAAGCTGGAAGGCATTTTCCAATTTTAGCTTGCTTAATGCTGAAATCATACATTTGTTTTCGAAACAAATTGCTAAATTATATCATCCAAAAACAGCAGTGGTTCCAAAAGTAAAGAACATTGGATATACTGTATTTTCTCCATTTTCCATCTATCTATGATTTGGATATCATAATTACAAACTGCAGCACAAATGAATGTTTGAATCTAACCTACAGTCATGGGGCATTTGCCTTTACTTGTTCAGTGAATTGGAGTTAAAACTGGCCTGCCTAGTAGTAAGGACCCCCATGGTGGTAATTTCCTTTGGCTTGTCAATAGGGTTGAGCGAAATGGGTCGGCCATTTTCAGAAGTCGCCGACTTTTGGCAAAGTCGGGTTTCATGAAATCCGACCCAACCCCTGTGTGGGGTCGGCCATGAGGTCAGCGATCTTCTGAATCTGGTATCGGAATTCCGATACCGACTTCTGATATGTTTACAATATCGGAAATCGATATTGGAATCCATATTTAGGTGTAAAATAAAGAATTAAAATAAAAAATATTGCTATACTCACCCTCTGACGCGCCCTGGTACTAACCGACAGCCTTCCTTCCTTAGAATCAGCGCGTGAATGACCTTAGATGACGTTGCGGCTTGAGATTGGTCGCACGACCGCCCATGTGACCGCTCACGCGACCAATCACAAGCCGCGACGTCACCGAAGGTCCTTCAAGCGCTGAATCTTAGGAAGGAAGGCTGCCGGAAATTAGCAGGGCGCGTCCGAGGGTGAGTATATTCCTATTAGGTATATGTGCCTGTGCGTCCGTTCCAGTAACGTCAGTTGGTCCTCGGTAGTTCCATAGGCTCTTGAACCTTTGGGTAGCCATCCGAGTTCCAGTTCCATCAGCTGGTTCTTGGCATTTTCTCAGCCTTCTTGTACCTTCTGCTACGTTTCCAAGTTGAAGTCCCTAAAGACAACGACCCGGAAGACCACCCCTAAGATGACGACGACACCAGAGACGACAACCAGTGAGATGACGACGACCCTGGAGATGACGACCCTGAAGACCACCCCGATGATGACGACGATGCCAGAGACGACGACGGCGGAGACGACGACAGCGGAGACGATGACCCTGGAGACGACGACCCTGGAGACGACGACATGGAAGACCGAGAAGCAGAAGAACAAGAGGCTGCAGAACAAAGAGCAGAAGAACATTAAGCATAGCACTTAATATCAGAGCAAAAGATATTATCTAAATTATATGCAGAAGAAGACTAAGCAGTGTATGGGGGTGAGTCCGTTCCTCCTCGTGGTGCCCCTGGATAAAGCCTGATGCTGCAGGCCAAACTGAACGCGGACAAATGTAACTTTTGTGACAGGCAGAACGGAAGGTGTAATCTTCAAACCTTTATAGATAACAACTAGGGGAATGCCTGTCACAAATGAGAAAATGTGACAGGCACCCTCTGACGCGACCTGGTACTAACCGACAGCCTTCCTTCCTTAGAATCAGCGCGTGAATGACCTTAGATGACGTCGCGGCTTGAGATTGGTCGCACGACCGCCCATGTGACCGCTCACGCGACCAATCACAAGCCGCGACGTCACCGAAGGTCCTTCAAGTGCTGATTCTTAGGAAGGAAGGCTGCCGGAAAGAAGCAGGGCGCGTCCGAGGGTGAGTATATTCCTATTAGGTATATACTCACCCTCGGACGCGCCCTGCTTCTTTCCGGCAGCCTTCCTTCCTAAGAATCAGCGCTTGAAGGACCTTCGGTGACGTCGCGGCTTGTGAATGGTCGTGTGAGCGGTCACATGGGCGGTCGCACGACCAATCACAAGCCGCGACGTCATCTAAGGTCTTTCACGCGCTGATTCTAAGGAAGGAAGGCTGCCGGTTAGTACCAGGGCACGTTAGAGGGTGAGTATAGCAATATTTGTTATTTTAATTCTTTATTTTACACTTAAATATGGATCCCAGGGCCTGAAGGAGAGTTTCCTCTCCTTCAGACCCTGGGAACCATTGGAAACCCAATGCACTGCATTGGGTTTCGAGTTTCGGCCGACCCCGACCCCGACTTTTTTATAGGATCGGCCGATTTCACTCGACCCGACTTTTGAAAAAGTTGGGTTTCGTGAAACCCGACCCGATCCTATAAAAGTAAAAGTCGCTCAACCCTACTTGTCAACTCTTTTATTATCATGCAGGCAATTTGCATATTATATTTCCCAGAGGAGCATTGCATGGAGAATAAGCCTCCTTACCTTGACAAGCCAGAGATGGTATGTCACTCTCCATAAGGAGAAACGATACCCCTTAGACCCCAGTGCAGAGCCTCTCACCTAGCCAAATTAGTTTTCATGCTTTGCACTGACAAGGGCCAAGAGCCAGAAACACCGTGCCTGTGAATTGAGATACTGACTTGGCTTTTATCCTAAGTCATATTGCACGACTCATTAGAGGGTTGATTGTGACTTGTAGGATCGCTACTTCCAACAGGTGGCGCTATAGAGTTTAAGTCCTCTTTTTCTCAGAAGAGGCAATTTGCATATTACAGGCATAGGGGATACTTTTCTTTATCAAACAGTCATTATTTAAAACGTATGTAGTTATCTCTCATCTGCTTAAGGTACCTTCACACTAAGCGACGCTGCAGCGATACCGACAACGATGCCGATCGCTGCAGCGTCGCTGTTTGGTCGCTGGAGAGCTGTCACACAGAGAGCTCTCCAGCGACCAACGATGCCGAGGTCCCTGGTAACCAGGGTAAACATCGGGTTACTAAGCGCAGGGCCGCGCTTAGTAACCCGATGTTTTCCCTGGTTACCATCGTAAAAGTAAAAAAAACAAACACTACATACTTACCTTCAGCTGTCTGTCCCCGGCGCTCTGCTTTCCTCTGCACTGTGTGAGCACAGCGGCCGGAAAGCACAGCGGTGACGTCACCGCTCTGCTTTCCGGCTGACCGGCGCTCACAGCCAGTGCAGGAAGCAGAGCGCTGGGGACAGACAGCGGAAGGTAAGTATGTAGTGTTTGTTTTTTTTACTTTTACGCTGTTAACCAGGGTAAATATCGGGTTACTAAGCGCGGCCCTGTGCTTAGTAACCCAATGTTTACCCTGGTTACCAGTGAAGACATCGCTGAATCGGTGTCACATGCCGATTCAGCGATGTCTGCAGGGAGTCCAGCGACGAAAGAAAGTTCTGGCCTTCTAGCTCCGACCAACGACATCACAGCAGGATCCTGATCGCTGCTGCGTGTCAAACACAACGATATCGCTAGCCAGGACGCTGCAACGTCACGGATCGGTAGCGATATTGTTGTGAAGTTGTTTAGTGTGAAGGTACCTTTAGAACTCTATGGAGTGAAATTTGCTTTCAAGCAATTATTAAGGTGACGGTCAGATTATATGTGCTCCTGTCTCTTTGTTGGTTTTCCCTATTTATTTGTCATCTTTATCTGATGAATAATCCTTTTGCTACAGGAGAATCACATGATTCACTAGATCGTTAAGAGACAATAATTAATCTATGTATAATATTTGTTTAATCCTGTTCAGGTTCTTTGCATGTAAACAACCAGGCATAATGATGTTGTTTAAGGCACTTGAGTATGTACTCTAGTGCAGTGGCTTTTTTATTCTCATATTATAATATACAGTGTGTCCGTAAAGTCATGGTGCACTTTTGGCCAGTCACAGGATCTATTTATAGTTTACATTTTGGCGCCCTTTCTCTGGCCCAATCAAATCAGACTTGTTCATGAGGAGAGATAACAAGAACCAATTGAACAACACAAACTCATTTCAGCTGTTGCTGAGCCCCCAGTCAGACTAACCCCTGATAAACTGAACTCTAATTATTACACAGCCGGGTCTGTGACATCATGCAACCACAAGCTTATGCCAGCTTTGTGGTTTCCATACCAGTCGAGATGTGGACAGTACAGAGGAAAGTTCAGTGTGTTCTGTGGCTCGCTAAATTCGAATCTGTCACCAAAGTGCTACGTAAATATCGGTGCATTTATAACGAAGCACCACCACATAGGAATAACATTACTCCGTGGGATAAGCAGTTGAAGGAAACCAGCAGTTTGGTGCAGAAACCCCGTTCTGCTAGGCCATCAGTCAGTGACGAGTCTGTAGAGGCTATACGGGATAGCTACCTAAGGAGCCCTAAAAGATCAGTGTGTGCGTGTGCTTGACAATTACACCTAAGCAAGACTACAGTTCATAAGGTGTTAAAGAAACATCTCTGTTTTACGGGGTACAAAGTGCGGCTATTGCACGCTATCAAACCAGCGGATAGACCCAAACGATACGCGTTTGCTACAGATATGCTTCATGAGATCGACAACGATGCAAGATTTTTGCAGAAGATTGTGTTTAGCGATGAGGCGACCTTCCATATATGTGGACATGTTCATCGCCATAATGTATAAATATGGTCTGCTGAACATCCTTAAGCCTTACTTTGAGTACGAAAGTAACACCCTTAACATCTGTGTGGTGTGGCCTGGTGCATGATAAGGTGATAGGTATGAAACTGGGAGAGCTTTTCTTTTATTTAGAGCAGATTTCACATTTCTATCGTTTTTTGATGCTGTCCATTGACTGGTCAAAAGTGCACCATGACTTTGCGGACACACTGTATATATACATTGATATCATTAAAGTGGTTGTTTAACTTTATACTCTTTGCACCTGCCATAGTGTAAAGGTACCTTCACACTGAACAATTTAACAACGATATCGCTAGCGATCCGTGACGTTGCAGCGTCCTGGATAGCGATATCATTGTGTTTGACACGCAGCAGTGATCTGGATCCTGCTGTGACATCGTTGGTCGGAGCAGAAAGGCCAGAACTTTATTTTGTTGCAGGATCTCCCGCAAGCATCGCTGAATCGGCGTGTGTGATGCCGATTCAGCGATGTCTTCACTGGTAACCAGGGTAAACATCGGGTTACTAAGCACAGGGCCGCGCTTAGTAACCCAATGTTTACCCTGGTTACCAGTGTAAATGTAAAACAAAAGAAACACAACATACTTACATTCCGGTGTCTGTCCCCCGCGCTCTGCTTCCCTGCACTGTCAGTGCCGGCCGGCCGTAAAGCACAGCGGTGACGTCACCGCTCTGCTTTACGGGCAGCCAGCGCTCACAGTCAGTGCAGGAAGCAGAGCGCCGGGGGACAGACACCGGAATGTAAGTATCTAGTTTTTTTTTTTTTCTTACATTTACACTGGTAACCAGGGTAAACATCGGGCCCTGCGCTTAGTAACCCGATGTTTACTCTGGTTACCAGGGGACTACGCATAGTTGGTCACTGGAGAGCTGTCTATGTGACAGCTCTCCAGCGACCACACAGCGACGCTGCAGCGCTCGGCATAGTTGTCTAGATCGCTGCAGCGTCGCTAAATGTGACGGTACCTTTAGTCCTCACAAGATGTACAACTGCAGATTTTACCTATGGATGTATGCAGGTAATATCTCTTGTTATATACAGTAGCAGGAATGTAGCTGATATACAAATATTTTCCATTTGCAGCGGAATTTTCATCCCTGGAATTGACTTGAAGTATGGATTTTAAAATCTGCAGCATACAAGTTTTTGCTGGTGAATCTTCACTTCTATACCTGTGCTGCGGATTCCCTATGGATTAGCAGAGAAATCCAGCTGTAAATTTGCAGTAAAAAAAATCTGTAATTTGTGGACCAAACACTGATGAAAATCAGTCCCTTTTTTGGATATGAGAAAAATCACTGACATCTGAATAAGATGTTTGGCTAAGTTTAGATCAACACTGAACCTTGCGGACGAGACACATCAACAGTTCTGCTTGCAGCTTCAAATACTTACAGATTGGTGTTGGAGCTAGTCGTGCAATTTACACGTATTAATTTGGTTGACAAATCAGACCAAACAAGTATCTGCTATGCTTTTTTGCATACTTCCTGTGGGTTCCTGAGGAAAATAGCCCATGTGCACTAGGTCTGTGTTCATTTTTCATACAGTAGATAAAAATCAGCTGAACAGTGAATTGGCCGTTCCGGCACTGCAGATTGTAACAGTGGGTCACCGCCCTCCTCTCATTCCCAAAGATGCATGCTAGGCTATGCACAGCATTATTATTATTTATTTATTTATTTTTAAAGCACTGTTCATTCCATCGTGCTGTTCATATGTAAGAGTGATCCAGCATCTACAGTTCTTTCTCAGATGTTTTCGACAAAAGGGAGGCTGAAAGTCTTCCTCCGCACCAACTCTACGACTGCCCCATTGATCTCATTCTTGGAGCTACTCCTAGAGGAAGGATCTCCTCCCTCTTGCCTACAGAGATGCAAGCCATGTCGGAATATCTTCAAGAGAATCTTGCCAAGGGTTTCATTCGGAAGTCCTCTTCTCCTGCCGGCGCAAGCTTCTTCTTCGTAAAGAAAAAAGATGGCTCTCTTCGTCCTTGTATTGATTACAGAGGCCTAAACAACATTATGGTGAAGAATAAATACCCACGGCCACTTATTCCTGAGCTCTTCGATCGCTTGAGGAGAGCACAAATATTTACTAAGCTTCGTCTGCGTGGAACTTATAATATAGTTCGAATTCGTGCTGGGGATGAGTGGAAGACCACATTCAACAATCGTGACAGTCACTATGAATATTTAGTTATGCCGTTTGGCCTCTGCAACGTTCCTGGGGTATTCCAATAGTTTGTAAATGACTTATTCAGGGATCTCCTGTACTCCAGTGTCGTCGCTCATCTAGACCACATTTTCATCTTTTCTCCAAATTTTTCCACCCATAGACGTGACGTTCGTCAAGTTTTGCAACGACTGAGGGAGAATCATCTTTTTGCTAAGATTGAGAAGTGCTTCTTCGAGCAGTACTCTCTGCCCTTCTTTGGTTTCATTGTCTCGAAGTCCGGTCTGGACATGGATCCCCAGAAGGTATCTGCTGTTCTTAACTGGCCTCGTCCTCTTGGAATAAAAGCAATCCAATATTTTCTTGGCTTTGCCAATTACTATAGACAGTTCATCCCTCATTTTTCTTCGATTGCCAAGCCAATTTCTGCTCTTGTTCGCAAAGGAGTCAACTCCAATCGTTGGTCCTCTTAAGCTGAAGATGCTTTCCAGACTCTAAAGCAAAAGCTCGCTGCAGCTCCTGTGCTTCACCGCCCAGATGTTAATAGGCCATTTATCCTCGAGGTCGAGGCATCATCCGTTGGAGCTGGTGCCATCCTTTTGCAAGCTCTTCCTCTAGTCACTTAGTTACTTGTGGCTTCTTCTCCAAAGCCTTCAACTCTCCTGAATGAAATTATTCCATTGGAGATAAGGAATTACTATCTATTAAGTTAGCTTTAGAGGAGTGGCGTTATCTTCTTGAAGGAGCCATTCATCCTTTCATCATATACACGGATCACAAGAATTTAGCCTATCTTCAATCAGCTCAAAGGCTTAATCCACGGCAAGCTAGGTGGTCTTTGTTCTACAGACAGTTTGACATTGAACTTCATTTTCGACCTGGTAATAAGAACGTCAAGGCTGATGCTTTTTCCTGATCTTTACTGCCAATGGACGTTGAGGAGAGTCCAGCACATATCATCGATCCAGCTAGGATCATCACTCTAGCTCACCTGAGGGTAACCCCTCCACCACCTGGCAAGACGTTAGTTTTGGATCATGATAGAGAGAGAGTTTTGCATTGGGGACATTCCTCCAAGATTGCAGGACATGTTGGAGTCAAGAAGACACTCTCTCTTATCTCTCGCCATTATTGGTGGCTGTCCCTTCGTCTAAACATCTTAGAGTTCATTGCTTCTTGCCCATCCTGTGCCATAACAAGGTCCCCAGACAACTACCGTCCAGACTTCTGCATCCACTGCCTGTGCCTTCTGTCCCTTGGAGCCATATTGCTATGGACTTCGTTACTGATTTGCCTCGTTGTTCAAATTGTACTGTCATCTTGGTAATCGTGGATTGGTTCTCCAAAATGGCCCATTTTGTTTCTTTGCCAAGACTGCCTTCTGCTCCTGAATTGGCAAGAGTCTTTTTACATCAGGTCTTCAGGCTTCGTGGCTTCCCACAAGATATTGTGTCTGACCAAGTGGTCCAATTCACCTCCCGTTTTTGGAGAGCTCTTTGCAGATTAATGAAGATAAACCTGGATTTCTCTTCCGCTTGTCATCCACAATCCAACGGCCAAGTGGAACGAGTCAATCAAGTTCTGACTTCCAACCTTTGACATTTCTCCAATGCTCACCAGGATGATTGGGTCTCTCTTCTCCCATGGGCCGAATTAGCTTATAACAATCACCCCAGTGAATCTTCTTCCAAGTCTCCCTTCTTTGTAGTCTTTGGGCAACATCCTAGTGTTCCTCATCCTGTTTCTCTTACCTCGGATGTACTGGCAGCGGATTTCTTGTCCTTGGAATTCTCTAAAGTCTGGAGGGAAACTAAAGAGGCTCTTGAAAGGGCTAGTTGCAGAATGAAGATATATGCAGATAAAAAGCGCTTGGACGCTCCTCCATATTATCCCAATGATAAGGTTTGGCTCTCTTCACGTTATATCAAACTTAAGATTTGCTCTCACAAATTAGGTCCTCGTTACATTAGTCCCTTTTAGATCTTAAGTTGCATCAATGACGTATCCTGCAAGTTGAGATTACCTGCCTCGCTACGAATCCGCAATGCCTTCCATGTGTCACTTCTCAAACCTGCAGTGTTTAATCGTTTTCACTCTTCTCCCTCTCATTCTCTTCAGCCCAGCACTTCTGATGGTTTCTTTAATGTTAAAGACATTCTTGCCAAAAAAAACTATTTTTTTTATTGATTTGGAGGGATCGGTCCTGAGGAGAGATCGTTGGAGCCCCGATAGAACATCAATGCTTTTCTTTTCATGAGGAGATTCCTCTCTAGCACTAAAAAGAGGGGGAGTAAGAGGAGGCACTGTAACATCCTCGGATACTTACCTTCCTTTTCCCATCACTCGGCACGCATCCGACTCGGTCCCTCTCCGCTCCTCCTCTGTTTTCTCCGGATCTTGGCGCGTCGTCACTTCATGCATGCGCGGTCGTGCCTTCTCCACCACTGGGTTCCCTGGGAGGTCGCGACCCCATGGCTCCACCCCAACATGGTGGCGCCAATCAGGTATTTCTTCACGGCGTCTTCCTAGGTAAGATGCCTGTGCTTCTGTGGTGATATGCTACATTTCCTGCCAGCGCTCTCTTTGGTCCTCAGGCCCCCTGTGTCTCTGCAGTGTCTGCCCTATGTCTCTGCTGTGCCTGCCCTGTGTCTCTGCTGTGTCTGTCCTGTGTCTCTGCGGTGCCTGCCCTGTGTCTCTGCCGTGCCTGCCCTGTGTCTCTGCCGTGCCTGCCCTGTGTCTCTGTCGTGCCTGCCCTGTGTGTCTGCCGTGCCAGCCCTGTGTCTCTGCCGTGTCTGCCCTGTGTCTCTGCCGTGCCTGCCCTGTGTCTCTGCTGTGTCTGCCCTGTGTCTCTGCCGTGCCTGCCCTGTGTCTCTGCCGTGCCTGCCCTGTGTCTCTGCCGTGCCTGCCCTGTGTCTCTGCCGTGCCTGCCCTGTGTCTCTGTCGTGCCTGCCCTGTGTCTCTGCCTTGCCAGCTCTGTGTCTCTGCCATGCCTGCCCTGTGTTTCTGTCGTGCTTGCCCTATGTCTTAATCGTGCCTGTCAGGCATCTAGTCTTGTCTCCCAGTCTCCATTATTTTTTGTCTCCATTTTTGCAGCATCGTATTGATCCTTGAAGACACAAAAGAGAATAGTAAAACCAAAAACACTCAGTTTGAAAAAATGTTGCAGTAATCCGCAAGTGCTAGTAAAAGATGTAAAAAACAGGGTATTTGGTTGATACGTTTTTTGCAAAAAATGTATACTAAGCTGCTCTACCAATCTTCACGGTATACCCTTATCAGAGCAGTCCTAACTAATGTATGCAATCCCTATCTGATGTATTTAAAAACCTGATCATCTGTATATAACCTGTGTGAACAGGGTTCAGAGAGGAAAAATCCATGTGTGCATACAGGGTAGAACAGCTTTTGTGCAGATAGCCCAAGAGGAGTGGTGGAACTCCCCAGTCTTGTAGACACAAGAGAACAATTATGGAAACAGGAACACATGGGCTACTTGCACAGTGAACAAGTCTGTATGATCATGTTCACACACCACCAAGAAACCTGAAGACACAAAAGAGAATAGTAAAACCAAAAACACTCAGTTTGAAAAAATGTTGCAGTAATCCGCAAGTGCTAGTAAAAGATGTAAAAAACAGGGTATTTGGTTGATACGTTTTTTGCAAAAAATGTATACTAAGCTGCTCTACCAATCTTCACGGTATACCCTTATCAGAGCAGTCCTAACTAATGTATGCAATCCCTATCTGATGTATTTAAAAACCTGATCATCTGTATATAACCTGTGTGAACAGGGTTCAGAGAGGAAAAATCCATGTGTGCATACAGGGTAGAACAGCTTTTGTGCAGATAGCCCAAGAGGAGTGGTAGAACTCCCCAGTCTTGTAGACACAAGAGAACAATTATGGAAACAGGAACACATGGGCTACTTGCACAGTGAACAAGTCTGTATGATCATGTTCACACACCACCAAGAAACCTGAAGACACAAAAGAGAATAGTAAAACCAAAAACACTCAGTTTGAAAAAATGTTGCAGTAATCCGCAAGTGCTAGTAAAAGATGTAAAAAACAGGGTATTTGGTTGATACGTTTTTTGCAAAAAATGTATACTAAGCTGCTCTACCAATCTTCATGGTATACCCTTATCAGAGCAGTCCTAACTAATGTATGCAATCCCTATCTGATGTATTTAAAAACCTGATCATCTGTATATAACCTGTGTGAACAGGGTTCAGAGAGGAAAAATCCATGTGTGCATACAGGGTAGAACAGCTTTTGTGCAGATAGCCCAAGAGGAGTGGTGGAACTCCCCAGTCTTGTAGACACAAGAGAACAATTATGGAAACAGGAACACATGGGCTACTTGCACAGTGAACAAGTCTGTATGATCATGTTCACACACCACCAAGAAACCTGAAGACACAAAAGAGAATAGTAAAACCAAAAACACTCAGTTTGAAAAAATGTTGCAGTAATCCGCAAGTGCTAGTAAAAGATGTAAAAAACAGGGTATTTGGTTGATACGTTTTTTGCAAAAAATGTATACTAAGCTGCTCTACCAATCTTCACGGTATACCCTTATCAGAGCAGTCCTAACTAATGTATGCAATCCCTATCTGATGTATTTAAAAACCTGATCAGATGAGGGTATACCGTGAAGATTGGTAGAGCAGCTTAGTATACACTTTTTGCAAAAAACGTATCAACCAAATACCCTGTTTTTTACATCTTTTACTAGCACTTGCGGATTACTGCAACATTTTTTCAAACTGAGTGTTTTTGGTTTTACTATTCTCTTTTGTGTCTTCAGGTTTCTTGGTGGTGTGTGAACATGATCATACAGACTTGTTTACTGTGCAAGTAGCCCATGTGTTCCTGTTTCCATAATTGTTCTCTTGTGTCTACAAGACTGGGGAGTTCCACCACTCCTCTTGGGCTATCTGCACAAAAGCTGTTCTACCCTGTATGCACACATGGATTTTTCCTCTCTGAACCCTGTTCACACAGGTTATATACAGATGATCAGGTTTTTAAATACATCAGATAGGGATTGCATACATTAGTTAGGACTGCTCTGATAAGGGTATACCGTGAAGATTGGTAGAGCAGCTTAGTATACATTTTTTGCAAAAAACGTATCAACCAAATACCCTGTTTTTTACATCTTTTACTAGCACTTGCGGATTACTGCAACATTTTTTCAAACTGAGTGTTTTTGGTTTTACTATTCTCTTTTGTGTCTTCAGGTTTCTTGGTGGTGTGTGAACATGATCATACAGACTTGTTCACTGTGCAAGTAGCCCATGTGTTCCTGTTTCCATAATTGTTCTCTTGTGTCTACAAGACTGGGGAGTTCCACCACTCCTCTTGGGCTATCTGCACAAAAGCTGTTCTACCCTGTATGCACACATGGATTTTTCCTCTCTGAACCCTGTTCACACAGGTTATATACAGATGATCAGGTTTTTAAATACATCAGATAGGGATTGCATACATTAGTTAGGACTGCTCTGATAAGGGTATACCGTGAAGATTGGTAGAGCAGCTTAGTATACATTTTTTGCAAAAAACGTATCAACCAAATACCCTGTTTTTTACATCTTTTACTAGCACTTGCGGATTACTGCAACATTTTTTCAAACTGAGTGTTTTTGGTTTTACTATTCTCTTTTGTGTCTTCAGGTTTCTTGGTGGTGTGTGAACATGATCATACAGACTTGTTCACTGTGCAAGTAGCCCATGTGTTCCTGTTTCCATAATTGTTCTCTTGTGTCTACAAGACTGGGGAGTTCCACCACTCCTCTTGGGCTATCTGCACAAAAGCTGTTCTACCCTGTATGCACACATGGATTTTTCCTCTCTGAACCCTGTTCACACAGGTTATATACAGATGATCAGGTTTTTAAATACATCAGATAGGGATTGCATACATTAGTTAGGACTGCTCTGATAAGGGTATACCGTGAAGATTGGTAGAGCAGCTTAGTATACATTTTTTGCAAAAAACGTATCAACCAAATACCCTGTTTTTTACATCTTTTACTAGCACTTGCGGATTACTGCAACATTTTTTCAAACTGAGTGTTTTTGGTTTTACTATTCTCTTTTGTGTCTTCAGGTTTCTTGGTGGTGTGTGAACATGATCATACAGACTTGTTCACTGTGCAAGTAGCCCATGTGTTCCTGTTTCCATAATTGTTCTCTTGTGTCTACAAGACTGGGGAGTTCCACCACTCCTCTTGGGCTATCTGCACAAAAGCTGTTCTACCCTGTATGCACACATGGATTTTTCCTCTCTGAACCCTGTTCACACAGGTTATATACAGATGATCAGGTTTTTAAATACATCAGATAGGGATTGCATACATTAGTTAGGACTGCTCTGATAAGGGTATACCGTGAAGATTGGTAGAGCAGCTTAGTATACATTTTTTGCAAAAAACGTATCAACCAAATACCCTGTTTTTTACATCTTTTACTAGCACTTGCGGATTACTGCAACATTTTTTCAAACTGAGTGTTTTTGGTTTTACTATTCTCTTTTGTGTCTTCAGGTTTTTTGGTGGTGTGTGAACATGATCATACAGACTTGTTCACTGTGCAAGTAGCCCATGTGTTCCTGTTTCCATAATTGTTCTCTTGTGTCTACAAGACTGGGGAGTTCCACCACTCCTCTTGGGCTATCTGCACAAAAGCTGTTCTACCCTGTATGCACACATGGATTTTTCCTCTCTGAACCCTGTTCACACAGGTTATATACAGATGATCAGGTTTTTAAATACATCAGATAGGGATTGCATACATTAGCTAGGACTGCTCTGATAAGGGTATACCGTGAAGATTGGTAGAGCAGCTTAGTATACATTTTTTGCAAAAAACGTATCAACCAAATACCCTGTTTTTTACATCTTTTACTAGCACTTGCGGATTACTGCAACAATTTTTCAAACTGAGTGTTTTTGGTTTTACTATTCTCTTTTGTGTCTTCAGGTTTCTTGGTGGTGTGTGAACATGATCATACAGACTTGTTCACTGTGCAAGTAGCCCATGTGTTCCTGTTTCCATAATTGTTCTCTTGTGTCTACAAGACTGGGGAGTTCCACCACTCCTCTTGGGCTATCTGCACAAAAGATGTTCTACCCTGTATGCACACATGGATTTTTCCTCTCTGAACCCTGTTCACACAGGTTATATACAGATGATCAGGTTTTTAAATACATCAGATAGGGATTGCATACATTAGTTAGGACTGCTCTGATAAGGGTATACCGTGAAGATTGGTAGAGCAGCTTAGTATACATTTTTTGCAAAAAACGTATCAACCAAATACCCTGTTTTTTACATCTTTTACTAGCACTTGCGGATTACTGCAACATTTTTTCAAACTGAGTGTTTTTGGTTTTACTATTCTCTTTTGTGTCTTCAGGTTTCTTGGTGGTGTGTGAACATGATCATACAGACTTGTTCACTGTGCAAGTAGCCCATGTGTTCCTGTTTCCATAATTGTTCTCTTGTGTCTACAAGACTGGGAAGTTCCACCACTCCTCTTGGGCTATCTGCAAAAAAGCTGTTCTACCCTGTATGCACACATGGATTTTTCCTCTCTGAACCCTGTTCACACAGGTTATATACAGATGATCAGGTTTTTAAATACATCAGATAGGGATTGCATACATTAGTTAGGACTGTTCTGATAAGGGTATACCGTGAAGATTGGTAGAGCAGCTTAGTATACATTTTTTGCAAAAAACGTATCAACCAAATACCCTGTTTTTTACATCTTTTACTAGCACTTGCGGATTACTGCAACATTTTTTCAAACTGAGTGTTTTTGGTTTTACTATTCTCTTTTGTGTCTTCAGGTTTCTTGGTGGTGTGTGAACATGATCATACAGACTTGTTCACTGTGCAAGTAGCCCATGTGTTCCTGTTTCCATAATTGTTCTCTTGTGTCTACAAGACTGGGGAGTTCCACCACTCCTCTTGGGCTATCTGCACAAAAGCTGTTCTACCCTGTATGCACACATGGATTTTTCCTCTCTGAACCCTGTTCACACAGGTTATATACAGATGATCAGGTTTTTAAATACATCAGATAGGGATTGCATACATTAGTTAGGACTGCTCTGATAAGGGTATACCGTGAAGATTGGTAGAGCAGCTTAGTATACATTTTTTACAAAAAACGTATCAACCAAATACCCTGTTTTTTACATCTTTTACTAGCACTTGCGGATTACTGCAACATTTTTTCAAACTGAGTGTTTTTGGTTTTACTATTCTCTTTTGTGTCTTCAGGTTTCTTGGTGGTGTGTGAACATGATCATACAGACTTGTTCACTGTGCAAGTAGCCCATGTGTTCCTGTTTCCATAATTGTTCTCTTGTGTCTACAAGACTGGGGAGTTCCACCACTCCTCTTGGGCTATCTGCACAAAAGCTGTTCTACCCTGTATGCACACATGGATTTTTCCTCTCTGAACCCTGTTCACACAGGTTATATACAGATGATCAGGTTTTTAAATACATCAGATAGGGATTGCATACATTAGTTAGGACTGCTCTGATAAGGGTATACCGTGAAGATTGGTAGAGCAGCTTAGTATACATTTTTTGCAAAAAACGTATCAACCAAATACCCTGATTTTTACATCTTTTACTAGCACTTGCGGATTACTGCAACATTTTTTCAAACTGAGTGTTTTTGGTTTTACTATTCTCTTTTGTGTCTTCAGGTTTCTTGGTAGTGTGTGAACATGATCATACAGACTTGTTCACTGTGCAAGTAGCCCATGTGTTCCTGTTTCCATAATTGTTCTCTTGTGTCTACAAGACTGGGGAGTTCCACCACTCCTCTTGGGCTATCTGCACAAAAGCTGTTCTACCCTGTATGCACACATGGATTTTTCCTCTCTGAACCCTGTTCACACAGGTTATATACAGATGATCAGGTTTTTAAATACATCAGATAGGGATTGCATACATTAGTTAGGACTGCTCTGATAAGGGTATACCGTGAAGATTGGTAGAGCAGCTTAGTATACATTTTTTGCAAAAAACGTATCAACCAAATACCCTGTTTTTTACATCTTTTACTAGCACTTGCGGATTACTGCAACAATTTTTCAAACTGAGTGTTTTTGGTTTTACTATTCTCTTTTGTGTCTTCAGGTTTCTTGGTGGTGTGTGAACATGATCATACAGACTTGTTCACTGTGCAAGTAGCCCATGTGTTCCTGTTTCCATAATTGTTCTCTTGTGTCTACAAGACTGGGGAGTTCCACCACTCCTCTTGGGCTATCTGCACAAAAGCTGTTCTACCCTGTATGCACACATGGATTTTTCCTCTCTGAACCCTGTTCACACAGGTTATATACAGATGATCAGGTTTTTAAATACATCAGATAGGGATTGCATACATTAGTTAGGACTGCTCTGATAAGGGTATACCGTGAAGATTGGTAGAGCAGCTTAGTATACATTTTTTGCAAAAAACGTATCAACCAAATACCCTGTTTTTTACATCTTTTACTAGCACTTGCGGATTACTGCAACATTTTTTCAAACTGAGTGTTTTTGGTTTTACTATTCTCTTTTGTGTCTTCAGGTTTCTTGGTGGTGTGTGAACATGATCATACAGACTTGTTCACTGTGCAAGTAGCCCATGTGTTCCTGTTTCCATAATTGTTCTCTTGTGTCTACAAGACTGGGGAGTTCCACCACTCCTCTTGGGCTATCTGCACAAAAGCTGTTCTACCCTGTATGCACACATGGATTTTTCCTCTCTGAACCCTGTTCACACAGGTTATATACAGATGATCAGGTTTTTAAATACATCAGATAGGGATTGCATACATTAGTTAGGACTGCTCTGATAAGGGTATACCGTGAAGATTGGTAGAGCAGCTTAGTATACATTTTTTGCAAAAAACGTATCAACCAAATACCCTGTTTTTTACATCTTTTACTAGCACTTGCGGATTACTGCAACATTTTTTCAAACTGAGTGTTTTTGGTTTTACTATTCTCTTTTGTGTCTTCAGGTTTCTTGGTGGTGTGTGAACATGATCATACAGACTTGTTCACTGTGCAAGTAGCCCATGTGTTCCTGTTTCCATAATTGTTCTCTTGTGTCTACAAGACTGGGGAGTTCCACCACTCCTCTTGGGCTATCTGCAGAAAAGCTGTTCTACCCTGTATGCACACATGGATTTTTCCTCTCTGAACCCTGTTCACACAGGTTATATACAGATGATCAGGTTTTTAAATACATCAGATAGGGATTGCATACATTAGTTAGGACTGCTCTGATAAGGGTATACCGTGAAGATTGGTAGAGCAGCTTAGTATACATTTTTTGCAAAAAACGTATCAACCAAATACCCTGTTTTTTACATCTTTTACTAGCACTTGCGGATTACTGCAACATTTTTTCAAACTGAGTGTTTTTGGTTTTACTATTCTCTTTTGTGTCTTCAGGTTTCTTGGTGGTGTGTGAACATGATCATACAGACTTGTTCACTGTGCAAGTAGCCCATGTGTTCCTGTTTCCATAATTGTTCTCTTGTGTCTACAAGACTGGGGAGTTCCACCACTCCTCTTGGGCTATCTGCACAAAAGCTGTTCTACCCTGTATGCACACATGGATTTTTCCTCTCTGAACCCTGTTCACACAGGTTATATACAGATGATCAGGTTTTTAAATACATCAGATAGGGATTGCATACATTAGTTAGGACTGTTCTGATAAGGGTATACCGTGAAGATTGGTAGAGCAGCTTAGTATACATTTTTTGCAAAAACGTATCAACCAAATACCCTGTTTTTTACATCTTTTACTAGCACTTGCGGATTACTGCAACATTTTTTCAAACTGAGTGTTTTTGGTTTTACTATTCTCTTTTGTGTCTTCAGGTTTCTTGGTGGTGTGTGAACATGATCATACAGACTTGTTCACTGTGCAAGTAGCCCATGTGTTCCTGTTTCCATAATTGTTCTCTTGTGTCTACAAGACTGGGGAGTTCCACCACTCCTCTTGGGCTATCTGCACAAAAGCTGTTCTACCCTGTATGCACACATGGATTTTTCCTCTCTGAACCCTGTTCACACAGGTTATATACAGATGATCAGGTTTTTAAATACATCAGATAGGGATTGCATACATTAGTTAGGACTGCTCTGATAAGGGTATACCGTGAAGATTGGTAGAGCAGCTTAGTATACATTTTTTGCAAAAAACGTATCAACCAAATACCCTGTTTTTTACATCTTTTACTAGCACTTGCGGATTACTGCAACATTTTTTCAAACTGAGTGTTTTTGGTTTTACTATTCTCTTTTGTGTCTTCAGGTTTCTTGGTGGTGTGTGAACATGATCATACAGACTTGTTCACTGTGCAAGTAGCCCATGTGTTCCTGTTTCCATAATTGTTCTCTTGTGTCTACAAGACTGGGGAGTTCCACCACTCCTCTTGGGCTATCTGCACAAAAGCTGTTCTACCCTGTATGCACACATGGATTTTTCCTCTCTGAACCCTGTTCACACAGGTTATATACAGATGATCAGGTTTTTAAATACATCAGATAGGGATTGCATACATTAGTTAGGACTGCTCTGATAAGGGTATACCGTGAAGATTGGTAGAGCAGCTTAGTATACATTTTTTGCAAAAAACGTATCAACCAAATACCCTGTTTTTTACATCTTTTACTAGCACTTGCGGATTACTGCAACATTTTTTCAAACTGAGTGTTTTTGGTTTTACTATTCTCTTTTGTGTCTTCAGGTTTCTTGGTGGTTTGTGAACATGATCATACAGACTTGTTCACTGTGCAAGTAGCCCATGTGTTCCTGTTTCCATAATTGTTCTCTTGTGTCTACAAGACTGGGGAGTTCCACCACTCCTCTTGGGCTATCTGCACAAAAGCTGTTCTACCCTGTATGCACACATGGATTTTTCCTCTCTGAACCCTGTTCACACAGGTTATATACAGATGATCAGGTTTTTAAATACATCAGATAGGGATTGCATACATTAGTTAGGACTGCTCTGATAAGGGTATACCGTGAAGATTGGTAGAGCAGCTTAGTATACATTTTTTGCAAAAAACGTATCAACCAAATACCCTGTTTTTTACATCTTTTACTAGCACTTGCGGATTACTGCAACATTTTTTCAAACTGAGTGTTTTTGGTTTTACTATTCTCTTTTGTGTCTTCAGGTTTCTTGGTGGTGTGTGAACATGATCATACAGACTTGTTCACTGTGCAAGTAGCCCATGTGTTCCTGTTTCCATAATCGTATTGATCCTTGTCCGGTTCCCGGGTTTCAATCAGCGTCCATATTCCCAGTTTTCCCTGCATCGGTCTGTTCCTTTCAGTCCTCTGTCTCTTTTCTTCTCCAGCCTGTAGTCACCCCTTTGGCTCTAGCAGTTGTGTCTCCATCTCCATTGGGCCTGCTCCTAAAGCTCCCTGAATGGGGGTGGTTCCATCTGGCCGCTCGACCTCGGGGGCTCCAGAAACACGACCCAGAGGGTCCACTCTCGGGTTCTTATTCTGAATCCTAATACGTATAAAGAAAATTAAATGAAAATAAATTGCATGGAAGGTACAAAAAATATGGTGATAAATCAAAGGTACCAGAATGCATGAACCACCGAACTCATATGCACCCCACTGTTACTCCTGCCCACCCATTGTAGCTGGCAATGTCCATGTGTCTCCCTGCTGGCCCCTTGACACGCATTTGGCGTAGATGCTTTTTCAAACATGGGAGTGTTGTGCCGTATCCCGGAGGTTTAAATAGGAAGTCAACCCCTAACTGCCGGTCCATGTGGCGCACACGTCCCGGACGTCATGCACCGGAAAAGCCTCCTTTCCCCGTGACCATCAGAGCACTGTGTGCATGTGGGCGAAAATTCACCTAGTGAGACGTCAGTAGACATGCGCACATTGAATCATTTGATAGCCACAAGCAAAGACAAGCGCACATTGATCTCTGCATTGCTTGTCTTTGCTTGTGGCTATCATACGATGCAATTTGCTCTGTAACCGACTTTCGAAAATGGGCACTGATGCAGCGTACCTTGACCAGAAGCTCTGGCAAATTTTGGTAGGTTTTTAGAAACTGCTGAACTGCCAAATTGAGCATGTGGGCCAAGCATGGTTCGTGTGTGAGCTTGCAAAGCTTCACAGCCACCACCAGGTTATGGCCATCATCACACACGACCATGCCTGGTTGGAGGCTCAGCGGCAAGAGCTACAGATCTGTCTGGTCCGTTATTCCTTTCAACCACTGTGTCACAGTGAGCAGTTTGTCTCCTAGACAAATTAGTTTCAGCCAAGCATGTGCTGCTGAGCTTCCTAATGTGGATGATGTGCTCTGAGATATCAAATCAAAAATGGAGGATGAGGAGGAGCAGGAGGGGATGCAGAAACTGGTGTAGGACGTGAAGGAAACCCTAAAGGAAGTAGGGCTAGCAATCTTTGGTGCACATGTGCCATGCCAGAGTGGGACTTGGCCCCTGTCTCCACAATGTTCACTCAGTGTGCCATCAGGGAAATGTAGCATCTCTGGCCACAAGCGCTTGTCCACATGTCAGTTGTTAAGTGTACAATCCCAGTAACTGTTGGTAAGAGCTTGGTGATGTTCCTGGACACGTGCTGGGACAAGGCAGGGATGCCACACTGAGATAAATAGTGCCGGCTGGGAACCCAGTACCAAGGAATGGCAGAAATCCTTTTTGTCAACAAGCCTAAACTGCAACATTTCCAAAGCAAGCAGCCTAGAAATTTGTCCATCTAGCATTTGGGCCTGTAGGCGAGTTGATGGGAACTTTGTTTTTCATTCCAAGGACTGGGGTAGGGACAGATGAATGCTGCGCTGGAACAAGTTTTTGGAAGTGCCCAATGATTGTACGTTAGAAAGTGGAAGGACAGGTGAACATCATGAGGAACGCTTATAGTGGGGTAAATAAGGGGGTTTACTGTCGTTGTCTTGTTGAAACACCCATTGCAAGGGCATATCCTCTTCAGCATAAGGCAAAATGACCTCTTCAAGTATTTTAATATATTAAAAATGGTGCATGATCTCTGGTATGTGGTAAATAGGTCCGGCACCATAGTAAGAGAAACCTGCTCATATGATGCTTTCACCACCATGCTTCACTGTCTTCGGAGTGAACTGTGGCTAAAGTTTGGGGGTCATCTCATGAACTGTCTGCAGCCCTTGGATCCAAAAACAACAATTTTACTTTCATCAGTACACAAAATGTTTCTCGATTTCTCTTTAGGCCAGTTAATGTGTTCTTTGGCAAATTGAATCTGCTTTAGCACATGTCTTTTTTTTAACAGTTGAGATTTGCGTGGACTTCTTGCTAAGTAATTAGCTTTACATAGGCATCTTCTAACTGTTACAGTACTCACAGGAAACTTGAGAATGTCTTTGATCATCATGGAGCTGATCATTGGCTGAGCTTTTGCCATTCTGGCTATTCTTCCTTTCATTCAAATGGTAGCCTCCCTTTTTTTCACATCTCTCTGGTTTGGTTTTCCATTTAAATGCATTGGAGATCATTTTAGCTGAACAGTTTATCATTGTCTACACTTTTTTATAAGTTTTACACTCTCCAATCAAATTTTTAATGAAAGTACGCTGTCCTTCTGAACAATGTCTCAAATGGCCCATATTTCTCAGGCTTTCAAGGAGAAATGCATGCACAAATTGTCCTGGCTTCACCCTTAAATAAGGGCCACCTGATTCACACCTGTTTATTTACCAAATGACTGACCTCACTAATTGAACACCACACTGCTATTATTTTGAACACACCACTTTTCAATTAACTATTCTATTACACAGACTCAAAAACATGCAGATCAAGAATGCAGTCTGTTGGTTTTCTTACACTCTACTGCACCAAATATTTTTGACATGTGGTAATATAAATGATCCAAATGAAATGAAAAGAGGTGGCACTCACAGGAATAAAGTCCAAACTTTATTGGTCCAAAATTTTTTAAAACATCTCAGGCAGGTGGGGGCTAGAGAGTGCAAAGACAACGGCCGTTTCACATTGTGTTGCGCTTCTACAGGTATTATACGCTTATACGTGTTATTTAGGTGTATCCATATAAATGGCCCACCCAAAAAAGTTTGCCTCATCACTGAAAATAATGTTCTGTGTAAACTCAGGGTCCTGTTTCAATTTTTGTTTTGCCCATTCTGCAAAATCAGCGTGCTGGCAGATGACTCGGAAAACCGGGACAAATGGATGGGCTTTAAGAGAAACATGGAAGGTGTCGGTCATACCAAGGCGCGGAGGAATGGCCAAACGGTAGACCACAGGGTTGACCTGTTCCAGAACCTTGAACGGGCCAATGTAGCGAGGCGCAAACTTAGTGGACGCAACTCGCAGCCTGATGTTACGGGCGGAGAGCCACACTAAGTCACCAGGAGCAAAGGTCGGAGCGGGGCGCCGGTGTGTATCAGCAGAAAACCTCATTCTCTATTAGGAGGCTTGGATGGCATCTTGTGTGCGGTCCCAAATGTCACGTGCCTCCAACGCCCACTCTGGATGACACGGGCATGGGTACAGGGACACGCGGATGCTGACCGTAATGCTGCCCAGTGGAATCGGCTACAGCGTTGTTCAAGGCAAATTCTGCCCAAGGTAGCAAAGATGCCCAGTCATCCTGCCTAGCAGAGACAAAATGTCACAAGTATGTCACCAGAGTCTGGTTGGTCCTCTCTACCAACCCATTCATCTCAGGGTGATATGCAGAGGAGAGATTCAACTCTATGCTGAGTAAACGGCAGAGCTCTCTTCAAAACCAAGACGTTAACTGGGGACCCCGGTTACTGACAATTTTATCAGGCATTCCATGTAAACAAAAAATATGCTTTATGAAAGCGGCACCAAGTGCACCATCTTAGAGAAATGATCGGTGACAACCCAGATAATGGTGCAGCTACGAGACATGGGTAAGCCCACCACAAAGTCCATCCCGACCATCTCCCAGGGCCTGTCTGCCACCGGCAGGGGGTAAAGCAACCCAGCAGGCTGTTGCCGAGGAGACCGATTCTGGGCGCAGGAAGCGCACGCCCGAAAATAATCCCCGACATTACGGGCCATATGCGGCCACCAGTACGTCCTCGCCAAAAGCTCAGATTTCCTTTTGGTCCCAAAATGCCCACCCACTCTGGATGAGTGCGCCCAAGAGAGAACCTCCGGTCGCAAATTCGCTGGAACGAAAGTCTTGCCCAGGGGCACGGACTCTAATGAAACTGGAGCCACAGTTCTTAAGCTCTCAGAAGGGACAATTAGCCGAGGCTGCTCCTCCTCCTCAGATGACACTACGGAGCGGGAGAGAGCATCGGCACGAATGTTCTTCTCCCCAGAGAAAAAATGAAGAGTAAAATGAAACCGTGAGAAGAACAGGGACCATCTAGCCTAGAGAGAATTCAGCTGCTGGGCTGTCTGTAGATATACCAAGCTCTTGTGGTCAGTGAATACCTGGAAGGTAAAGCGAGCTCTCCAAGAGGTGTCTCCACTCTGAGAAAGCCAACTTCATGGCTAGCAACTCCCTATCCCCAATGGAATAATTCCTCTCCACCGGTGTGAAGGTCTTGGAGAAGAAGAAGCAAGGATGCTTCCGACCTTGAGCATCCTTTTAGAAACGGACTGCTCCAGCACCAACGGTTGAGGCATCCACCTCCATGATAAATGGCTTATCGGAGCGATGTAGAATGGGAGCGCTAGCGAAGTGTGACTTAATAGAGAGAAAGGCCTTGGAGACATCCTCTGACCACAACTTGGGATTTGCTCCCTTCTTGGTGAGTGCAACCAAGGGAGCTACCAAAGTTGAGAAGTGTGGAATGAACTGGTGATAGTAATTTATGAACCCCATAAAGCGCTGCACCGCTTTAAGTGAATGGGGTTCCTGCCAGTCCATCACAGCCTGTAGCTTGGCAGGATCCATAGCCAAACCCTGGGCAGAGATGATATAACCAAGGAAAGGCAAGGACTCCTGCTCAAACACACACTTCTCCAACTTGGAGTTTGCCCGTAACAGGTCAAAAACTTTGCGAACATCTCTCCGATGGGAGTCAATATCTGGAGAGTAGATGAGAATATCATCCAGATAGACTATGACTGAGGTGGTGAGCATATCCCGGAAGATGTCATTCACAAAGTCTTGGAAAATGGCAGGGGCATTACAGAGCCCGAAGGGCATCACCAGATATTCATAGTGCCGATCCCTGGTGTTAAAAGTGTCTTCCATTCGTCCCCCTCATGATGCAAATCAGGTAGTAAGCACCCCGCAGATCTAATTTAGTAAATACCCTTGCTCCCCGTAGCCTATCAAAAAGCTCAGATATCGGGGTAGTGGGTACTTGTTCTTAACGGTGATGGCGTTAAGACCCCTGTAGTCTATGCATGGACGTAAGTCTCCACTCTTCTTCTGCACGAAGAAGAACCCAGCCTCAGCAGGTGACACTGACTTTTTAATGAATCCTCTTGCCAGATTCTCTTGGATGTACTGACACATTGCCTCCGTCTCCGGGAGAGATAACGGATAGACTCGACCCCGGGGAGGCTCAGCACCAGGCAAGAGGTCAATAGGACAGTCATAGGGGCAGTGAGGCGGAAGGGTCTCCACAGCCGTTTGGGAGAACATGTCCGCATAAGGCCAATAGTGCTTGGGAAGAGAGGAAAGATCTGAGGGTACCTCTGTTGTAGCAACCTGAACGCACTCCCTCTGACATCTACCCTCGTAGGATTTACTCCATCCCAAAATTCTCCCTGAGGACCACTCTATATGAGGAGAATGATAGCGTAGCCATGGTATCCCCAACAGGACCTTTTCAATTCCCTCAGGAATGACTAATAGAGAGATAATCTCCTTATGTGATGGAGACACAGAAAGAGTGAAAGGAATGGTTTGGTGTGTAATCTGTGAGGGTAGTGTCGACCCATTTACCATTCGAACGGTTACTGGTTTGGTGAGCATCACCAGGGGTATTGCGTGTCGCTGGGCAAAAGCGGATGACATAAAATTACCCTCCGCCCCAGAGTCCACGCATAGCTCTACCATAAGAGAGGATGGGTCTATGGTAATTGTCCCTTTACAGGACAACTTAGAGGCAAACGTCTCCGTGTCTAGTGTACCTCTTCCAACTGCCACTAGACGCTGACGTTTCCCCGACCGCTGAGGACACTTGGAGGCAAGATGTCCTGATTGCGGCAAACATGACAGACCTTAAGCGCACGAGCGGACCGGGACTTGGCCCCGCTCGTGACACTTCAATGGCCTCATGTGACTCAGGCGCCTGGACCAGAGATTCCAAAGGTCTGAAGGTGGGAGCCAGCCAAAACCTCTGCCTACACTGGGCTCGCCCCAACCTTCACTCGTGAAAATGAAGGTCTATGCGAGTTGATACAGCTATGAGCTCCCCCAGTGTGGCGGGAATCTCCCTAGTGGCCAAAGCGTCCTTCACATGGTCAGCCAGCCCCCTCCAAAATACAGGAATGAGGGCCACTCCAACTCAGACGCTAATGTCCGGAAGTGGACGGCAAAATGGCTGACCATGGTCGAACCCTGAGTCAACGCGAGCAGTTGGAGCGCCGTATCATGGGTAACTTGAGGTCCTACAAAGACCTGTTTCAGAGTGCCCAGAAACCGAGGAACACTCTGCACCACATGATCGTTGTGATTCCACAGTGGTGTAACCCACTCCAAAGCTCTGTCCGAAAAGAGAGAGATTATGAATCCAACCTTTGCCTGCTCTGTGGGAAAACGTGCAGCCAGGAGCTCGAGATTTATAAAACACTGGCTCATGAAACCCCTACAGGACTTACTGTCCCCAGAATATTTTTCAGGCAATGGGAGGTGAGATAAGGTCGGAACAGAGGTGGCAATGGGTAAAGCTGCTGCAGCCACCCTAGCAGCCTTAACAGCTATTGCGGTAACATCCACCGCCGAGGTTGGACGGGATGTACCCCTACAATCGCTGTTCATCCGCCAGATCCTGGCGCTATTATACTCTTAGTGTTGGCGGAACGCACCGAATATATTTATTAGGTGAGATAGGTACGTTCGCAACCCGGTATCCACCGTGCAGGAAAGAACCTGCTGCTAAGTAAGGTGGTGAAGTAAATTAGTATAAACAAACTCTGTTCCTTCCCAGAGCCCCTAGTAAAGAGAACGCTGTGCCCTGTTTAGCTCACAGGGGACACAGCTACTGAGTTGAGCCGACAGTGGTCATGCAGTCCAAACCAAACACGCTGCTCCTCTCCGGTGGAGCCAGAATTCTAATGGCTATTAGCAAGCCCTGAATTCACTCATAAGAAACTCCTCGCCGGAGGTGCCAGCATTCTAGGGGCTTATTTCAGCCGGGTCCCTGACTGCATACACACAAAACCTCCTCGCCGGAGGTTTCAGCATTCTAGGGGCTTATTTCAGTCGGGTCCCTGACCACACATACGACCACACTGGTGCTGAGCTCGTACATATTTGATACTAGCGCATGGCCGTGTGGTCATGAGAAAATTTTATAGCTGCAGCAACTTCAGGACCTTCCCAAAAGGACCAATGGAAGGCTGCCACAGAACTTGATCAGGTACATACAGGGCCTTCCTGGAGGACCAATGGAAGTTGCTGCAGTACCTGAGCATGTGAACCTAGACCTCCACTGAGAGATCTTACCCTGGGCATGCTCAGTGTGTGCAAAGCAGGACTTAGTCTCAGAAAAGCCTGTTTGACGCAGACCAGTGCAGGGTACAATAGCAGAGCCTGGAGAGGCAGCAGTAACCTTTTGCACAGTATCAGATTCAATGAGATGCTGGGACCGATGTCTCCGCTGAGCAGGCTCCACTGCGGCCAATGCAGAATGGGAGACCGCAGCAGACAAGGCTCGAAATACCCCCTGTGCAGCGGTGGGAACTCGACTCCTAACATATACTGCTCAAAAAATAAAGGGAACACTAAAATTCCACATCCTAGATATCACTGAATGAAATATTTTAGTTGCAAATCTTTATACATTACATAGTGGAATGTGTTGAGAGCAAAAAACAAATGATAAGTGTAAATCAAAATTAATATCCCATGGAGGTCTGTATTTGGAATGATACTCAAAATCAAAGTAGAAAATCAAATTACAGGCTGGTCCAACTTCAGTGGAAATGCCTCAAGACAAGGAAATGATGTTCTGTTTGTGTGTATGTGGCCTCCACGTGCCTGTATGACCTCCTTACAATGCTTGGGCATACTCCTGATGAGGCAGTGGATGGTCTCCTGAGGGATCTCTTCCCAGACCTGGACTAAAGCATCCGCCAACTCCTGGACAGTCTGTGGTGCAACGTGACGTTGGTGGATGGTGTGAGACATGATGTCCCATATGTGTTCAATCGGATTCAGGTCTGGGGAATGGGCTGGCCTGTCCATAGCTTCAATTCCTGCATCTTGCAGGAACTGCTGACACACTCCAGCCACATGAGGTCTGGCATTGTCCAGCATTAGGAGGAACCCAGGGCCAACCGCACCTGCATATGGTCTCACAAGGGGTCTGAGGATCTCATCTCAGTATGTAATGGCAGTCAGGCTACCTCGAGCGAGCACATGGGCTGTGCGGCCCTCCAAAGAAATGCCACCCCACACCATTACTGACCCACTGCCAAACCGGCCATGCTGAAAGATGTTGCAGGCAGCAGATCGCTCTCCATGGCGTCTCCAGACTCTGTCATGTCTGTCACATGTGCACAGTGTGAACTCGCTTTCATCTGTGAAAAGCACAGGGTGCCAGTGGCGAAATGCCAATCCTGGTTTTCTGTGGCAAATGCCAAGCATCCAGCATCATGTTTGGCTGTGAGCACAGCCCCCTTCTGTGGACATCGGGCACTCAGACCATCCTCATGGAGTCAGTTTCTAACCGTTTGTGCAAACAAATGCCCATTTGTGGCTTGCTGGATGTCATTTTGCAGGGCTCTGGCAGTGTTCCTCCTGTTCTTCCTTGCACAAAGGCTGAGGTAGCGGTCCTGCTGCTGGGTTGTTGCCCTCTTACGGCCCCCTCCACGTCTCCTGGTGTACTGGCCTGTATCCTGGTTGCACCTCCAGTCTCTGGATACTACGCTGTCAGACACAGCAAACCTTCTTTCCACAGCTCACATTGATATGCCATCCTGGATGAGCTGCACTACCTGAGCCCTTGTGTGGTTTGTAGAGTCCGTCTCATGCTACCACGAGTGTGAAAGCACAATCAACATTCAAAAGTGATCAAAACATCAGCCAGAAAGCATTGGTACTGAGATGTGGTCTGTGTTCCCCACTCGCAGAACCATTCCTTTATACAGTGTGTCTTGTTAATTGCCAATAATTTTAATCTGTTGTCTATTCTATTTGCAAAACAGCATGTTAAATTGATTGTCAAACAGTGTTGCTTCCTAAGTGGACAGTTTGATTTCAAAGACATTTGATTTACTTGGAGTTATATTCTGTTGTTTAGATGTTCCCTTTATTTGTTTTGAGCAGTTTATGTATATATACAGTATATATATATATATATATATATATATATATATATACACACACACACGTGGTCAAAATTGTTGGTACTCCTCGTTCAATGACAGAAAAACCCACAATGGTTGCAGAAATAGCTTGAATCTGAAAAAAGTAATAATAAATTAAAAATCTATGAAAGTGATCAAATGAAAGTCAGACATTGCTTTTCGACCATGCTGCCACAGAATTTAAAAAAAAATTAAACTCGTTAAGCCTGGACAGAAATGATGGTACCCTTAACCTAATATTATGTTGCACAAACTTTCGACACAATCATTGCAATCAATCGATTACTGTAACTGTCAATGAGACTTCTGCACTTCTTGACAGGTATTTTGGTCCACTCATCAAGAGCAAACTGCTCCAGTTGTCTCATGTTTGAAGGTTGCCTTTTCCAGATGATATGTTTCAGCTCTTTCCAAAGATGCTAAATAAGATTTAGGTCAGGGCTCATAGAAGGCCCCTTCAGAATAGTCCAATGTTTCACAGTAGGGACAGTGTTCTTTTCTTGATATGCTTCATTTTTCCGTCTGTGAACATAGCGCTGATGTGCCTTGCAAAAAAGTTCCATTTTTGTCTCATCTGTCCATAGGACATTCTCCCAGAAGCTTTGTGGCTTGTCAATTTGAAGTTTGGCAAATTCCAGTCTGGCTTTTTTATGATTTTTTTTACAATGGTGTCCTCCTTGGTCGTCTCCCATGAAGTCCACTTTGGGTCAGACAACGACGGATGGTGCTATCTGACAATGATGTTCCTTGAGCTTGAAGTTCACCTTTAATCTATTTAGAAGTTTTTCTTGGCTCTTTTGTTACGATTTGTATTATCCTTCTCTTTGATTTGTCATCAATTTTCCTCCTGCGGCCACATCCAGGGAGGTTGGTTACAGTCCCATCAATCTTAAATTTCTGAATAATATGTGCAACTTTAGTCACAGAAACATCAAGCTGCTTGGAGATGGTCTTATAAGTTTTACCTTTAACATGTTTGTCTATAGTTTTATTTTTAATCTCCTGAGACAACTCTTTCCTTTGCTTCCTCTGGTCCATGTTGAGTGTGATACACACCATGTCACCAAACAGCACAGTGAGTATCTGTAGCCCTATATACAGGCCCACTCACTGATTCCAAGATTGTAGACACCTGTGATGTTAGTTAGTTGACACACTGTTAAGGACTGGCGGAACGCACCAAGTATAGATGATATGAAACTAGGTGCGTTCACAGTCCGAGGTCCACCGTGCAGGTAAAAACCCTGCTGCTAGTAAGACGGACTATATGGCGGTACTATAAGTATACACACATGGGTTAACTTCACCCAGCGTGAAGGAAGCGATCCTGTTGCGTCACAGGACCGCGGTACCGCACATAGAGCGCGAGCAAGAAGTCAGCGAACACAACCCCTACTCAGGATTGAAGTCCGATTAGACCACTTGCTGGCACAACACCGCAACTGGGTGTGTAAGGAAACTAATAAAATAGTATATAAAGGCACGAGAGTGCGTGCGGTGCCGCACTGACGGACGCCACTAACCACCCAGGCTTGGGTAAGGAAAGCGCAGAGGAAGCGCACGGCGCCGTACAGGCGGACACAGCAACTGGACGCTGTGATGTGTGTTACGTGCAGATGGCTAGTCGGGCGCTAGATAGCTACCATCATCTGCGAGCAGTCAACAACACTAGGGAGGGATACTTAGGAGCTTTCATCCATCGACATACATCCATCTACACACACACATTATATCAAGACAATACTAGCGCAGTTTATATAGTTGCAGCACAGGAAGCTGCTACAGAAGTTTTGCCCTTTCAGGACCTGCCAAGAGGACCAATGGGATGTGCTGCAGCACCTGAGCATGTGACCCTCGATCTCCAACGGGAGATCCTGTCCTGGGCATGCTCAGTGTGTGCAAATAAGGACTTAGTCCCAGGGAAGCCCGCTCGCCGCAGATCAGTGCAGGGTACAACAGGAGAGCCGGAAAAGGCAGCAGTAACCCTTTGCACAGAATCAGTCCCAGCGAGACGCTGGGAGCGACGCCTCCGCTGAGCAGAGCCCACTGCGGCCGAAGCAGAATGGGAGACCGCAGCAGACACGGATCGAGATTCCCCCTGTGCAGCAGAGGAAACTCAACTCCTAACATTACCCACCCTCCTTGGGCCTTGCTACGTTCGAAGGCAGCAATAAGCTGCGGAGCCCGAATGTGCTCAGCAGGCTCCCAGGACCTATCCTCAGGGCCGTAACCCTTCCAGTCCACCCAAAAAATTTTTTTGCCACGTACCACCTTGCACCCCAAGATAGCGTTTATCTCTAAATCGTCCGTAGACGAACCCGATGTCTCAGCAGATGACTCAGAAAACCGGGACATGTATACGGGCTTAAGGAGGGACACATGAAAGGTGTCGGTGATACCAAGGCGTGGAGGAAGGGCCAGACGGTAGACCACAGGATTAACCTGTTCGAGGACCTTGAAGGGACCCAAGTAACGAGGAGCAAACTTAGTGGACTCAACTCGCAGCCTGATGTTACGGGCGGAGAGCCACACCAAGTCGCCAGGAGCAAAGGTCGGAGCGGGGCGCCAATGAGCATCGGCGAAGGACCTCATTCTCTCCTTAGAGGCCCGAATGGCATCCTGAGTGCATTCCCAAATATCCCGTGCCTCCACAGCCCAGTCTGCCACCCTGGAGTCTGCGGAAGACACGGGCATAGGCACAGGTACCCGTGGATGCCTGACCATAGTTGAGGAGGAAAGGGGTTTGTCCAGTGGAGTCGGCTACGGCGTTGTTCAGCGCAAACTCTGCCCACAATAGCAAGGATGCCCAGTAGTGTTGAGCGATACCTTCCGATATCGGTATCGGTTTGGATCGGCCGATATTCAAAAAATATCGGATATCGCCGATACCGATACCCGATCCCAATGCAAGTCAATGGGACCAAAATATCGGAATTAAAATAAACCCTTTCTTTCCTTGTAGGTTCATTCTACCTGAAGGAAAACAACTAAGAATAATGTAGGATGTATGGGGGAGGTGGCGGAGACATTAAAGGCAATGAGGATTAGTCCAATCAAATAGAATAGCATGTTTTTTTTTTTTTTTTAAAGACGTTCGGATTGAAAAAGATATTGAGTATGTAAATTTTTTTTATTTTGTCAGATATTGATGTTTCACTATTCCACGCCCTTCCCCTTCTTTTTTTTCTTTTTTTTTTTTTCTTTTCCCACACTTTCATCTTCATCATCATCAGCATCCTTGACATCAACTTCTTCACCTTATTCATCTTCTTCTTCATCTTCTACCTATTTTTTTTTTTTATTACATTCTTCATATTCATTTTCTTCAACTATTATTATTCTTCCTATTCTACATATTCTTTTTATTCCACTGTTATTATTCTTCCTATTCTACTTCTTCATCATATTCTCATTTGTGACAGGCATTCCCGTAGTTGTTATCTATAAAAGTTGGAAGATTACACCTTCCGTTCTGCCAGTCACAAAAGTTACATTTGTCCGCGTTCAGTTTGGCCTGCAGCATCAGGCTTTATCCAGGGGCACCACGAGGAGGAACGGACTCACCCCCATACACTGCTTAGTCTTCTTCTGCATATAATTTAGATAATATCTTTTGCTCTGATATTAAGTCTTATGCTTAATGTTCTTCTGCTCTTTGTTCTGCAGCCTCTTGTTCTTCTGCTTCTCGGTCTTCCATGTTGTCGTCTCCAGGGTCTTCGTCTCCAGTGTCGTCATCTCCGCCGTCGTCGTCTCAGCCGTCGTCGTCTCCGCCGTCGTCGTCGTCGTCGTCATCGGGGTGGTCTTCCGGGTCGTCGTCATCGGGGTGGTCTTCCGGGTTGTCGACATTAGGGTCTTCAACTTGGAAATGTAGCAGAAGGTACAAGAAGGCTGAGAAAATGCCAAGAACCAGCTGATGGAACTGGAACTCGGATGGCTACCCGAAGGTTCAAGAGCCTATGGAACTACCGAGGACCAGCTGACGTTACTGGAACCCGGTTACTAAGCAGGAGGTACCCGTGCTAAAAAGCACTACCAAGGACCGCCTGACGTTGGCGGAACTCGGATACCCAGAAGGAGGCACCTAAGCCAAAGGCTCTGCCCGGAACCAGATGACGTTACTGGAACCAGGATGGGGAGCAGAAGGTACAAGAGCAAAAGACACTGCCGAGAACCAGCTGACGGTACTGGAACCCGGATGGGTAGCCGAATGTCCAAGAGCCAATGGAACTACCAAGGACCAGCTGACGTTACTGGAACCCGGTTACTAAGCAGGAGGTACCCGTGCCTGAAAGCACTACCAAGGACCACCTGACATTGGTGGAACTTGGATACCCAGAAGGAGGCACCTAAGCCAAAGGCTCTGCCCGGAACCAGCTGACGGTACTGGAACCAGGATGGGGAGCAGAAGGTACAAGAGCAAAAGACACTGCCGAGAACCAGCTGACGGTGCTGGAACCAGGTGGTGGACCCGAAGGCCCACAGGAGAGGAGAGAACAGCTAGGCCGCGAGGCAGCCGCAGTTACCGAACCCCAACAGTCCTACAGGGGGAGCTGGGCCTACTGGCACTACAGAACCAGCCTTGACTACCAGTTCACGCAGCCCACATAGGAAGCTCCTAAACTGGAGGCACCCTGGAGTTGGCTAACTCGACCGCCCCACGACGGGGCAAGCATAGGCGTCTCAGTGAAGTTGACACAACCCGGAAACAGCTGACGGTGCTGAAACCAGGCTTGGCACGAGGGAGTACCTGTGACAAGAACACTGCCGAGAACCAGCTGGCGGTGCTGGAACCCGGATGCGTTGCCCCAGTGTGCAAGAGCCAATGGCACGACCGAGGACCAGCAGACGGTGCTGGAACCCGGTTACTAAGCTGTAGGTGCCCGCGCTTAAAAGCACTACCAAGGACCGCCTGGCGTTGGCGGAACTCGGATACCCAGGAGGAGGCACCTAAGCCAAAGGCTCGGCCCGGAACCAGCTGACGGTGCTGGAACCAGGTGGTGGACCCGAAGGCCCACAGGAGAGGAGAGAACAGCTAGGCCGCGAGGCAGCCGCAGTTACCGAACCCCAACAGTCCTACAGGGGGAGCTGGGCCTACTGGCACTACAGAACCAGCCTTGACTACCAGTTCACGCAGCCCACATAGGAAGCTCCTAAACTGGAGGCACCCTGGAGTTGGCTAACTCGACCGCCCCACGACGGGGCAAGCATAGGCGTCTCAGTGAAGTTGACACAACCCGGAAACAGCTGACGGTGCTGAAACCAGGCTTGGCACGAGGGAGTACCTGTGACAAGAACACTGCCGAGAACCAGCTGGCGGTGCTGGAACCCGGATGCGTTGCCCCAGTGTGCAAGAGCCAATGGCACGACCGAGGACCAGCTGACGGTGCTGGAACCCGGTTGCTAAGCTGTAGGTGCCCGCGCTTAAAAGCACTACCAAGGACCGCCTGGCGTTGGCGGAACTCGGATACCCAGGAGGAGGCACCTAAGCCAAAGGCTCGGCCCGGAACCAGCTGACGGTGCTGGAACCAGGTGGTGGACCCGAAGGCCCACAGGAGAGGAGAGAACAGCTAGGCCGCGAGGCAGCCGCAGTTACCGAACCCCAACAGTCCTACAGGGGGAGCTGGGCCTACTGGCACTACAGAACCAGCCTTGACTACCAGTTCACGCAGCCCACATAGGAAGCTCCTAAACTGGAGGCACCCTGGAGTTGGCTAACTCGACCGCCCCACGACGGGGCAAGCATAGGCGTCTCAGTGAAGTTGACACAACCCGGAAACAGCTGACGGTGCTGAAACCAGGCTTGGCACGAGGGAGTACCTGTGACAAGAACACTGCCGAGAACCAGCTGGCGGTGCTGGAACCCGGATGCGTTGCCCCAGTGTGCAAGAGCCAATGGCACGACCGAGGACCAGCTGACGGTGCTGGAACCCGGTTACTAAGCTGTAGGTGCCCGCGCTTAAAAGCACTACCAAGGACCGCCTGGCGTTGGCGGAACTCGGATACCCAGGAGGAGGCACCTAAGCCAAAGGCTCGGCCCGGAACCAGCTGACGGTGCTGGAACCAGGTGGTGGACCCCAAGGCCCACAGGAGAGGAGAGAACAGCTAGGCCGCGAGGCAGCCGCAGTTACCGAACCCCAACAGTCCTACAGGGGGAGCTGGGCCTACTGGCACTACAGAACCAGCCTTGACTACCAGTTCACGCAGCCCACATAGGAAGCTCCTAAACTGGAGGCACCCTGGAGTTGGCTAACTCGACCGCCCCACGACGGGGCAAGCATAGGCGTCTCAGTGAAGTTGACACAACCCGGAAACAGCTGACGGTGCTGAAACCAGGCTTGGCACGAGGGAGTACCTGTGACAAGAACACTGCCGAGAACCAGCTGGCGGTGCTGGAACCCGGATGCGTTGCCCCAGTGTGCAAGAGCCAATGGCACGACCGAGGACCAGCTGACGGTGCTGGAACCCGGTTACTAAGCTGTAGGTGCCCGCGCTTAAAAGCACTACCAAGGACCGCCTGGCGTTGGCGGAACTCGGATACCCAGGAGGAGGCACCTAAGCCAAAGGCTCGGCCCGGAACCAGCTGACGGTGCTGGAACCAGGTGGTGGACCCGAAGGCCCACAGGAGAGGAGAGAACAGCTAGGCCGCGAGGCAGCCGCAGTTACCGAACCCCAACAGTCCTACAGGGGGAGCTGGGCCTACTGGCACTACAGAACCAGCCTTGACTACCAGTTCACGCAGCCCACATAGGAAGCTCCTAAACTGGAGGCACCCTGGAGTTGGCTAACTCGACCGCCCCACGACGGGGCAAGCATAGGCGTCTCAGTGAAGTTGACACAACCCGGAAACAGCTGACGGTGCTGAAACCAGGCTTGGCACGAGGGAGTACCTGTGACAAGAACACTGCCGAGAACCAGCTGGCGGTGCTGGAACCCGGATGCGTTGCCCCAGTGTGCAAGAGCCAATGGCACGACCGAGGACCAGCTGACGGTGCTGGAACCCGGTTACTAAGCTGTAGGTGCCCGCGCTTAAAAGCACTACCAAGGACCGCCTGGCGTTGGCGGAACTCGGATACCCAGGAGGAGGCACCTAAGCCAAAGGCTCGGCCCGGAACCAGCTGACGGTGCTGGAACCAGGTGGTGGACCCGAAGGCCCACAGGAGAGGAGAGAACAGCTAGGCCGCGAGGCAGCCGCAGTTACCGAACCCCAACAGTCCTACAGGGGGAGCTGGGCCTACTGGCACTACAGAACCAGCCTTGACTACCAGTTCACGCAGCCCACATAGGAAGCTCCTAAACTGGAGGCACCCTGGAGTTGGCTAACTCGACCGCCCCACGACGGGGCAAGCATAGGCGTCTCAGTGAAGTTGACACAACCCGGAAACAGCTGACGGTGCTGAAACCAGGCTTGGCACGAGGGAGTACCTGTGACAAGAACACTGCCGAGAACCAGCTGGCGGTGCTGGAACCCGGATGCGTTGCCCCAGTGTGCAAGAGCCAATGGCACGACCGAGGACCAGCTGACGGTGCTGGAACCCGGTTACTAAGCTGTAGGTGCCCGCGCTTAAAAGCACTACCAAGGACCGCCTGGCGTTGGCGGAACTCGGATACCCAGGAGGAGGCACCTAAGCCAAAGGCTCGGCCCGGAACCAGCTGACGGTGCTGGAACCAGGTGGTGGACCCGAAGGCCCACAGGAGAGGAGAGAACAGCTAGGCCGCGAGGCAGCCGCAGTTACCGAACCCCAACAGTCCTACAGGGGGAGCTGGGCCTACTGGCACTACAGAACCAGCCTTGACTACCAGTTCACGCAGCCCACATAGGAAGCTCCTAAACTGGAGGCACCCTGGAGTTGGCTAACTCGACCGCCCCACGACGGGGCAAGCATAGGCGTCTCAGTGAAGTTGACACAACCCGGAAACAGCTGACGGTGCTGAAACCAGGCTTGGCACGAGGGAGTACCTGTGACAAGAACACTGCCGAGAACCAGCTGGCGGTGCTGGAACCCGGATGCGTTGCCCCAGTGTGCAAGAGCCAATGGCACGACCGAGGACCAGCTGACGGTGCTGGAACCCGGTTACTAAGCTGTAGGTGCCCGCGCTTAAAAGCACTACCAAGGACCGCCTGGCGTTGGCGGAACTCGTATACCCAGGAGGAGGCACCTAAGCCAAAGGCTCGGCCCGGAACCAGCTGACGGTGCTGGAACCAGGTGGTGGACCCCAAGGCCCACAGGAGAGGAGAGAACAGCTAGGCCGCGAAGCAGCCGCAGTTACCGAACCCCAACAGTCCTACAGGGGGAGCTGGGCCTACTGGCACTACAGAACCAGCCTTGACTACCAGTTCACGCAGCCCACATAGGAAGCTCCTAAACTGGAGGCACCCTGGAGTTGGCTAACTCGACCGCCCCACGACGGGGCAAGCATAGGCGTCTCAGTGAAGTTGACACAACCCGGAAACAGCTGACGGTGCTGAAACCAGGCTTGGTACGAGGGAGTACCTGTGACAAGAACACTGCCGAGAACCAGCTGGCGGTGCTGGAACCCGGATGCGTTGCCCCAGTGTGCAAGAGCCAATGGCACGACCGAGGACCAGCTGACGGTGCTGGAACCCGGTTACTAAGCTGTAGGTGCCCGCGCTTAAAAGCACTACCAAGGACCGCCTGGCGTTGGCGGAACTCGGATACCCAGGAGGAGGCACCTAAGCCAAAGGCTCGGCCCGGAACCAGCTGACGGTGCTGGAACCAGGTGGTGGACCCCAAGGCCCACAGGAGAGGAGAGAACAGCTAGGCCGCGAGGCAGCCGCAGTTACCGAACCCCAACAGTCCTACAGGGGGAGCTGGGCCTACTGGCACTACAGAACCAGCCTTGACTACCAGTTCACGCAGCCCACATAGGAAGCTCCTAAACTGGAGGCACCCTGGAGTTGGCTAACTCGACCGCCCCACGACGGGGCAAGCATAGGCGTCTCAGTGAAGTTGACACAACCCGGAAACAGCTGACGGTGCTGAAACCAGGCTTGGCACGAGGGAGTACCTGTGACAAGAACACTGCCGAGAACCAGCTGGCGGTGCTGGAACCCGGATGCGTTGCCCCAGTGTGCAAGAGCCAATGGCACGACCGAGGACCAGCTGACGGTGCTGGAACCCGGTTACTAAGCTGTAGGTGCCCGCGCTTAAAAGCACTACCAAGGACCGCCTGGCGTTGGCGGAACTCGGATACCCAGGAGGAGGCACCTAAGCCAAAGGCTCGGCCCGGAACCAGCTGACGGTGCTGGAACCAGGTGGTGGACCCGAAGGCCCACAGGAGAGGAGAGAACAGCTAGGCCGCGAGGCAGCCGCAGTTACCGAACCCCAACAGTCCTACAGGGGGAGCTGGGCCTACTGGCACTACAGAACCAGCCTTGACTACCAGTTCACGCAGCCCACATAGGAAGCTCCTAAACTGGAGGCACCCTGGAGTTGGCTAACTCGACCGCCCCACGACGGGGCAAGCATAGGCGTCTCAGTGAAGTTGACACAACCCGGAAACAGCTGACGGTGCTGAAACCAGGCTTGGCACGAGGGAGTACCTGTGACAAGAACACTGCCGAGAACCAGCTGGCGGTGCTGGAACCCGGATGCGTTGCCCCAGTGTGCAAGAGCCAATGGCACGACCGAGGACCAGCTGACGGTGCTGGAACCCGGTTACTAAGCTGTAGGTGCCCGCGCTTAAAAGCACTACCAAGGACCGCCTGGCGTTGGCGGAACTCGGATACCCAGGAGGAGGCACCTAAGCCAAAGGCTCGGCCCGGAACCAGCTGACGGTGCTGGAACCAGGTGGTGGACCCCAAGGCCCACAGGAGAGGAGAGAACAGCTAGGCCGCGAGGCAGCCGCAGTTACCGAACCCCAACAGTCCTACAGGGGGAGCTGGGCCTACTGGCACTACAGAACCAGCCTTGACTACCAGTTCACGCAGCCCACATAGGAAGCTCCTAAACTGGAGGCACCCTGGAGTTGGCTAACTCGACCGCCCCACGACGGGGCAAGCATAGGCGTCTCAGTGAAGTTGACACAACCCAGAAACAGCTGACGGTGCTGAAACCAGGCTTGGTACGAGGGAGTACCTGTGACAAGAACACTGCCGAGAACCAGCTGGCGGTGCTGGAACCCGGATGCGTTGCCCCAGTGTGCAAGAGCCAATGGCACGACCGAGGACCAGCTGACGGTGCTGGAACCCGGTTGCTAAGCTGTAGGTGCCCGCGCTTAAAAGCACTACCAAGGACCGCCTGGCGTTGGCGGAACTCGGATACCCAGGAGGAGGCACCTAAGCCAAAGGCTCGGCCCGGAACCAGCTGACGGTGCTGGAACCAGGTGGTGGACCCCAAGGCCCACAGGAGAGGAGAGAACAGCTAGGCCGCGAGGCAGCCGCAGTTACCGAACCCCAACAGTCCTACAGGGGGAGCTGGGCCTACTGGCACTACAGAACCAGCCTTGACTACCAGTTCACGCAGCCCACATAGGAAGCTCCTAAACTGGAGGCACCCTGGAGTTGGCTAACTCGACCGCCCCACGACGGGGCAAGCATAGGCGTCTCAGTGAAGTTGACACAACCCGGAAACAGCTGACGGTGCTGAAACCAGGCTTGGCACGAGGGAGTACCTGTGACAAGAACACTGCCGAGAACCAGCTGGCGGTGCTGGAACCCGGATGCGTTGCCTTGCCTATTAAAGATTGTCTTCCTAGAGCCCCAACTAGCGGTGTTGGAGCAAAGGGTAAGCAGGGGGAGATGAGTGTAGGCCGAAGCCTGCACTGGAGGCAGCTTTGTGTCTGCGTTGCGTTTGCAGGACACTTTGCCGGCTACACACTGGGGGAACAGCTGGCGTTGCTGAACCCCACTAACACAATGGCGTGTGTTTTTATCTGTGCAGCTAGCACTTGCGGGCAAAAACTAGCGATGTTAGAGCCCGTGTTGAAGCAGGAGGAGGAGGAGAGGAGCAGAGTGTAGGCCGAAGCCTAGTTGAACCAATTTCAAAGGAAACCTTTAACCCCCCCCTCAGGTGTTACAAAGTACAAGAGACACACCTTGTGCAGTATTAATGCTGCACAAGTGAAAGGTTGCTCTATTAATTTGTCTACTTGCACACGCTGAATGAAAGACATACACAATTTACCCCATTCTACAGTCAAACTGTAGTGGATGCGTGACTTGGTTTTTTGATGAGACGCAGCACAGGTGTCCAAAATAACGCCTTGGTGCTTGGCGCAGCTTCCTGAGCGTTGTTATTTGCTGTACAGGAGTCTGCGCTCTTGTGTTATCCCTTGGCAATGCCCTGTTAGCGCTGCCCATCTTATGACCTCATTTCATGTTGGCCGGTGCGGTTAACGATGGCCATAAATCCCAGACCCACAGTGTCTTTTCATAAAGCCACACTGCGGTGCTGGGATTCGTGGCCTTGAGCAGTAAATATTTTGGCCGCTCACACACGTCCTTACACCTGCTTCAGACTGGGCGGCCTCTGCTGATCCCTTCTCGCATGCCGCGGCCATGAGGCTGCACAGTCTGAAGAAGGCGGAAGGAGATGAGTTAAGACAGGCGAAGATATGCACTGCTCGTGCCCATCAATCACACCCTCGCAGTCAAAATAATTAAGACAACGAGGAGCATTTTATTCAGGCAGGGCGGACGAACAGGCGCAAGTAGCCAACCAATGATGTCAGAAGACGGGAAGCGCTACCAAGGGGGGTGCTGCGTATCATTAGAAAGGAAAGTCACACCTCAGGGACAGTGGAATGGTCTCAAAGAGACACATTTTGTACGTGTTGAGTTCCACGTGGGCAAGGAGAAAACATCAGCCACCTTGTACAAATGCAGCAGTACTGCTGTACAAGGTGGCTGTTATACATAGAAACACCTGGGGGTGGGGGCCAGGCTCCCTTCAATTTCAGTTCATGTGCCTGCGTGGCGTTTGCAGGTCACGTTGCAAGCTGCACAGCAGGGGAACAGCTGGCGGTGCTGAACCCCACTAACACATTGGCTGGTGTTTTTCTCTGTGCAGCTAGCATGTCCGGGCAGAAACTGGCGTTGTTTGAGCCCAGGGTCAGCAGGAGGAGGAGAGGAGCAAAGTGTAGGCCGAAGCCTGCACTGGTGGCAGCTTTTGTTCTGTTGTGCCAGCGTGGCTTGTGCTGGACACGTTGCCGACTACACAGCAGGGGAACAGCTGGCGGTGCTGAACCCCACTAACACATTGGCTGGTGTTTTTCTCTGTGCAGCTAGCATTTCCGGGCAAAAACTAGCGGTGTTTGAGCCCAGGGTCAGCAGGAGGAGTAGAGGAGCAGAGTGTTGGCCAAAGCCTAGTTGAACCAATTTCAAAGGTTACCTTTAACCCCCCCCTCAGGTGTTGCAAGGTACAAGAGCCACACCTTGAACAGCATTATTGATGCACAAGTCAAAGGTTGCTCTATTTAATTTTGCTCCTTGCACACGCTGAATTAAACACGTACACTATTTAGCCCATTATACTGTCAAACAGTAGTGGAGGCGTGACTACTAGTCTTTTTAAGGAGACGCAGCACAGGTGTACAAATTTACACCTAGGTGCTGTGCGCAGATTCCTTACCGTTGTTATTTGCAGTACAGGAAACTGCGCTCTTGTGTTATCCCTTGGCAATACCCTGTTAGTGCAGGCCGTCTCATGACCTCATTTCATGTTGGCCGGTGCGGTTAACGATGGCCATAAATCCCAGACCCACAGTGGCTTTTCCTAAAGTCACACTGCGGTGCTGGGATTCGTGGCCTTGTGCAGTAAATATGTTCGCCGCTCACACATGTCCTTACACCTGCTTCAGACTGGGCGGCCTCAGCTGATCCCTTATCGCATGCCGCGGCCATGAGGCCGCACAGTCAGAAGAAGGCGGAAGGAGGGGAGTGAAAACAGGGGAACATATGCACTGCTCGTGCCCATCAATCACACCCTCGCAGTCAAAATATATGAGACAACGGGGGGCGTTGTGTCGGGCAGGGGGGACGCACAGGCACAGCCAGCCAACCAATGATGTCAGGAGACGGGCAGCGCTAACAATGGGGGTGCTGCGTGTCATTAAAAAGGAAAGTCACACCTCAGGGACATTGTAATGGTCTGTAATGAGACACATTTTGTACTTGTTGAGTTCCACGTGTGCAAGGAGAAAAAGTCAGCCACCTTGTACAAATGCAGCAGTACTGCTGTACAAGGTGGCTGTTATACATAGAAACACCTGGGGGGGTGGGGGGCAGGCTCCCTTCAATTTCAGTTCATGTGCCTGCGTGGCGTTTGCAGGTCACGTTGCAAGCTACACAGCAGGGGAACAGCTGGCGTTGCTGAACCCCACTGACACATTGACTGGTGTTTTTCTCTGTGCAGATTGCATGTCCGGGCAAAAACTAGCGGTGTTAGAGCCCAGGGTCAGCAGGAGGAGGAGGAGAGGAGCAAAGTGTAGGACGAAGCCTGCACTGGTGGCAGCTTTTGGTCGGTTGTGCCAGCGTGGCTTGTGCTGGACACGATGCCGGCTACACAGCGGGGGAACAGCTGGCGGTGCTGAACCCCACTAACACATTGGCTGGTGTTTTTCTCTGTGCAGCTAGCATGTCCGGGCAGAAACTGGCGTTGTTTGAGCCCAGGGTCAGCAGGAGGAGGAGAGGAGCAAAGTGTAGGCCGAAGCCTGCACTGGTGGCAGCTTTTGTTCTGTTGTGCCAGCGTGGCTTGTGCTGGACACGTTGCCGACTACACAGCAGGGGAACAGCTGGCGGTGCTGAACCCCACTAACACATTGGCTGGTGTTTTTCTCTGTGCAGCTAGCATTTCCGGGCAAAAACTAGCGGTGTTTGAGCCCAGGGTCAGCAGGAGGAGTAGAGGAGCAGAGTGTAGGCCGAAGCCTAGTTGAACCAATTTCAAAGGTTACCTTTAACCCCCCCCTCAGGTGTTGCAAGGTACAAGAGCCACACCTTGAACAGCATTAATGATGCACAAGTCAAAGGTTGCTCTATTTAATTTTGCTCCTTGCACACGCTGAATTAAACACGTACACTATTTAGCCCATTATACTGTCAAACAGTAGTGGAGGCGTGACTACTAGTCTTTTTAAGGAGACGCAGCACAGGTGTACAAATTTACACCTAGGTGCTGTGCGCAGATTCCTTACCGTTGTTATTTGCAGTACAGGAAACTGCGCTCTTGTGTTATCCCTTGGCAATACCCTGTTAGTGCAGGCCGTCTCATGACCTCATTTCATGTTGGCCGGTGCGGTTAACGATGGCCATAAATCCCAGACCCACAGTGGCTTTTCCTAAAGTCACACTGCGGTGCTGGGATTCGTGGCCTTGTGCAGTAAATATGTTCGCCGCTCACACATGTCCTTACACCTGCTTCAGACTGGGCGGCCTCAGCTGATCCCTTATCGCATGCCGCGGCCATGAGGCCGCACAGTCAGAAGAAGGCGGAAGGAGGGGAGTGAAAACAGGGGAACATATGCACTGCTCGTGCCCATCAATCACACCCTCGCAGTCAAAATATATGAGACAACGGGGGGCGTTGTGTCGGGCAGGGGGGACGCACAGGCACAGCCAGCCAACCAATGATGTCAGGAGACGGGCAGCGCTAACAATGGGGGTGCTGCGTGTCATTAAAAAGGAAAGTCACACCTCAGGGACATTGTAATGGTCTGTAATGAGACACATTTTGTACTTGTTGAGTTCCACGTGTGCAAGGAGAAAAAGTCAGCCACCTTGTACAAATGCAGCAGTACTGCTGTACAAGGTGGCTGTTATACATAGAAACACCTGGGGGGGTGGGGGGCAGGCTCCCTTCAATTTCAGTTCATGTGCCTGCGTGGCGTTTGCAGGTCACGTTGCAAGCTACACAGCAGGGGAACAGCTGGCGTTGCTGAACCCCACTGACACATTGACTGGTGTTTTTCTCTGTGCAGATTGCATGTCCGGGCAAAAACTAGCGGTGTTAGAGCCCAGGGTCAGCAGGAGGAGGAGGAGAGGAGCAAAGTGTAGGACGAAGCCTGCACTGGTGGCAGCTTTTGTTCTGTTGTGCCAGCGTGGCTTGTGCTGGACACGTTGCCGACTACACAGCAGGGGAACAGCTGGCGGTGCTGAACCCCACTAACACATTGGCTGGTGTTTTTCTCTGTGCAGCTAGCATTTCCGGGCAAAAACTAGCGGTGTTTGAGCCCAGGGTCAGCAGGAGGAGTAGAGGAGCAGAGTGTAGGCCGAAGCCTAGTTGAACCAATTTCAAAGGTTACCTTTAACCCCCCCCTCAGGTGTTGCAAGGTACAAGAGCCACACCTTGTGCAGCATTAATGCTGCACAAGTAAAAGGTTGCTCTATTTGTTTTGCTCCTTGCACACGCTGACTAAAACACGTACACTATTTAGCCCATTATACTGTCAAACAGTTGTGGAGGCGTGACTTGTCTTTTTAACGAGACGCAGCACAGGTGTCAAAATTTGCACCTAGGTACTGGGCGCAGATTCCTGAGCGTTGTTATTTGCTGTACAGGAGTCTGCGCTATTGTGATCCCTTGGCCATGCGCTGTGAGCGCTTCCTGTCTTCTGACCTCATTTCATGTCGGCCGTTGCGGTTAGCGATGGACATGAATCCCAGACCCACAGTGTGTTTTCAAAAAATCACACTGCGTGGCTGGGATTCGTGGCCTTGTGCAGTAAATAGGTTTGCCGCTTACACATGTCCTTACACCTGCTCCAGACTGGGCGGCCTCAGCTGATCCCTTATCGCCTACCACGGCCAGGAGGCCGCACAGTCTGAAGAAGGCGGAAGGAGATGAGTTAAGACAGGCGAACATATGCACTGCTCGTGCCCATAAACCACACCCTCGCTGACAAAATAAATATGACAACGAGGGGCGTTGTTTCTAGCAGGGCGGATGCACAGGCGCAGCCAGCTAACCATGATGACAAAAGACGGGAAACGCTACCAAGGGGGGTGCTGCGTATCATTACAAAGGAAAGTCACACCTCAGGGACAGTGGAATGGTCTCAATGAGACACATTTTGTACGTGTTGAGTTCCACGTGGGCAAGGAGAAAAAGTCAGCCACCTTGTACAAATGCAGCAGTACTGCTGTACTAGGTGGCTGTTATACATAGAAACACCTGGGGGGGTGGGGCCAGGTTCCCTTTTAATTTCAGTTCCTGTGCCTGCATGGCGTTTGCAGGTCACGTTGCCGGCTACACAGCAGGGGAACAGCTGGCGTTGCTGAACCCCACTAACACATTGGCTGGTGTTTTTTTCTGTGCAGCTAGCACTTCCGGGCAAAAACTAGCGGTGTTTGAGCCCAGGGTCAGCAGGAGGAGGAGAGGAGCAGAGTGTAGGCCGAAGCCTGCACTGGTGGCAGCTTTTGTTCTGTTGTGCCAGCGTGGCTTGTGCTGGACACGTTGCCGACTACACAGCAGGGGAACAGCTGGCGGTGCTGAACCCCACTGACACATCACCTAGTGTTTTTTTCTGTGTAGACAACACTTCCAGGTGGCAACTGACAGTGTTGAAACCCAGGGAATCAAAGAGGAGCAGAGTGTAGGCCGAAGCCTGCAGTGGAGCAAGTTGAAAGGGAACCTTTAACCCCCCCCCCCAGGCATTTGTTGCTGAAAGAGCCATCTTGTACAGCAGTAATACTGCACATGGAAAATGGTGGCTCCGAAAATTATGCTCCTTGCAAACGCTGAAGTACACACTCATATAATGTGTCCCCTCACACCGTCAAACCATCCCGGAAGTGGGACTTTCCTTTGTAATGTGACACAGCACAGCCGTCATTCCAACCCCCTTGGTGCCGGGCACCACCTCCTCAACGTTGTTTGGTTCTGTCACGGAGCCCGCACTGTAATGTTATCCCTTGGCCATGCACAGTTAGCGGTGCCCGTCTTCTGACATCATGTAGGTGTCAGGCTGGCAGTGCCTGTGCGTCCAAGCTGCCCGAGATCCAACCTTGCAGTGTCATCTAATGTAGTCCCACTGCGGGCCAGGGATCCATGGGCATGCGCAGTGCATATCATCGCCTCTCACTCACCTCCTTCCTGCTTCTTCAGACTGTGCGGCGTCACGGCCGTGGCATGCTATTAGGGATCAGCTGACGCCGCCTAGTCTGAAGAAGCGTGAAGAAGGGGAGTGAGAGGCTAGTATATGCACTGCGCATGGCCATGGATACCAGGCCCACTGTGGGATCACATTAGACGACACTGCGAGGTGTGATTTCGGGCAGCGTGGACGCACAGGCGCAGCCAGGACGACAACAAATGATGTCAGAGGACGGGCAGCGCAAACTGTGCATGGCCAAGGGATAACATAACAGCGCAGGGTCCATGACGGAATCAAACAACGCTAAGGAGGCAGCGCACGGTGCCAAGGGGGTAGCAATGACGGCTGTGCTGCGTCACATTACAAAGGAAAGTCCCACCTCCGGGACGGTTGGACGGTGTGAGGGGACACATTACATGAGTGTGTAGTTCAGCGTTTGCAAGGAGCATAATTTCAAGAGCGACCTTTCCCTTGTGCAGTATTAGTGCTGCACATGGTGGCTCTTTCAGTAACAAACGCCTAGGGGGGGCGGGGACAGGTCCCCTTACATTTTAGTTGTGCCAGCGTGGCGGTCGCATGACACGTTGCCGGATACACAGCTGGGGATCAGCTGACGTTACTGAACCCCAATAACAGAGGAGCGACTGTTGACTGTGCACACAGCACTTCCAGGCACCAACTGGCGGTGTTAGAGCCCAGGGACAGCAGGAGGAGCAGATTGGAGGTATTGCCGCACACACAGCTGGGGATCAGCTGACGTTACTGAACCCCAATAACAGAGGAGCGACTGTTGACTGTGCACACAGCACTTCCAGGCACCAACTGGCGGTGTTAGAGCCCAGGGACAGCAGGAGGAGCAGATTGGAGGTATTGCCGCACACACAGCTGGGGATCAGCTGACGTTACTGAACCCCAATAACAGAGGAGCGACTGTTGACTGTGCACACAGCACTTCCAGGCACCAACTGGCGGTGTTAGAGCCCAGGGACAGCAGGAGGAGCAGAGGAACAGAGTGTAGGCCGAAGCCTGATTGGAGCAAGTTGAAAGGAAACCTTTAACCCCCCCCCCCAAGACGTTTGTAGCTGAAAGAGCCATGTTGTGCAGCACTAAGGATGCAAAAGGAAAAGGTTGCTCTTTTAATTATGCTCCTTGCAAACACCGAAGTAAACACTAAAAATGTGTCCCTTTATACCGTTAAACCGTTCCGGAGGTGCGAATTTCCTTCGTAATGGGACACAGCACAGCTGTCATTCCTATCCCCTTGATGCCGTGCGCTGCCTCCTCAGCGTTGTTTTAAGCTGCCACGGAGCCTGCGCTGTTCTGTTAGCCCTTGGCCATGCCCAATTAGCGCTGCCTGTCTTCTGACATAATTTGGTGTCAGGCTGTCAGTGCCTGTGCGTCCACGCTGCTCCAGATCCCACCTCGCAGTCTCATCTAACGTAATCCCACTGCGGGCCTTGGAACCATGGGCATGCACAGTGCATAACCTCGACTCTCACTCCCCTCCTTCCCTCTTCTTCAGACTGTGCGGTGTCACGGCCGTGGCATGCTAGGGATCAGCTGACGGCGCACAGTCTAAAGAAGGCGGAGGGAAATGAGCGAGAGCCCGAGGGGAAGATATGCACTGCGCATGCCCATGGATCCCAGGCCCGCAGTGTGACTCAATCAGAAGACACTGCGAGGCGGGATCTCGGGCACCGCGGCCGCACAGGCGCAGCCAGCCTGACACCAAATTATGTCAGAAGACAGGCAGCGCAAATAGGGCATGCCCAAGGGATAACAGAACAGCGCAGGCTCCGTGACAGCTTAAAACAACGCTGAGGAGGCAGCGCATGGCACCAAGGGGGTAGGAATGACGGCTGTGCTGCGTCACATTACGAAGGAAAGTCCCAGCTCCGGGACGGTATAACGGTATCAGTGAACACATTTTATAAGTGTTAAGTTCTGCGTGTGCAAAGAGCTAAAAAAAAAGAGCTACCTTTTCCTTGCGCAGCATTACTGCTGCACAAGATGGCTCTTTCAGTAACAAACGACGGGGGAGGGGGGGGAGAGGTTCCCTTACATTTAGGTTGTTGTGCCAGCGTGGCGGTCGCAGGACACATTGCCGGCTACACAGCTGGGGATCAGCTGACGTTACTGAAACCCAATAACGCTGGGTCGTATGTTTTTACTGTGCAGCCTGCACTTCTGAGCCGCAACTGGCGGTGTTGGAGCCCAGGAATAGCAGTTCAGGTGGTAGAAAGATGAACACAGCAGGAGACCTGGATGACACCCAATTACTTAATCAGGCAGAGGAGTGGCAAATTCCTGCGAGATCCAGGCCTGGTTCATTTTCAGGAAAGTAAGCCGGTCAACGTTATCGGAGGATAGTCGCATGCGACGGTCTGTTAGTACACCACCTGCGGCACTAAAGACACGTTCCGATAAGACACTAGCCGCAGGGCAAGCCAGCACCTCCAATGCATACTGGCTTAGCTCTGGCCATGTATCCAGCTTAGAGACCCAAAACTTGAACGGGGAAGAGCCGTCTGGGAGTACAGTAAGAGGGCAAGCCATGTAGTCTGTCACCATCTGACGGAACCGTTGCCTCCTGCTGACTGGAGCCGCCGGTGATGGTGTAGACATTTGGGGCGGGCACACAAAAGTGTGCCAGAGTTGTGCCATACTGGGCTTGCCTTGGGCAGAGGCACTGCTTCTGCTCCCTCTTTGGGCAGAGCCTCCCCCACTGCCTCGACGCACTGAGCTGCTTTGTAAAGCACTAGCAGCACTCCTCTCAGTTGGACAGGAGAAGATGATGGAATTCACCAGTGTGTCGTGGTACTCCCGCAATTTACGCTCCCGGGTCAACGCAGGGATGAGGTTTTGGACGTTGTCCCGGTAGCGAGGATCGAGGAGGGTGAACACCCAATAATCAGGCATGTTGAGAATGTGGTCGATGCGGCGGTCGTTTCTCAGGCACTGCAGCATGAAATCCACCATGTGCTGCAGAGTGCCAACCGGCCCAGAAACGCTGTCCCCTGCTTGAGACATGATCTCTGCCCGCTCGTCATCACCCCACCCTCGCTGTACACACTGACCACTGGACAATTGTGTCGCTCCCTCCTCTGGACGGAGCTCTTCCTCCTCCATTGACTCCTCCTCATCCTCCTCACAAATTGGCCCCTGCGTACCCCTTTGTGAGGAACCACGTGGCGCTGACTCTCCAGAAGCTGATGGAAAAGGTGACTCCTCATCCTCCACCTCTTCCACCACATCATCCCTTAACCCTTGCAAAGTTTGCTGAAGCAGGCAGATAAGGGGGACAGTCATGCTGACTAGTGCATCATCTGCACTTGCCATCCGCGTGGAATAATCAAAAGGACGCAAAACCTGGCAGACGTCCTTCATAGTGGCCCACTCTGTGGTTGTGAAGTCTGATCGGCGCTGACTGCGACTTCTTTGCGCCTGATGCAGCTGGTACTCCATAACTGCTTGCTGCTGCTCACACAACCGCTCCAACATATGTAACGTGGAATTCCACCGGGTAGGTAGGTCACATATGATGCGGTGTTCCGGAAGGTGGAATCGGCGCTGCAGAGCAGCAATGCGGGATCTGGCCAAGCTGGAACGCCGCAAGTGAGCACACTCTAGGCGGACCTTGTGCAGCAGGGCATCAAGATCCGGATAGTCCCTCAGAAAACTCTGCACAACCAAATTGAGCACATGTGCCAGACATGGGATGTGAGTGAGGTTGCCAAGGGCCAAAGCTGCCACCAGATTTCGGCCATTGTCACACACTACCATGCCTGGCTGGAGATTCGCTGGCAGTAACCACACATCGCTCTCCTGCTTTATGGCATTCCAGAGCTCCTGCGCTGTGTGGCTTCGATGCCCCAATGAAACTAGTTTCAAGACGGCCTGCTGACGTTTGGCCACGACTGTGCTCATGTCGGTCATAGGTAAACGTTCACGGGTCCATGTGGGGGTGGACTGTGACGGATCCTGCAGAGAGGAATCAGAGGAACTGGTGTAAGAGGAGGAGTCGATGCGTACAGACTGGATTCCTGCAATCCTTGGAGTGGGCAGGACACGTCCTGCGCCACTCGCACGATCTGTACCTGGCTCAACAACATTAACCCAATGGGCAGTGAGGGAAACATATCGCCCCTGTCCATGCTGACTGGTCCACGCATCGGTGGTGAGGTGGACCTTGCTACTGACGGCGTTCAGTAGCGCATGTTTTATGTTTGCCTCAACATGCCTGTGCAGGGCAGGGACAGCCTGCCTGCTGAAGTAAAAGCGGCTGGGCACCTTGTACTGTGGGACTGCCAATGCCATCAAGTCACGGAAGCTGTCAGTCTCCACCAGCCTGAACGAGAGCATTTCCAGGGACAACAGTTTGGCAATGCCTGCATTCAGAGCCTGTGCTCGGGGGTGGTTGGCCGAGAATGCCCGCCTTTTCTCCCATGCCTGGACTACCGATGGCTGTAGAGTAGACTGGGAGTGTGAGGATGACTGGGAAGGTGGTGCTGTGGGTGGAATTACACTAGGTCTCTGGGAGGAAGCCAAACCAGCTGTGCGTGAGCTGGAGGAAGAGGCAACACGAGCTGAAGAGGTGGTAGCTGCCGCTGTTGGTTGGCCTACATCTTCAGTGTGTTTCTGTAACTCCACCGCGTGCCTGGTCCGCACATGTTTCCACATATTTGTGGTATTGAGGTTGCTGACATTTTTCCCTCTTTTTACTTTATGATGACACAGCTTGCATTTGACAAAACAAATGTCATCTGCAACTGTGTCAAAAAAGGACCAGGCACTGCAAGTCTTGGGAGCGCCCTTTTTGGCTTTGGAAAGAGACAGGCTCCTAACGGGTGCCAAAGTGGAGGCTACAGGCTCCGCAGTCTTCCCCCTCCCTCTCCCTCTTTGGCCCGTAAGAGGAAGCTCTTCCTCTGAGCTGCTCCCACCACCTTCCTGTTCCTCACGCCACGATGGGTCAAGGACCTCATCATCTCCACTACCCTCTGCCACCAACTGCTCCTCCTGGGTAGTCTCAGCAGCACAGTACGCACGAGAAAGCGGCACCTGAGTTTCATCATCAGATGCGTACTGCGCTGTGGTCACCGGAGGCACTGGCCCACCTGCCTCTTCAGAGTCAGAGAGAAAAAGGTGTTGGGCATCACTGCACACTGCCTCTTCTTCCATTTCTCCAATGCTGCTTGGCTGGCCCCCTGTTTCCAAGCCAAGAGATTCAGAGAACAGAAGTAGAGACGGCTCCTGTCCTGGGCTCTCTGACTGCCTGGCCAATTTGGCAGGTGGTGAAGAGACAGATGGCTGCTCTCCAGTGCTCTGTGCCTGAGAGGATGTGGCACTAACTGAAGTCGATGCCGAGGCGTTAGCTGCCATCCACCCGACAACGGCTTCAATTTGGTCTTCACGCAGCAGCGGTGCACGGCGCTCTCCGACAAAGCTGCGCATGAAGGACTGTTCCCTGCTGAAACTGAGTGACGACGAGTCACCGGCGCCCGCAGCAGGCAGAGAATCACCACGTCCTCTCCCTGCTCCTCTCCCTGCTCCGCGCCCACGCCCACGTGCCTTACTCCCTGCCCTCTTCATCTTGGTTGACAGATAAAGATAAGCAGAAAAGTACTAAGGCCTTAGTGTGCTTATTCCTGTAATGCTCCTCCTAACAGGTGTAAGAAACACTAATGTTGTAAATTGTGGACTAAACTTTATTATTTTTCAAATGTGGCCTACACAAGTGTAAGTTGTGTTTGGTGAACTTAACCTTTTTTTTGGTGCAGATCGGGCTACAGAGCTAGTTTAAATCACACGGAGACCGTGCAGACAGCCGTAAACGGCGCTGCAAGGCCAAGAAACCCTCCTCTAGGTTATCCTATATAGTGTTTTTCCACTATTTAGCTGGATACAAGTGGAAAGACACTAATAGGAATTTTTTTTTTCAAATTTTAAACTGGCTGCACTATTTGAAAAAAAGGAAATTGTTTTTCAAGGTATGAGGCAGTAACGCACCCTGAGCTGAATCCAACCGGCTATGGCTGCACACAGACTACAGGGCGAGCTGCGCTCACACAGAGACCGTGCAGACAGCCGTAAACGGCGCTGCAAAGCCCCCAAAAAAACCTCTAGGTTATCCTATGTAGTGTTTTTCCACAATTGAGCTGGAGACTGGTGGAAAGACACTAATAGGAATTTTTTTTTTTTTCAAATTTTAAACAGGCTGCACTATTTGAAAAAAAGGAAAATTTTTCTCAAGGTATGAGCCAGTAACGAACCCTGAGCTGAATCCAACCGGCTATGGCTGCACACAGACTACAGGGCGAGCTGGGCTCACACGGAGACCGTGCAGACAGCCGTAAACGGCGCTGCAAGGCCAAAAAACCCTCCTCTAGGTTATCCTATATAGTGTTTTTCCACTATTTAGCTGGATACGAGTGGAAAGACACTAATAGGAATTTTTTTTTTCAAATTTTAAACAGGCTGCACTATTTGAAAAAAAGGAAAATTTTTCTCAAGGTATGAGCCAGTAACGAACCCTGAGCTGAATCCAACCGGCTATGGCTGCACACAGACTACAGGGCGAGCTGGGCTCACACGGAGACCGTGCAGACAGCCGTAAACGGCGCTGCAAGGCCCAAAAACCCCCCTCTAGGTTATCCTATGTAGTGTTTTTCCACAATAGAGCTGGAGACTGGTGGAAAAACACTAATAGGAAATTTGAGAAAAAATGTGCAGCAGGCTGCACTAAGAGCAAAAAAGAACAACTGTGTGAGGCAGTGTGAACCCCCCCTGAGCTGAATACAACCGGGTATATGGCTGCACACAGACTACAGAGTGAGCTGCACACACACACACACACACACAGAGACCTTGCAGAACGCTGTTAAAACAGCGCTGCAAGGCAAGAGCAAGGTGAACAGTGAAGAACACACAGCGTTTTGCTAAATTAGCCTTTGGAAAGGAAAATAAAGCAATTAGCTAGCTCAACTGGCCCTCAGTTAGAACACAGCGTCCTGTCCCTAACTGAAATCACAGCAGAGTGAGCGCAAAATGGCGGCAGCGCTTTTTTATAGTGCAGAGTGACATCATTTCAGCAGCCAATCCAAGCCTTGCCAGTACTTACATGCCCACCATGCTAAACAGGATGTGCCCACACTTTCATTCATTCCTCATTGGCTGCTGCGTTCAATTTGAATTCTGGGAACTTCCGATTCCGGTATCCGATACGCGGGAAGTATCGGAATTCAGTATCGGAATTCCGATACCGCAAATATCGGCCGATACCCGATACTTGCGGTATCGGAATGCTCAACACTAATGCCCAGTCATCCTGCCTGGCTGAAACAAAATGTCGCAGGTATGTGACCAAGGTCTGGTTGGCCCTCTCTACCAACCCATTCGTCTCGGGATGATAAGCGGAAGAGAGATTCAACTCAATACTGAGAAGACGACAAAGCTCTCTCCAGAACCGAGACGCAAACTGGGGACCCCGGTCACTGACAATTTTGTCAGGCATACCATGTAGGCGGAAGATGTGTTTAATGAACAACGCTGCCAAGGCCCGTGCAGAAGGTAACCGTGGTAGCGGCACCAAATGCACCATTTTTGAGAAATGATCGGTGATGACCCAAATGATGGTACAGCCGCGAGATTTGGGTAAACCCACGATGAAGTCCATGCCGACCATCTCCCAGGGCCTATCTGCCAACGGCAAGGGATAGAGCAACCCAGCTGGTCTTTGCCGCGGAGATTTATTTTTGGCGCAGGAGACACACGCCAGAATATAATCCCTGACATCTCGGACCATATGCGGCCACCAGTACGTCCTCGCCAGTAGCTCAGATGTCCTCTTTGTCCCAAAGTGTCCACCCACCCAGGACGAATGAGCCCAAGAGAGAACCTCCGGTCGCAAATTAATGGGCACAAAAGTCTTGCCCGGAGGCACAGACTCCAGAGAAACCGGCGCTACGGTTCTCAAGCTCTCAGAAGGGACAATAAGCCGAGGCTCCTCTTCCTCCTCTTCAGTTGACATAAGGGAGCGAGAGAGAGCGTCAGCACGAATATTCTTCTCCCCGGCAAGAAAATGAAGGGAAAAGTGGAACCGGGAAAAGAACAAGGACCATCTGGCTTGGCGAAAATTTAGCCGCTGGCCTGTTTGCAAGTAGACCAAATTTTTGTGGTCCGTGTAAACTTGGAAGGGAAACCGCGCACATTCCAGAAGGTGTCTCCACTCTGAAAAGGCCAATTTCATTGCTAGCAACTCCCTATCCCCGATGGAGTAGTTTCTCTCCGCTGGCGTGAAGGTCTTAGAGAAGAAGAAGCATGGATGCTTCCGACCTTGAGCATCCTTTTGATAGAGGACTGCTCCAGCACCAACGGATGAGGCATCCACCTCCATTAGGAATGGCTTATCCACATCGGGACGATGTAAGATGGGAGCGCTAGCAAAGTGGGACTTAATAGAAGTGAAGGCCTTGGAGACCTCTTCCGACCACAATTTGGGATTCGCTCCCTTCTTGGTGAGGGCTACCAAGGGAGCTACCAGAGTTGAGAAGTGGGGAATGAACTGGCGGTAATAGTTAATGAACCCCATAAAGCGCTGCACTGCTTTAAGAGAATGGGGCTCTTGCCAGTCCATCACAGCCTGTAGTTTGGCAGGATCCATAGCCAATCCCTGGGCGGAGATGATATAGCCCAGGAACGGTAAAGACTCCTGCTCAAACATACACTTCTCCAACATAGCATAAAGAGAGTTTGCCCGTAGGAGGTCGAAGACTCTGCCAACATCTCTCCGGTGGGAGTCTATATCTGGAGAAAAGATGAGAATATCATCCAGATAGACTACAACTGAGGTGGAAAGCATATCCCGGAAGATGTCGTTGACAAAGTCTTGGAAAACGGCTGGGGCATTACAGAGCCCGAAGGGCATCACCAGATACTCATAGTGCCCATCTCTGGTGTTAAACGCCATTTTCCATTCGTCCCCCTCACGGATGCGAATCAGGTTATAAGCACCCCGCAGATCTAATTTAGTAAACACTCTAGCTCCCCAAAGCCTATCGAAGAGCTCGGATATCAAGGGCAAAGGATACTTGTTCTTAACGGTGATAGCGTTAAGACCCCTGTAGTCTATGCATGGACGTAGTTCCCCATTCTTCTTCTGCACGAAGAAGAACCCTGCCCCAGCAGGTGACACTGACTTCCTGATAAACCCTCTTACCAGATTCTCTTGAATGTACTGAGACATGGCCTCCGTCTCCGGGAGAGATGATGGATAAACTCGACCCCGGGGAGGCTCCGCACCAGGCAAGAAATCGATAGGACAGTCATAGGGGCGATGGGGCGGAAGGGTCTCCGCCGCCTTTTTGGAGAACACGTCTGCGTAAGACCAATATTGCTTGGGGAGAGAGGATAGATCTGCGGGTACCTCAGTAGTAGCAACCTGAACGCACTCTCGGTGACACCTACCCCCACATGATTCATCCCATCCCAGAATTCTGCCTGAAGACCACTCGGTGTGAGGAGAGTGGTACCGTAACCAAGGTATCCCCAACAGGACCTCATCAATCCCCTCAGGAATGATGAGCAGAGATATAATCTCCTGATGGGATGGTGACATGGACAGAGTAAAAGGGATGGTCTGATGTGTTATCTGTGCGGGGAGTGTCGACCCATTCACCACTCGTACCGTTACTAGTTGAGGTAGCAGAACCAGGGGTATTGCGTGACGTTGGGCGAAAGCAGAAGACATAAAATTGCCCTCTGCCCCAGAATCCACGCAGAGCTCTACCGAGTGGGAGGATGAGCCTAAAGTAATGTCCCCTTAAAGGACAATTTGGAGGCAAACGTCGCCGTGTCTAGTGCACCTCCACCTACTACCACTAGACTCTGACGTTTCCTCGACCGCTGATGACATCTGGTGGCAAGATGTCCTGACTGTTGGCATACATGGCAAACCTGGGGTGCACGAGCGGTCTGGGACTTAGATCCCCGCTCGTGACACTACCTTAGGTTCATGGGGCTCAGGAGCCTGGACTGGAGATTCCAAAGGTTTGGCGAAGGTGGGAGCCAGCCGAAACCTCTGCCTACACTGGGCTCGCTCTAACCTCCGCTCGTGAAAACGGAGGTCAATACGAGTAGTGTGACGTACACTGCGCACGCTGCGCATACTTACCCGGCTTCTCCCGTCCCTCGGCGCACTCGCGTTCCTGTCCAGTGCCGCTCTGCTTCCTCCTTTGCCGGCTCACGGCGTCCGGTCCCTCTGCGCATGCGCGGTCGCGTCTCCTCCATCGCAGAGCCTTCTGGGAGGTCGCGACTCGGTGGCTCCGCCCCAACATGGCGGCGCCCATCGGGTATTTCTTCCCGGCGTCTCCCTAGGTAAGACGCCTTTGCTTTGTAGGTGCACTGTCTGCCGTCAGTGTCCCTATGCCCTAGGCTCCCCTGCACCAGTGTCTTCTCTCAGCCCAGTCTTTACTTTGTCTTAGTGTCCTGCCAGCCCGTGTTCCTGCTGTGTCTTGCCTGTCCGTGTTCCTGCTGTGTCCTGCCCGTCCGTGTTCCTGCTGTATCCTGCCAGTCCGTGTTCCTGCTGTGTCCTGCCTGTCCGTGTTCCTGCTGTATCCTGCCAGTCCGTGTTCCTGCTGTATCCTGCCAGTCCGTGTTCCTGTTGTATACTGCCAGTCCGTGTTCCTGCTGTATCCTGCCAGTCCGTGTTCCTGCTGTATCCTGCCAGTCCGTGTTCCTGCTGTATCCTGCTAGTCCGTGTTCCTGCTGTGTTCTGCCAGCCCGTGTTCCTGCTGAGTCCTTCCGGTCCGTGTTCCTGCTGAGTCCTGCCAGTCCGTGTTCCTGCTGTGTTCTGCCGTTCCGTGTTCCAGTCATTTTCAGTTAAGTCTTGTTTTCCTATTATTCCCTGCCATCCTTTTAGCCTTTGGTTTCCTTCTTTATCTTGGGTCGCCCCTTTGGCTCTAGCTGTTGTGTCTCCATTCCCCCGAGGTCCTGCTCCTAACACTCCCTGTATAGGGGGTGATTCCATCTGGTCCGTTCGACCCCGGGGGCTCTAGAGTCACGACCCAGAGGGTCCACTCTCGGATTTCTGCCCGAGTACTTACAGTAAGCAAAGGCCATGGACCCCGCTGGGTCCTCTGCTGCGCAGAAAGAGCTACTCTTTTTGCGAGAGAATCAGTCCCGCATGATGTCTTTTATGAAAGCTATGGATTCTCGTTTGTCCACGCTCCAGTCCTCCAATCCTGGCAACGCCGCTCTACTCGTTGGCTTACAGCAAGAGTTAGCTCAGCAGCGTGACACCCAGGCCCATATACTTAGTTATATGTCTTCTATTGACGATCGGCTGCTTTCCATCCAGACAGCCGCTTCTATGTCTGCTCCTGCGTCCCACCCTCCACCCCGCTTGGCTAAACCGCCTCGGTACAATGGGGATCCTAAGTCCTGCCGAGGATTTCTAAACCAATGCCGTCTTCACTTTGAGCTTCTGCCCCAGCATTACCCGACGGATCGGTCCAAAGTTGCGTTTTTGATTTCCCATCTGGAGGGTGACGCCTTGGCTTGGGTTAATCCACTCTGGGAGCGAGACGATCCTCTAGTCTCCCGGTTGTCTGAATTTTTGGAGACTTTCCGTCTTGTCTTTGACGAACCTGGACGTCTGGCCTCTACAACTGAAGCCCTATTTTCTCTCCATCAGGGGTCGTTATCCGTAGGCCAGTACGCTATTCAGTTCCGCACACTCTCCTCTGACTTGGGCTGGAACAATGAGGCGTTGGTGGGTGCTTTTTGGCGGGGTCTCTCTGGGCGCATAAAAGATGAGTTAGCCGGTCGGGACACCCCTACTGTTTTGGAGGAATTAATTTCCTTAGCTACCCGTATTGACCTTCGGTTCCAAGAACGCGCCCGTGAGCGGAGGTCTCTTCGTCCTTCTTCTGCCACCCGTAAGCCACCCAGTCCTCAGCCTAGAACCTCCTCTCAGGCGTCCGCGCTGGAACCTATGCAAGTGGACCGTCTTAAGATGTCCGAACAACGTCGTAAAGAGAGGCGCACTCAGGGGTTATGCTTTTACTGCGGGAGTGCTGCTCATTTATTACGCTCTTGCCCTGAACGTCCGGAAAACTCCTCCGCCTAGATCAGGTAAGAGAGGCCTCCCTAGGTGTGTGTGATCCCTCTCAACCCCTTACTTTGTCCGTTCTTTTGCATATTGCGGGCAAAGGCATTTCTCTGGATGCGTATGTGGATTCGGGCGCAGCAGGGAATTTTATTAGGTTGGAGGAGGTTTTGAAATTCTCCGTTCCAGTCAAAACCATAGAGGCTCCTGTGATTCTTGCATCTGTGGATGGTAAACCGTTACAGGAGACCATTACTCAAGTAACACTTGAGGTGGAACTTCAGGTTGGGGCTCTACACAAGGAGAGAATTGCATTTTATGTTTTAGCGGGTCTGTCTCATCCTATGCTCTTAGGTCTCCCTTGGTTACGGAACCACGAGCCCATTTTAGATTGGCGCAATGGTAATATCTTGCGCTGGGGTGAGCTTTGTCGGGAACGTTGTCTGCTGCCGGTGCGTCCTGTGGGATCTTCCTCTAATTCTTCTCCTTCCTCTTCTTTTCCCGCTTTACCCTGTGTCTACAGCGCTTATTCTGATGTCTTCAACAAGAAGGAGGCTGAGGGTCTTCCGCCTCACCGGCTCTATGATTGTCCCATAGATCTCGTGCCTGGAACTAACCCACCCAGGGGCAGGATCTATCCTCTCTCTCCTGCTGAGACTCAAGCTATGTCAGAGTACATTCAAGAAAATCTTGCTAAAGGATTCCTTCGCAAGTCTTCCTCTCCGGCCGGAGCAGGGTTTTTTTTCGTGAAGAAGAAAGACGGTTCTCTCCGTCCCTGCATTGATTATCGAGGCCTAAACAACATCACGGTGAAGAACAAATATCCTCTGCCACTCATTCCGGAACTCTTCGACCGTCTTCGGGGTGCGCAAATTTTTACCAAATTAGGTCTACGTGGCGCATATAATTTGGTTCGTATTCGTGCAGGCGATGAGTGGAAGACTGCCTTCAATACTCATGATGGTCACTACGAGTACTTGGTTATGCCGTTTGATCTCTGCAACGCCCCCGCGGTTTTCCAGGAATTTGTGAATGATGTATTTCGGGATCTTCTCTACTCCTCGGTCGTAGTTTACCTTGACGACATTCTCATCTTTTCTCCGGATCTCTCCACTCACAGGCGAGATGTCCGTCGTGTTCTGCAAAGGCTAAGAGAGAATCATCTGTTCGCTAAGATTGAGAAGTGCGTCTTTGAACAATCTTCTCTTCCCTTCCTGGGATATATTGTCTCAAGATCTGGCTTAGAGATGGATCCAGAGAAGGTTTCTGCTGTCCTGAATTGGCCTCGTCCTCTTGGAACAAAAGCAATCCAACGTTTTCTTGGCTTTGCCAACTACTATAGACAATTTATTCCTCATTTTTCTTCCATGACCAAGCCTATCTCTGCTCTAGTTCGCAAGGGAGTCAACTCCAGTCTTTGGACCCCTGAGGCTGAAGAGTCCTTTCTGTCTCTTAAACAAAGCTTCGCTACGGCCCCTGTGCTTCATCGTCCTGATGCTAATAGACCGTTTGTCCTTGAGGTCGACGCATCCTCTATTGGAGCTGGTGCTGTACTTTTGCAAAGATCCTTGTCCGGACGTTTGGTGACCTGTGGTTTTTTTTCCAAAACCTTTTCCGCTCCTGAGCGTAACTACTCTATTGGAGATAAAGAACTTTTGGCTATCAAGCTAGCCTTGGAGGAATGGCGTTATCTCCTTGAGGGGGCTCTTCATCCATTCACCATTTACACAGACCACAAGAATCTGGCCTATATTCAGTCTGCCCAAAGACTAAATCCACGACAGGCCAGATGGTCTTTATTCTTCGGACGATTCGAATTTGAACTTCATTTCCGACCCGGAAATAAGAATGTCAAAGCAGATGCTCTTTCAAGATCCTTTCAGCCTCTGGACCTAGAGGATTCTCCGGCTCACATCATTGATCCTGCGAAGATCGTCACTCTTGCTCCTCTAAGAGTGATTTCAACTCCTCCTGGCAAGACTCTTGTGGCTAACCAAGACAAGGAGAGAGTTTTACGTTGGGGTCACTCCTCCAAAATTGCAGGTCACGTAGGAGTCAAGAAGACACTTTCTCTTATCTCTCGGCATTACTGGTGGCCATCTCTCCGACAAGACATCACCAAATTCATCGCTTCTTGTCCTTCTTGTGCAAAAAATAAAGTCCCTAGGCAGCTTCTTTCCGGTCTCCTGCATCCTCTGCCTGTGCCTTCCGTTCCTTGGAGTCATATAGCTATGGACTTCATCACTGATCTACCTTGTTCCTCGAATTGCTCTGTCATCTTGGTTGTTGTAGATCGGTTCTCCAAGATGGCTCACTTCATCGCATTACCTGGTCTGCCTTCCGCTCCTGAGTTGGCAGAGATCTGTTTACACCAAGTCTTCCGTCTTCATGGTTTTCCTCATCATATCGTCTCAGACCGTGGAGTACAATTTACCTCACGTTTTTGGAGAGCTCTCTGCAGTCTATTAAAGGTTAACTTGGACTTTTCTTCCGCCTATCACCCTCAGTCCAACGGACAAGTGGAGCGAGTTAATCAAGTCCTGACTACATATCTGCGACATTTCTCCAATGCACACCAAGATGACTGGGTCTCTCTTCTCTCCTGGGCCGAATTCTCATATAACAATCTTCCCAGCGAGTCTTCCTCCAAAACCCCCTTTTTTGTAGTCTATGGTCAACATCCGAACATTCCTCTTCCTGTTTCTCTTTCCTCGGGGGTACCGGCAGCGGATTTCTTGTCCCGGGAATTCTCTACGATTTGGAGTGAGACCAAAGTGGCTCTTGAGAAAGCTAGCCTTAATATGAAAAGGTTTGCTGACAAAAGGCGTTTGGATGCTCCGCCATATTCTCCGGGTGATAAAGTTTGGCTTTCCTCTCGCTATATCAAGCTTAAAATTCCCTCTTGCAAACTGGGTCCCCGCTATATTGGTCCTTTTCCTATCTTGAGTCGCATTAATGATGTTTCTTATAAGTTGAAGTTGCCTGCCTCTTTACGCATTCCCAATGCCTTCCATGTGTCTCTTCTCAAGCCTGCAGTCTTTAATCGTTTTCACTCCGCTACCTCTTCCTCTCCTCAGCTCTGTACTTCTGATGGAATCTTTAATGTTAAAGACATTCTTGCCAAAAAGGTAGTTAGGGGTAAAACTTATTTTTTGATTGATTGGGAGGGATTTGGCCCTGAGGAGAGGTCCTGGGAGCCCCGAGAGAACATCAATGCTCCTCTTATCATGAAAAGATTCCTTTCTAGCCTTAAAAAGAGGGGGACTAAGGAGGGGGGTACTGTTACGTACGCTGCACACGCTGCGCATACTTACCCGGCTTCTCCCGTCCCTCAGCGCACTCGCGTTCCTGTCCAGTGCCGGTCTGCTTCCTCCTTTGCCGGCTCACGGCGTCCGGTCCCTCTGCGCATGCGTGGTCGCGTCTCCTCCATCGCAGAGCCTTCTGGGAGGTCGCGACCCGGTGGCTCCGCCCCAACATGGCGGCGCCCATCGGGTATTTCTTCCCGGCGTCTCCCTAGGTAAGACGCCTTTGCTTTGTAGGTGCACTGTCTGCCGTCAGTGTCCCTATGCCCTAGGCTCCCCTGCACCAGTGTCTTCTCTCAGCCCAGTCTTTACTTTGTCTTAGTGTCCTGCCAGCCCGTGTTCCTGCTGTGTCTTGCCTGTCCGTGTTCCTGCTGTGTCCTGCCCGTCCGTGTTCCTGCTGTATCCTGCCAGTCCGTGTTCCTGCTGTGTCCTGCCTGTCCGTGTTCCTGCTGTATCCTGCCAGTCCGTGTTCCTGCTGTATCCTGCCAGTCCGTGTTCCTGTTGTATACTGCCAGTCCGTGTTCCTGCTGTATCCTGCCAGTCCGTGTTCCTGCTGTATCCTGCCAGTCCGTGTTCCTGCTGTACCCTGCTAGTCCGTGTTCCTGCTGTGTTCTGCCAGCCCGTGTTCCTGCTGAGTCCTTCCGGTCCGTGTTCCTGCTGAGTCCTGCCAGTCCGTGTTCCTGCTGTGTTCTGCCGTTCCGTGTTCCAGTCATTTTCAGTTAAGTCTTGTTTTCCTATTATTCCCTGCCATCCTTTTAGCCTTTGGTTTCCTTCTTTATCTTGGGTCGCCCCTTTGGCTCTAGCTGTTGTGTCTCCATTCCCCCGAGGTCCTGCTCCTAACACTCCCTGTATAGGGGGTGATTCCATCTGGTCCGCTCGACCCCGGGGGCTCTAGAGTCACGACCCAGAGGGTCCACTCTCGGATTTCTGCCCGAGTACTTACAAGTAGATACTGTTATTAATTCTTCCAGTGTGGCGGGAATCTCCCTAGTGGCCAGGGCGTCCTTAACGTGGTCAGCCAGCCCCCTCCAAAATATAGGGATAAGGGCTTTATCCGACCACTCCAGCTCAGATGCTGGAGTGCGGAAGTGGACGGCAAAAAGGCTGACCATGGACGAGCCCTGAGTCAATGCCAACAGTTGGAGCGCCGTATCATGGGTGACACGAGGTCCTAAAAAGACCTGTTTCAGAGTGCTCAGGAATAACGGAGCACTCTGCACCACATGATCGCCACGCTCCCACAGCGGCGTAGCCCACTGCAACTCCCTGTCCGACAATAAGGATATGATAAAGCCCACCTTAGCCCACTCTGTAGGGAAACGAGAGGCCAGAAGCTCGAGATGTATTGAGCACTGACTCACGAAACCCCTACAGGACTTACTGTCACCAGAAAATTTCTCTGGTAGCGGGAGGCGAGATAGCGTCGGTACAGGGGCGGCAGTGGACAAGGTAGCTGCAGCCACACTTGCAGCCTGAACAGCGACAGCAGTAACATCCACAGCTGAGGTTGAACGCTCTAGAGCCACCAACCTTCCCTCCAGCTGCTGGATGTACCGCTGTAAACGCTGATCGTCCGTCATTACTAGCCAGACCTTGGCGCTAGTATTATGTTAAGGACTGGCGGAACGCACCAAGTATAGATGATATGAAACTAGGTGCGTTCGCAGTCCGAGGTCCACCGTGCAGGTAAAAACCCTGCTGCTAGTAAGACAGACTATATGGCGGTACTATAAGTATACACACGGGGTTTAACTTCACCCAGCGTGAAGGAAGCGATCCTGTTGCGTCACAGGACCGCGGTACCGCACATAGAGCGCGAGCAAGAAGTCAGCGAACACAACCCCTACTCAGGATTGAAGTCCGATTAGACCACTTGCTGGCACAACACCGCAACTGGGTGTGTAAGGAAACTAATAAAATAGTATATAAAGGCACGAGAGTGCGTGCGGTGCCGCACTGACGGACGCCACTAACCACCCAGGCTTGGGTAAGGAAAGCGCAGAGGAAGCGCACGGCGCCGTACAGGCAGACACAGCAACTGGACGCTGTGATGTGTGTTACGTGCAGATGGCTAGTCGGGCGCTAGATAGCTACCATCAGTCAACAACACTAGGGAGGGATACTTAGGAGCTTTCATCCATCGACATACATCCATCTACACACACACATTATATCAAGACAATACTAGCGCATGGCCGTGCGGTCATGCGCAGTTTATATAGTTGCAGCACAGGAAGCTGCTACAGAAGTTTTGCCCTTTCAGGACCTGCCAAGAGGACCAATGGGATGTGCTGCAGCACCTGAGCATGTGACCCTCGATCTGCAACGTGAGATCCTGTCCTGGGCATGCTCAGTGTGTGCAAATAAGGATTTAGTCCCAGGGAAGCCCGCTCGCCGCAGATCAGTGCAGGGTACAACAGGAGAGCCGGAAAAGGCAGCAGTAACCCTTTGCACAGAATCAGTCCCAGCAAGACGCTGGGAGCGGCGCCTCCGCTGAGCAGAGCCCACTGCGGCCGAAGCAGAATGGGAGACCGCAGCAGACAGGGATCGAGATTCCCCCTGTGCGGCAGAGGAAACTCAAATCCTAACACACACCTTGATTTATCATGTCTCTTTTGTCTCATTATTTTCAGGGGTACCATCATTTCTGTCCAGACCTATTTCATGATTTATTTATTTTTGAAAATTCTGTGGAAGCATGGTTGAAAAGCTATGTCTGACTTTCATTTGTTCATTTTCATAGATTTTTAATTTATTATTACTTTTGTAAGATTCCAGTTATTTCTGTGACCATTGTGGGTTTTTCTGTCATTAAACGAGGGGTACCAACAATTTTGACCGTGTGTGCGTGTGTATATATATATATATATATATATATATATATATATATAATGTAGGTTTACATATACTCTGTGTATGTGTGTATATATGTATATATATATATATATTGTTTTAATATAATTTTATTAATATTATCATATATGTCGTGTTAGAATATTTTAATAATATATGCTATTTATTACTTTTCAATATAATTTAATGGAGCAAATAAAACACGATCATCAGTGAGCTTTTACAGCTTTTACAGCAGCATAGTACTGTTGGGCTTTTTCATTTATAGCCTCAATTATTAGATACAAGAGACATGAAGTAACATTTGTTCATAAAGAATAATAATCAGAAGTAAAGACATCAATGAAACGGGCCTGTCCAATACACCACTGCAAAAACAGTCACACATAAAGGCCTGACGTACACTTGTTTATTGAGAAGTTGACCTCACTTTTGTCACGGTGAAACAAAAGAAGAACTGTCTGGTAAAACCAACTGATTGTCATTAACTTAATTTCTATCTATGTGATGATAATGAAAATGTCTTTTAACCCACTGCAGAATAAAGAGAACTGACTTAGGGGGTCAGTAACCTTTACACATCACCCCTACCTCTTTCCTGGCTACACTGTAGTTTTCATAAAAACAAGCAGACCCAACAAGCCCTCGGGGGATAGTTTCATAAGAAGCCTATTATAGTGCAGCTTACAACTGATTGAACATTTCTGAAGTGCTACAGTCATGGTATTTTAGGCTCATAAGAAATATTTTTGTTTGTTCAGCTTCGGGGATGTTCCCCGGGATCAGGCCTTTATTGTACTTGACAAGGCCACATAATGGATGAGTTATATCCCAGCAGTAGCCAGGCTTGTTTGTTCCTCTCATTACCTGTCCATCTCTTTTTTAACAGCATCTTAATTACCTTCTCCTGGAAGACAGTTTGATCTCTGTGCAGAAACAAGTTCTTTAAAGTTCTATCTTCAAAACAAAAGTTATATTCACTTACAGGCTCCTGTTGCAAGAGTAAATTCATTCACTGGAGGATTATTTCACAAATTACAGCATTCAATCATTCCAAAAATGTAAATGTGTTCAATACATAACAGATTTTTATATCTACAAAATTTTTATGATGTGTTCTCTCCTTGCTTTTAGAATCTGGGAATATTTACATATCAGGTTTTTTTTGTTTGTTTTTTTTGGGGGGTTGCAAATGGCAAGAGAAGGAAATGGAGAATTCTAGCTTTTATCTGATTCGTTGATCAAATTCAGCTATTCAAGTAAAATGATCTGCAAAAAAGACAGATGACACTCATATGCCACTTATGTTGTGTGACGTTTGGGTGATGTCCGTTTATTAATGACTAATTCACATGTGTCAAACTCAAGGCCTGCAGGCCAAATCTGACACAACACGTCATTTTATGTGGCTTGTGACATCTGGATATACAAGGACTAACTCTTCATTTTCCCCATCTGGATCTACTGCCTGTGAGCTGCTGAGGTACGCACCAGAGTTCAGTAAGGTTCCCACTTCCTTCGCTGGCACCAACCTCTTTGCTAAGCACTGGTTGTATAGGACTTAGACCAATTTAGATTTTTAGCAACAGCATGCATGTCCATATCGTTCTATTTAGCAACTCACATGAGAGAGTTTTTCCCAGGGCACAGCTTTGATAGCCCTACCAAGGGCTCAGCTCTGTGACCAATACACAGGGCAGAGCTCTGAGAGCCCTACTCAGGACACAGCTTTAACAGCCCTACATATGCCAAAGTTTTGACAGACATACGCAGAGCACAATTCTGAGAGCCCTGCCCAGGGCACAGCACTGAGAGCTCTACCCATGACACAATTCATGGAGATCAACCCGGGGCATAAACTCTCACAGCCCTACCCAGGCACAACTCCGAGAGTCCTAGCACTGGCAGCCCTACCCATGGAACAGTTCTGACAGCCCTACCCAGGACGAAGCTTTGATATCCCTGCCAAAGGCACAGCTCTTAGACCAAGAGCTAGGACACAGCTCTGAGAGCCCTACGCAGGACATAGCTCTGACAGCCCTACCCAGGGCAAAGTTCTGAAAGCCCTAACCAGGGCACATTTTGGAGAGCCCTACTCAGGACACAGTTCTGACATGTATTTTTAAAGGTATTTACCCATGATTGACGCCCTGTCCTAGCGTTGGTCCTATTCAGGGCTCCTGAGGAAGCAATGTACGCGAAACGTTCGTTGGGGAGCAGGACCAATGCTAGGACAGGATGTCAATCATGAGAAAATACCTTTAAAAAAAATACCGCTCATTTTTACTATTTACAGTAATGCACTCCAACAGAGACTGCAATTACATTATTTAAGGCACTTTTTATGCTTACCAGTAGAGCATTATATATCAATTTGTTTGTTAATCCATTGAAATATATACAATCCTTTGCCTTACAGGACTTTGTACGGATTTGGACAAATATTATCTTGCCCTGTCCTGTTGTTGGTCTCCTTTGTTTTACCTTGGGTCACACTTATAGAGACCTACAGTGGGTACAGAAAGTATTCAAACCCCTTTAATTTTTTCGATCTTTGTTTCATTGCAGCCATTTGGTAAATTCAAAAAAGTTCAATTTTTTTTTCATATTAATGTACACTCTGCACCCCATCTTGACAAAAAAAACAGAAATGTAGAAATTTTAGCAAATTTGATAAAAAAGAAAAGCTGAAATATTACATGGTCATAACTATTCAGACCCTTTGCTCAGACACTCATATTTAAGTCACATGCTGTCCATCATTTTCTTGTGATCCTCCTTGAGATGGTTCTACTCCTTCATTGGAGTCCAGCTGTGTTTAATTAAACTGATAGGACTTGATTTGGAAATGCACACAACTGTCTATATAAGACCTCACAGCTCACAGTGCATGTCAGACCAAATGAGAATCATAAGGTCAAAGGAACTGGCCAAAGAGATCAGAGGCAGAATTTTGGCAAGGCACAGATCTGACCAAAGTTACAACAGAATTTCTGCAGTACTCAAGGTTCCTAAGAGAACAGTGGCCTCCATAATCCTTAAATGGAAGAAGTCTTCCTAGACATGGCCATCCAGCCAAACTGAGCAATCATGGAAGAAGAGCCTTGGTGAGAGAGGTAAAGAAGAACCTCAAGATGGTGGCTGAGCTCCAGAGATGCAGTAAGGAAATGGGAGAAAGTTCCACAATGTCAACTATCGCTGCAGACCTCCACCAGTCGGGCCTTTATGGCAGAGTGGCCAGGCAGAAGCAATACATATGAAAGCCCGCATACAGTATGCTGAAAAACACATGAAGGACTCTCAGACTATGAGAAATAAGATTCTCTGGTATGATGAGATGAAGATAGACCTTTTCGGTGATAATTCTAAACGGTATGTGTGGAGAAAACCAAGCACCTGCTCATCACCTGCCCAATACAATCCCAACAGTGAAACATGGTGATGGCAGCATTGTGCTATAAGGGTGTTATTCAGCTGCAGGTACAGGACAACTGGTTGTCATTGAAGGAAACATGAAAGTGGCCAAGTACAGAGATATCCTGGATGAAAACCTCTTCCAGAGTGCTCTGACCTCAGACTTGGCCGATGGTTCACTTTCCAACAAGACAACGACCCTAAGCACACCGCTAAAATAAAAAAGGAGTGGCTTCAGAACAACTCTGTGACCATTCTTGACTGGCCCAGCAATACCTAACCTAAACACAATTGAGCATCTCTGGAAATACCTGAAAATTGCTGTCCACCAACGTTCACAATCGAATCTGACGGAATTGGAGAGGATCTGCAAGGAAGAATGGCAGAGGATCCCCAAATCCAGGTGTGAAAAACTTGTTGCATCATTCCCAAGAAGACTCATGGCTGTACTAGCTCAAAAAGGTGCTTCTACTCAATACTGAGCAAAGGGTCTGAATACTTATGACCATGTGATATTTCAGTTTTTCTTTTTTAATACATTTGCAAAAATTACTACATTGATGTTTTTTTCAGTCAAGATGGGGTGCAAAGTATACATTAATGAGATAAAAATGAACTTTTTTGAATTTACCAAATGGCTGCAATGAAACAAAGAGTGAAAAATTTAAAGGGGTATGAATACTTTCGGTACCCACTGTATATGTATCCATTGTATCAATTTACATGTTTAACAATTTATGTAACATTCATGTAAATAAAATTTTGTATTAAATTTCTAATGGCATAAAGTGACTCCCTTTTTCTCCTTATTATACTGATTGTTATGAGTCGCCAATTTATGGGTAGACTCAATATATAGGATCGGTACCTTTTTTTGTTGTACTTCTAATTAGCACTAGGTGGATAAATACTCTGTAAATGTACAGTAAATGCTATTACAAGTTAAATTTATATTACTAATAATTACAGTGCACAATGTGGCTGCTGCAGGTAATTACAGGAACATTTACATCATTCTAGATATGCTGATGGATAGATTTTCCATTGAGAATCATAATTTTATCCTTACAAGTCAATAGAGGATAAAAAAGTTCTGCACTAGGAAATTTAGTTTCTGCAAACTAATGATTAAGTGACTTTTCATCTTCAATAGCTAACCTTTAAAAGTATAATACGTGTTTGGGGAGTGTTTGATTTCCATTGTTAACCCTAGTATTGTTAAAATGGGAACACTGTGACCACAATGGCTGAGCTAAGAGGTCAGTACATTGTATACCGGACTATTTATTGATGTCATTTATACTGTATGAATTTTCAAAATGAAGCCTGCCACACTCCATATGTCAATCAGATAAATTCTGCTTTTTTTTTAATTTCTTCTCAGATTCATCACACTGAGGTGCAAAAGTTTTATAGACTTTTTATGGACCCACCCTAAAATTTGTTTGAAACAAAGGCTGAAAAAGATACCAAATCAGACATCTTAGCCAAGGAATGGTGGTTTCATAGCCTTTGGCTACATTATGTCACACCAAGCCTTTGTTCAGTTGTTTTATTGCTGATCTTCTACGTCAAGCTGGGAAAGACCTCAGGCAATTATCAATACTATATGAAGAAAGAGAAAGGAACAGGTGGGGTTATAGTCAATTTACAATAATTAGAAGTTAGTTAATAGATTTTATAACTTTATTTTATACTAGCTGAAGAGTCCGGCGTTTCCCAGGCATAGTAACTATCTGTGGTTAGTTATAACAAATTATAATGATTATATTGCACATAAAAACATTTCACATCATATATACAGCACTACAGATTTTCATTTCCCCCTCACATCTCTCATTTTGCCTTCACTCCTCTCATTTTCCCCTCACACTTCTCATTTTCCCCCTCACTCTTCTTTTCTCCCCTCACACCTATCATTTTGACCTCACACCTGCCATTTTCCGATCACTCCACTATTTTCCCCTCACTCCTCTCATTTTCCACTCACACATCTTCAATTTCACCTCACACCACTATTTTCCCTTCACTCCACTATTTTCTCCTCACTCCTCTCATTTTCCCCTCACTCCTCTCATTTTCACTTCACTCTTCTATTCCCCTCTTACGTGCACAGCATCTTCCTGTTATGAGCACAGCAGTGTAATCCATGAGGCTCCTCCCTTTCCTTTGATGTCATGCCTTACAGAAGAAACTCTATTTTAGACACGATGGAGCTAGATGTGGTCTCTGCCTGCCGCGCACTGATACTCTGAAGGCGGTGGCCCTGATTGTAGCTCCCAGTAGTTGGGACATCGATCAGCCTTATATAAATAGTCCATTGTTTTTCCTCAAAACGTACAACCCAACACATAACTTACATTTTATTAACTATCTGCTCATCCAATGGCAATTCATTGATTATGTATTTACGCTGATTCAGCACTTATCATTTAGCACTTCTTATTTTTGTTGGCTTTCATACTACAGAGAATGCATGTACCATTGTCCTGTATTTCCCAAACAGAACTAAGTGAGAACCACTAATTGAAATTTGTTGTGAGAGTTTGCCAAAAAGACATGAAGAAATATTGCATTTACAATAATAAGGATTTGTCTGGGTCCAGATATTTGATCTAAATGTAGATGCTAAAATGAACTCACAATATGGATATCTGAAAGCATCCCAACATTACAATGACTTGCTAGCTATATTTTTATACCATTTCTTTACCTGTTTTAGCTTTAAGGTAGATTTTCATTTAGATTTTAGCTAAGCAGCAAACATTAGTTTATATGCAGAGCCGTAATGAAAGTTTATGCTGCGTTAGGTACTTTCAGGCTGTGTTGTTGCAACAGTGGGCTTTTCTTTACTGCAACTACAGCAATATTTCTCTATTAAGCACAATTTTTGAAAATGGGAGATAAAATGTTTTGTCGTGGCAATAAAAGCATTGCAGCTGTAATGTAAACGCAGCCTTAGTGCTCCATGTTAGTTGTAAGTCAGGTAATTATGGATAATGTTCTGTGAGAGTGGTGTACAGAACCATAGACTTTCTATTGAGGCTGTATACCGCTCTATGCGCACGCTCAGGAAGGAGCTCAGAAATGCATAGTATGTTTTGAGCGATTGGTCAGGGTTTTCCCTTGAGTACTGATAATGTAAAAGGTGTTATACAAGTCTTCCATTTTTTTGCCCTCCTCCCAAAATCCAAAGTTTAATGCTGCTAACATAAATATAGATGTAGTAAACCTAAACTTGACATATAGCACACTGCTTTATTAATATGGCCATGCAGCTTGTCATCTAACAAATCAAAGATTTCCTACATTTACTTTGTTGTGGGATCAGAACCACCATCAGTACATGATTACAGCAGCAGTATCAGTATTAGTAGATGCATACAAAACCAGAACTATAATCAGTACATTAACCCCTTTATCCCCAAGGGTGGTTTGCACGTCAATGACCAGGCCAATTTTTACAATTCTGACCACTGTCCCTTTATGAGGTTATAACTCTGGAACGCTTCAACGGATCCCATTGATTCTGACATTGTTTTCTTGCGACATATTGTACTTCATGATAGTGGTAAAAATTCTTTGAGAGTACCTGCGTTTATTTGTGAAAAAAAAACGGAAATGTGGCAAAAATTATGAAAATTTTGCAATTTTCCAACTTTGAATTTTTATGCAATTAAATCACAGAGATATGTCACACAAAATACTTAATAAGTAACATTTCCCACATGTCTACTTTACATCAGCACAATTTTGGAGCCAAATTTTTTTTTTTGTTAGGGAGTTATAAGGGTTAAAAGTTGACCAGCAATTTCTCATTTTTGCAACACCATTTTTTTTTAGGGACCACATCTCATTTGAAGTCATTTTGAGGGGTCTATATGATAGAAAATACCCAAGTGTGACACCATTCTAAAAACTGCACCCCTCAAGGTGCTCAAAACCACATTCAAGAAGTTTATTTACCCTTCAGGTGTTTCACAGGAATTTTTGGAATGTTTAAATAAAAATGAACATTTAACTTTTTTTCACAAAAAATTTACTTCAGCTCCAATTTGTTTTATTTTACCAAGGGTAACAGGAGAAAATGGACCGCAAAAATTGTTGTACAATTTGTCCTGAGTACTCTGATACCCCATATGTGGGGGTAAACCACTATTTAGGCGCAATGCAGAGCTCGGAAGGGAAGGAGCGCCATTTGACTTTTCAATGCAAAATTGACAGGAATTGAGATGGGGCGCCATGTTGGGTTTGGAGAGCCACTGATGTGCCTAAACATTGAAACCCCCAACAAGTGACACCATTTTGGAAAGTAGACCCCCTAAGGAACTTATCTAGATGTGTTTTGAGCGCTTTGACCCACCAAGGGCTTCACAGAAGTTTATAATGCAGAGCCGTAAAAATAAAACAAAAATCTTTTCCCACAAAAATTATTTTTTAGCCCCCAGTTTTGTATTTTCCCGAGGGTAACAGGAGAAATTGGACCCCAAAATTTGTTGTCCAATTTGTCCTAAAGTGCGATGATACACCATATGTGGGGGGAACCACTGTTTGGGCGCATGGGAGGGCTCGGAAGGGAAGGAGCGCCATTTGGAATGCAGACTTAGATGGAATGGTCTGCAGGTGTCACATTGCATTTGCAGAGCCCCTAATGTACCTAAACAGTAGAAACCCCCCACAATTGACACCATTTTGGAAAATAAACCCCCTAAGGAACTTATCTAGATGTGTGGTGAGCGCTTTGACCCATCAAAGGCTTCACAGAAGTTTATAATGCAGAGCCGTAGAAATAAAACAAAAAATTTTTCCCACAAAAATTATTTTTTAGCCCCCAGTTTTGTATTTTCCCGAGGGTAACAGGACAAATGGGACCCCAAAAATTGTTTTACAATTTGTCCTGAGTACGCCGATACCCCACATGTGGGGGTAAACCACTGTTTGGGCGCAATGCAGAGCTCGGAAGGGAAGGAGCGCCATTTGACTTTTCAATGCAAAATTGACAGGAATTGAGATGGGACGCCATGTTGGGTTTGAAGAGCCACTGATGTGCCTAAACATTGAAACCCCCAACAAGTGACACCATTTTGGAAAGTAGACCCCCTAAGGAACTTATCTAGAGGTGTGGTGAGCACTTTGACCCACCAAGTGCTTCACAGAAGTTTATAATGCAGAACCGTAAAAATAAAAAATCATATTTTTTCACAAAAATTATCTTTTCGCCCCCAATTTTTTATTTTCCCAAGGGTGAGAAGAAATTGGACCCCAAAAGTTGTTGTAGAATTTGTCCTGAGTACGCTGATACCCCATATGTGGGGGTAAACCACTGTTTGGGCGCATGGGTGAGCTCGGAAGGGAAGGAGCGCCGTTTGACTTCTCAATGCAAAATTGACAGGAATTGAGATGGGACGCCATGTTGCGTTTGGGGAGCCACTGATGTGCCTAAACAGTAGAAACCCCCACAAGTGACACCATTTTGGAAAGTAGACCCCCTAAGGAACTTATCTAGATGTGTTTTGAGCGCTTTGACCCACCAAGGGCTTCACAGAAGTTTATAATGCAGAGCCGTAAAAATAAAACAAAAATCTTTTCCCACAAAAATTGTTTTTTTAGCCCCCAGTTTTGTATTTTCCCGAGGGTAACAGGAGAAATTGGACCCCAAAATTTGTTGCCCAATTTGTCCTGAGTGCAATGATACACCATATGTGGGGGGAACCACTGTTTGGGCGCATGGGAGGGCTCGGAAGGGAAGGAGCGCCATTTGGAATGCAGACTTAGATGGAATGGTCTGCAGGTGTCACATTGCATTTGCAGAGCCCCTAATGTACCTAAACAGTAGAAACCCCCCAAAATTGACACCATTTTGGAAAATAGACCCCCTAAGGAACTTATCTAGATGTGTTTTGAGCGCTTTGACACATCAAAGGCTTCACAGAAGTTTATAATGCAGAGCCGTAGAAATAAAACAAAAATCTTTTCCCACAAAAATTATTTTTTAGCCCCCAGTTTTGTATTTTCCCGAGGGTAACAGGACAAATTGGACCCCAAAAATTGTTGTCCAATTTGTCCTGAGTGTGGCGATACCCGATATGTGGGGGGAACCACTGTTTGGGCGCGTGGGACGGCTTGGAAGGGAAGGAGCTCCATTTGGAATGCAGACTTAGATAGAATGGTGTGCAGGTGTCACATTGCGTTTCCCGAGCCCCTAATGTACCTAAACAGTAGAAACCCCCACAAGTGACACCATTTTCGAAACTAGACCCCCTTAGGAACTCATCTAGATGTGTTGTGAGAGCTTTGAACCCCCAAGTGTTTCACTACAGTTTGTAACGCAGAGCTGTGAAAATAAAAAATAAAAGAATTTCCCCACAAAATTATTTTTTAGCCCCCAGTTTTGTATTTTTAAGAGGAGAAATTCGACCCCAAAAGTTGTTGTCCAATTTGTCCTGAGTACGATGATACTCCATATGTAAGAGGCAACCACCGTTTGGGCGCATGGGAGGGCTCAGAAGGGAAGGAGTGCCATTTGGAATGCAGACTTAGATGGAATGGTCTGCAGGTGTCACATTGCGTTTGCAGAGCCCCTAATGTACCTAAACAGTAGAAACCCCCACAAGTGACCCCATATTGGAAATTAGACCCCCAGGGAACTTATCTAGATGTGTTGTGAGAACTTTGAGCCCCCAAGTGTTTGACTACAGTTTATAACGCAGAGCCGTGAAAATAAAAAATCCTTTTTTTTCCCTCAAAAATTATTTTTTAGCCCCTAGTTTTGTATTTTCCCAAGGGTAACAGGAGAAATTGGACCACAAAAGTTGTTGTCCTATTTGTCCTGAGTACGCTGATACCCCATATGCTGGGGTAAACCCCTGTTTGGGCACACGGGAGAGCTCGGAAGGGAAGGAGCACTGTTTTACTTTTTCAACGCAGAATTGGCTGGAATTGAGATCGGATCTCATGTCGCGGTTGGAGAGCCCCTGATGTGCCTAAACAGTGGAAACCCCCCAATTATAACTGAAACCCTAATCCAAACACACCCCTAACCCTAATCCCAACAGTAACCCTAACCACACCTCTAACCCTGACACACCCCTAACCCTAATCCCAACCCTATTCCCAACTGTAAATGTAATCTAAACCCTAACCGTAACTTTAGCCCCAACACTAACCCTAACTTTACCCCCAACCTTAACTGTAGCCATAACCCTAGCCCCAACCCTAACCCTAACCCTAGCCCTAACCGTAGCCCTAACCCTAGCCCTAATCCTAACCCTAGCCCTAACCGTAACCCTAGCCCTAACCCTAACCCTAGCCCTAACCCTAGCCCTAACCCTAACCCTAACCTTAGCCCTAACCCTAGTCCTAATGGGAAATGGAAAAAAAAATTTTTTTAATTTTTCCCTAACTAAGAGGGTGATGAAGGAGGGTTTGATTTACTTTTATAGTGGGTTTTTTAGCGGATTTTTATGATTGGCAGCCATCACACACTGAAAGACGCTTTTTATTGCAAGAAATATTTTTTGTGTTACCATATTTTGAGAGCTATGATTTTTCCATATTTTGGTCCACAGAGTCATTTGAGGTCTTGTTTTTTGCGGGACAAGTTGACGTTTTTATTGGTAACATTTTCGGGCACGTGACATTTTTTGATCGCTTTTTATTACGATTTTTGTGAGGCAGAATGACCAAAAACCATCTATTCATGAATTTCTTTTGGGGGAGGTGTTTATACCGTTCCGCATTTGGTAAAATTGATAAAGCAGTTTTATTCTTTGGTTCAGTACGATTACAGCGATACCTCATTTATATCATTTTTTTATGTTTTGGCGCTTTTATACGATAAAAACTATTTTATAGAAAAAAATAATTATTTTTGCATCGCTTTATTCTCAGGACAATAACTTTTTTATTTTTTGGCTGATGATGCTGTATCACGGCTCGTTTTTTGCGGGACAAGATGACGTTTTCAGCCGTACCATGGTTATTTATATCTGTCTTTTTGATCGCGTGTTATTTTGTTTTTTGCCTCGTTTTTTTTTTTCTTACGGTGTTAACTGAAGGAGTTAAGTAGTGGGCCAGTTTTATAGGTGTGGTCGTTACGGACGCGGCGATACTAAATATGAGTACTTTTATTGTTTGTTTTTTATTTAGATAAAGAAATGTATTTATGGGAATAATATATACAGTATATTTTTTTTCATTATTTAGGAATATTTTTTTTTATTTTTTTTTACACATTTGGACATTTTTTTTTTACTTTTTTACTTTATCCCAGGGGGGGACATCACAGATCGGTGATCTGACAGTTTGCACAGCACTCTGTCAGATCACCGATCTGTCTCAGAGCACTGCAGGCTCTATGAAGCCACCTCCCTCCCTGCAGGACCCAGATGCCGCGGCTATCTTGGATCCGGGCCTGCTACAGGGAGGGAGGTAGGGAGACCCTCGCAGTAACGCGATCACATCACGTTGCTGCAGGGGGCTCAGGGAAGCCCGCAGGGAGCCCCCTCCCTGCGCGATGCTTCCCTGTACCGCCAGCACATCGCAATCATGTTTGATCGCAGTGTGCCGAGGGTTAATGTGCCGGGAGCGGTCCGTGACCGCTCCTGGCACATAGCGCCGGATGTCAGCTGCGATAGGCAGCTGACACCCGGCCGCGATCAGCCGCGATCAGCCGCGCTCCCCCCGTGAGCGTGGCCGATCGCGTATGACGTACTATCCCGTCGGTGGTCATAGGGGCCCACCCCACCTTGACAGGATAGTCCGTCTAATGTCAGAAAGGGGTTAATATAGCCCCAGAACAGCCAACAGTGCATGACTACAGCACCAGAATCATCATTAATAAATGAATATAGAACCAAAACCACCATCAGTACATTAATATATCACCAGAACTACCATCAATACACGAATACAGAACGACAACCAGTGCTGTCAGTACATATAAAACATCAGCAAGCTTAATACAGCAATCAATTGCAATATCAGGTCAACCCCCATCATATACATTGTATGACATTTATGTGCAACTACCAACCAGTATGACCTTAACAAAGTTGAGGAGATGCTGGGAGTTGTGGAACATACAGGACTGTGGAACATACAGGAATCACCATACTGATTAGAAGCAATCAGTAACACTATTAAATATTTAATAGTGAGTTAACTTTGTGGACATATGCTATATGTTTTAGCCCTTTAATTCTGAGTAGATCATTGAAGGTCTGCATCCTAAGAGCCCCACCAATTTCTCAAAAGACCTTTTTATAGTGTTTAGCTTATAAGACAAGAGAGCACAGAATGTGTATGAGTTTCTTTTACATCTATACTCTGCTGTGTGTGATCACACTCCTGAGCTGGGCAATTCTAAGAGGTCTTTTGAGCGATTGGTGTGGATTCCGGGACCTGAACCCCACCAATTTGCTCAGAATTAAAGGGTATAAAACTTATAAAAATGTAATCAAAAGTTTAGTTACTCTTTATGGTGCAATTACACTGTCAGTTAATCGGTTATCTAAATCCAAACGGTTGTGAATCACCCGAAGCAAAGGCAAAACTTTCATTTATCAGGTGAAACGATTTATCAGCTTGATTAAACATTATCATTTTGTCAGCACATTGTAGTGTGTAAACAGGATATGTGCTGTTAAGAAAAAATGAATAATATGTGTACAGAATGATCATGTTACCGATTCAGTGTACATTAAAGTCCAATCGACGTGTCTAAACAGGTTAATAAACTACTGCTGATAGGTTTTATATAGCCATTGCTTCTGTAAATGCACCACTGGATCCAGATACCTTATAGGTAGTGTTGAGCGATACCTTCCGATATCGGAAAGTATCGGTATCGGTTTGGATCGGCCGATATTCAAAAAATATCGGATATCGCCGATACCGATACCCGATCCCAATGCAAGTCAATGGGACCAAAATATCGGAATTAAAATAAACCCTTTCTTTCCTTGTAGGTTCATTCTACATGAAGGAAAACAACTAAGAATAATGTAGGATGTATTGTGGGAGGTGGCGGAGACATTAAAGGCAATGAGGTTTAGCCCAATCAAATAGAATAGCATGTTTTTTGTTTTTTTTAAGACGTTCGGAGTGAAAAAGATATTGAGTATGTAAATTTTTTTTTATTTTGTCAGATATTGATGTTTCACTATTCCACGCCCTTCCCCTTCTTTTTTTTTCTTTTTTTTTTTTTACTTTTCCCACACTTTCATCTTCATCATCATCAGCATCTTTGACATCAACTTCTTCTTCACCTTATTCATCTTCTTCTTCATCTTCTACCTATTTTTTTTTTTATTACATTCTTCATATTCATTTTATTCAACTATTATTATTCTTCCTATTCTACATATTCTTTTTATTCCACTGTTATTATTCTTCCTATTCTACTTCTTCATCATATTCTCATTTGTGACAGGCATTCCCGTAGTTGTTATCTATAAAAGTTGGAAGATTACACCTTCCGTTCTGCCAGTCACAAAAGTTACATTTGTCCGCGTTCAGTTTGGCCTGCAGCATCAGGCTTTATCCAGGGGCACCACGAGGAGGAACGGACTCGCCCCCATACACTGCTTAGTCTTCTTCTGCATATAATTTAGATAATATCTTTTGCTCTGATATTAAGTCTTATGCTTAATGTTCTTCTGCTCTTTGTTCTGCAGCCTCTTGTTCTTCTGCTTCTCGGTCTTCCATGTCGTCGTCTCCAGGGTCGTCGTCTCCAGTGTCGTCATCTCCGCCGTCGTCGTCTCAGCCGTCGTCGTCTCCGCCGTCGTCGTCGTCGTCATCGGGGTGGTCTTCCGGGTCGTCGTCATCGGGGTGGTCTTCCGGGTTGTCGACGTTAGGGTCTTCAACTTGGAAATGTAGCAGAAGGTACAAGAAGGCTGAGAAAATGCCAAGAACCAGCTGATGGAACTGGAACTCGGATGGCTACCCGAAGGTTCAAGAGCCTATGGAACTACCGAGGACCAGCTGACGTTACTGGAACCCGGTTACTAAGCAGGAGGTACCCGTGCTAAAAAGCACTACCAAGGACCGCCTGACGTTGGCGGAACTCGGATACCCAGAAGGAGGCACCTAAGCCAAAGGCTCTGCCCGGAACCAGCTGACGTTACTGGAACCAGGATGGGGAGCAGAAGATACAAGAGCAAAAGACACTGCCGAGAACCAGCTGACGGTACTGGAACCCGGATGGGTAGCCGAAGGTCCAAGAGCCAATGGAACTACCAAGGACCAGCTGACGTTACTGGAACCTGGTTACTAAGCAGGAGGTACCCGTGCCTGAAAGCACTACCAAGGACCACCTGACGTTGGTGGAACTTGGATACCCAGAAGGAGGCACCTAAGCCAAAGGCTCTGCCCGGAACCAGCTGACGGTACTGGAACCAGGATGGGGAGCAGAAGGTACAAGCGCAAAAGACACTGCCGAGAACCAGCTGACGGTGCTGGAACCAGGTGGTGGACCCGAAGGCCCACATTTGAGGAGAGAACAGCTAGGCCGCGAGGCAGCCGCAGTTACCGAACCCCAACAGTCCTACAGGGGGAGCTGGGCCTACTGGCACTACAGAACCAGCCTTGACTACCAGTTCACGCAGCCCACATAGGAAGCTCCTAAACTGGAGGCACCCTGGAGTTGGCTAACTCGACCGCACCACGACGGGGCAAGCATAGGCGTCTCAGTGAAGTTGACACAACCCGGAAACAGCTGACGGTGCTGAAACCAGGCTTGGCACGAGGGAGTACCTGTGACAAGAACACTGCCGAGAACCAGCTGGCGGTGCTGGAACCCGGATGCGTTGACCCAGTGTGCAAGAGCCAATGGCACGACCGAGGACTAGCTGACGGTGCTGGAACCCGGTTACTAAGCTGTAGGTGCCCGCGCTTAAAAGCACTACCAAGGACCGCCTGGCGTTGGCGGAACTCGGATACCCAGGAGGAGGCACCTAAGCCAAAGGCTCGGCCCGGAACCAGCTGACGTGCTGGAACCAGGTGGTGGACCCCAAGGCCCACAGGAGAGGAGAGAACAGCTAGGCCGCGAGGCAGCCGCAGTTACCGAACCCCAACAGTCCTACAGGGGGAGCTGGGCCTACTGGCACTACAGAACCAGCCTTGACTACCAGTTCACGCAGCCCACATAGGAAGCTCCTAAACTGGAGGCACCCTGGAGTTGGCTAACCCGACCGCACCACGACGAGGCAAGCATAGGTGTCTCAGTGAGCTTGACACAACCCGGAAACAGCTGACGGTGCTGAAACCAGGCTTGGCACGAGGGAGTACCTGTGACAAGAACACTGCCGAGAACCAGCTGGCGGTGCTGGAACCCGGATGCGTTGCCCCAGTGTGCAAGAGCCAATGGCACGACCGAGGACCAGCTGACGGTGCTGGAACCCGGTTACTAAGCTGTAGGTGCCCGCGCTTAAAAGCACTACCAAGGACCGCCTGGCGTTGGCGGAACTCGGATACCCAGGAGGAGGCACCTAAGCCAAAGGCTCGGCCCGGAACCAGCTGACGGTGCTGGAACCAGGTGGTGGACCCGAAGGCCCACAGGAGAGGAGAGAACAGCTAGGCCGCGAGGCAGCCGCAGTTACCGAACCCCAACAGTCCTACAGGGGGAGCTGGGCCTACTGGCACTACAGAACCAGCCTTGACTACCAGTTCACGCAGCCCACATAGGAAGCTCCTAAACTGGAGGCACCCTGGAGTTGGCTAACTCGACCGCACCACGACGGGGCAAGCATAGGCGTCTCAGTGAAGTTGACACAACCCGGAAACAGCTGACGGTGCTGAAACCAGGCTTGGCACGAGGGAGTACCTGTGACAAGAACACTGCCGAGAACCAGCTGGCGGTGCTGGAACCCGGATGCGTTGACCCAGTGTGCAAGAGCCAATGGCATGACCGAGGACCAGCTGACGGTGCTGGAACCCGGTTACTAAGCTGTAGGTGCCCGCGCTTAAAAGCACTACCAAGGACCGCCTGGCGTTGGCGGAACTCGGATACCCAGGAGGAGGCACCTAAGCCAAAGGCTCGGCCCGGAACCAGCTGACGGTGCTGGAACCAGGTGGTGGACCCCAAGGCCCACAGGAGAGGAGAGAACAGCTAGGCCGCGAGGCAGCCGCAGTTACCGAACCCCAACAGTCCTACAGGGGGAGCTGGGCCTACTGGCACTACAGAACCAGCCTTGACTACCAGTTCACGCAGCCCACATAGGAAGCTCCTAAACTGGAGGCACCCTGGAGTTGGCTAACTCGACCGCACCACGACGGGGCAAGCATAGGCGTCTCAGTGAAGTTGACACAACCCGGAAACAGCTGACGGTGCTGAAACCAGGCTTGGCACGAGGGAGTACCTGTGACAAGAACACTGCCGAGAACCAGCTGGCGGTGCTGGAACCCGGATGCGTTGCCCCAGTGTGCAAGAGCCAATGGCACGACCGAGGACCAGCTGACGGTGCTGGAACCCGGTTACTAAGCTGTAGGTGCCCGCGCTTAAAAGCACTACCAAGGACCGCCTGGCGTTGGCGGAACTCGGATACCCAGGAGGAGGCACCTAAGCCAAAGGCTCGGCCCGGAACCAGCTGACAGTGCTGGAACCAGGTGGTGGACCCCAAGGCCCACAGGAGAGGAGAGAACAGCTAGGCCGCGAGGCAGCCGCAGTTACCGAACCCCAACAGTCCTACAGGGGGAGCTGGGCCTACTGGCACTACAGAACCAGCCTTGACTACCAGTTCACGCAGCCCACATAGGAAGCTCCTAAACTGGAGGCACCCTGGAGTTGGCTAACTCGACCGCACCACGACGGGGCAAGCATAGGCGTCTCAGTGAAGTTGACACAACCCGGAAACAGCTGACGGTGCTGAAACCAGGCTTGGCACGAGGGAGTACCTGTGACAAGAACACTGCCGAGAACCAGCTGGCGGTGCTGGAACCCGGATGCGTTGCCCCAGTGTGCAAGAGCCAATGGCACGACCGAGGACCAGCTGACGGTGCTGGAACCCGGTTACTAAGCTGTAGGTGCCCGCGCTTAAAAGCACTACCAAGGACCGCCTGGCGTTGGCGGAACTCGGATACCCAGGAGGAGGCACCTAAGCCAAAGGCTCGGCCCGGAACCAGCTGACGGTGCTGGAACCAGGTGGTGGACCCCAAGGCCCACAGGAGAGGAGAGAACAGCTAGGCCGCGAGGCAGCCGCAGTTACCGAACCCCAACAGTCCTACAGGGGGAGCTGGGCCTACTGGCACTACAGAACCAGCCTTGACTACCAGTTCACGCAGCCCACATAGCAAGCTCCTAAACTGGAGGCACCCTGGAGTTGGCTAACCCGACCGCACCACGACGAGGCAAGCATAGGTGTCTCAGTGAGCTTGACACAACCCGGAAACAGCTGACGGTGCTGAAACCAGGCTTGGCACGAGGGAGTACCTGTGACAAGAACACTGCCGAGAACCAGCTGGCGGTGCTGGAACCCGGATGCGTTGCCCCAGTGTGCAAGAGCCAATGGCACGACCGAGGACCAGCTGACGGTGCTGGAACCCGGTTACTAAGCTGTAGGTGCCCGCGCTTAAAAGCACTACCAAGGACCGCCTGGCGTTGGCGGAACTCGGATACCCAGGAGGAGGCACCTAAGCCAAAGGCTCGGCCCGGAACCAGCTGACGGTGCTGGAACCAGGTGGTGGACCCCAAGGCCCACAGGAGAGGAGAGAACAGCTAGGCCGCGAGGCAGCCGCAGTTACCGAACCCCAACAGTCCTACAGGGGGAGCTGGGCCTACTGGCACTACAGAACCAGCCTTGACTACCAGTTCACGCAGCCCACATAGGAAGCTCCTAAACTGGAGGCACCCTGGAGTTGGCTAACTCGACCGCACCACGACGGGGCAAGCATAGGCGTCTCAGTGAAGTTGACACAACCCGGAAACAGCTGACGATGCTGAAACCAGGCTTGGCACGAGGGAGTACCTGTGACAAGAACACTGCCGAGAACCAGCTGGCGGTGCTGGAACCCGGATGCGTTGACCCAGTGTGCAAGAGCCAATGGCACGACCGAGGACCAGCTGACGGTGCTGGAACCCGGTTACTAAGCTGTAGGTGCCCGCGCTTAAAAGCACTACCAAGGACCGCCTGGCGTTGGCGGAACTCGGATACCCAGGAGGAGGCACCTAAGCCAAAGGCTCGGCCCGGAACCAGCTGACGGTGCTGGAACCAGGTGGTGGACCCCAAGGCCCACAGGAGAGGAGAGAACAGCTAGGCCGCGAGGCAGCCGCAGTTACCGAACCCCAACAGTCCTACAGGGGGAGCTGGGCCTACTGGCACTACAGAACCAGCCTTGACTACCAGTTCACGCAGCCCACATAGGAAGCTCCTAAACTGGAGGCACCCTGGAGTTGGCTAACTCGACCGCACCACGACGGGGCAAGCATAGGCGTCTCAGTGAAGTTGACACAACCCGGAAACAGCTGACGGTGCTGAAACCAGGCTTGGCACGAGGGAGTACCTGTGACAAGAACACTGCCGAGAACCAGCTGGCGGTGCTGGAACCCAGATGCGTTGCCTTGCCTATTAAAGATTGTCTTCCTAGAGCCCCAACTAGCGGTGTTGGAGCAAAGGGTAAGCAGGGGGAGATGAGTGTAGGCCGAAGCCTGCACTGGAGGCAGCTTTGTGTCTGCGTTGCGTTTGCAGGACACTTTGCCGGCTACACACTGGGGGAACAGCTGGCGTTGCTGAACCCCACTAACACAATGGCGTGTGTTTTTCTCTGTGCAGCTAGCACTTGCGGGCAAAAACTAGCGATGTTAGAGCCCGTGTTGAAGCAGGAGGAGGAGGAGAGGAGCAGAGTGTAGGCCGAAGCCTAGTTGAACCAATTTCAAAGGAAACCTTTAACCCCCCCCTCAGGTGTTACAAAGTACAAGAGACACACCTTGTGCAGTATTAATGCTGCACAAGTGAAAGGTTGCTCTATTAATTTGTCTACTTGCACACGCTGAATGAAAGACATACACAATTTACCCCATTCTACAGTAAAACTGTAGTGGATGCGTGACTTGGTTTTTTGATGAGACGCAGCACAGGTGTCCAAAATAACGCCTTGGTGCTTGGCGCAGCTTCCTGAGCGTTGTTATTTGCTGTACAGGAGTCTGCGCTCTTGTGTTATCCCTTGGCAATGCCCTGTTAGCGCTGCCCATCTTATGACATCATTTCATGTTGGCCGGTGCGGTTAACGATGGCCATAAATCCCAGACCCACAGTATCTTTTCATAAAGCCACACTGCGGTGCTGGGATTCGTGGCCTTGAGCAGTAAATATTTTGGCCGCTCACACACGTCCTTACACCTGCTTCAGACTGGGCGGCCTCTGCTGATCCCTTCTCGCATGCCGCGGCCATGAGGCTGCACAGTCTGAAGAAGGCGGAAGGAGATGAGTTAAGACAGGCGAATATATGCACTGCTCGTGCCCATCAATCACACCCTCGCAGTCAAAATAATTAAGACAACGAGGAGCATTTTATTCAGGCAGGGCGGACGAACAGGCGCAAGTAGCCAACCAATGATGTCAGAAGACGGGAAGGGCTACCAAGGGGGGTGCTGCGTATCATTAGAAAGGAAAGTCACACCTCAGGGACAGTGGAATGGTCTCAAAGAGACACATTTTGTACGTGTTGAGTTCCACGTGGGCAAGGAGAAAACATCAGCCACCTTGTACAAATGCAGCAGTACTGGTGTACAAGGTGGCTGTTATACATAGAAACACCTTGGGGTGGGGGCCAGGCTCCCTTCAATTTCAGTTCATGTGCCTGCGTGGCGTTTGCAGGTCACGTTGCAAGCTGCACAGCAGGGGAACAGCTGGCGGTGCTGAACCCCACTAACACATTGGCTGGTGTTTTTCTCTGTGCAGCTAGCATTTCCGGGCAAAAACTAGCGGTGTTTGAGCCCAGGGTCAGCAGGAGGAGGAGGAGAGGAGCAAAGTGTAGGCCGAAGCCTGCACTGGTGGCAGCTTTTGGTCGGTTGTGCCAGCGTGGCTTGTGCTGGACACGATGCCGGCTACACAGCGGGGGAACAGCTGGCGTTGCTGAACCCCACTAACACATTGGCTGGTGTTTTTCTCTGTGCAGCTAGCATTTCCGGGCAAAAACTAGCGTTGTTAGAGCCCAGGGTCAGCAGGAGGAGGAGAGGAGCAGAGTGTAGGCCGAAGCCTAGTTGAACCAATTTCAAAGGTTACCTTTAACCCCCCCTCAGGTGTTACAAAGTACAAGAGCCACTCCTTCTGCAGCATTAATGCTGCACAAGTAAAAGGTTGCTCTATTAATTTGTCTACTTGCACAAGCTGAATGCAACACGTACACTATTTAGCCCATTATACTGTTAAACAGTAGTGGAGGCGTGACTTGTCTTTTTAAAGAAAAGCAGCACAGGTGTCGAAAACAACACCTTTTTGCATGGGCGAAGCTTCCTGAGCGTTGTTAGTTGCTGTACAGGAGTCTGCGCTCTTGTGATCCTTTGGCCATGCGCTGTGAGCGCTTCCTGTCTTATGACCTCATTTCATGTTGGCCGTTGCGGTTAGCGATGGACATGAATCCCAGACCCACAGTGTGTTTTTAAAAAATCACACTGCGGTGCTGGGATTCGTGCCCTGGTGCACTAAATATGTTTGCCGCTCACACATGTCCTTACACCTGCTTCAGACTGGGCGGCCTCATCTGATCCCTTATCGCCTGCCGCGGCCATGAGGACACCCAGTCTGAAGAAGGCGGAAGGAGATGAGTGAACACAGGCAAACATATGCACTGCACATGCCCATCAATCACACCCTCGCTGTCCAAAAAAATAAGACACCGAGGGCCGTTGTTTCGAGCAGGGGAGATGCACAGGCGCAGCCAGCTAACCAATGATGTCAAAAGACGGGCAGCGCTAACAAGGGTGGTGCTGCGTGTCATTACAAAGGAAAGTCACACCTCAGGGACATTGTAATGGTCTCTAATGAGACACATTTTGTACGTGTTGAGTTCCACGTGGGCAAGGAGAAAAAGTCAGCCACCTTGTACAAATGCAGCATTACTGCTGTACAAGGTGGCTGATATACATAGAAACACCTGTGGGTGGGGGGCAGGCTCCCTTCAATTTCAGTTCATGTGCCTGCGTGGCGTTTGCAGGTCACGTTGCAAGCTACACAGCAGGGGAACAGCTGGCGTTGCTGAACCCCACTGACACATTGACTGGTGTTTTTCTCTGTGCAGATTGCATGTCCGGGCAAAAACTAGCGGTGTTAGAGCCCAGGGTCAGCAGGAGGAGGAGGAGAGGAGCAAAGTGTAGGCCGAAGCCTGCACTGGTGGCAGCTTTTGGTCAGTTGTGCCAGCGTGGCTTGTGCTGGACACGATGCCGACTACACAGCAGAGGAACAGCTGGCGGTGCTGAACCCCACTAACACATTGACTGGTGTTTTTCTCTGTGCAGATTGCATGTCCGGGCAAAAACTAGCGGTGTTAGAGCCCAGGGTCAGCAGGAGGAGGAGGAGAGGAGCAAAGTGTAGGCCGAAGCCTGCACTGGTGGCAGCTTTTGGTCAGTTGTGCCAGCGTGGCTTGTGCTGGACACGATGCCGACTACACAGCAGAGGAACAGCTGGCGGTGCTGAACCCCACTAACACATTGACTGGTGTTTTTCTCTGTGCAGATTGCATGTCCGGGCAAAAACTAGCGGTGTTAGAGCCCAGGGTCAGCAGGAGGAGGAGGAGAGGAGCAAAGTGTAGGCCGAAGCCTGCACTGGTGGCAGCTTTTGGTCGTTTGTGCCAGCGTGGCTTGTGCTGGACACGATGCCGGCTACACAGCGGGGGAACAGCTGGCGGTGCTGAACCCCACTAACACATTGGCTGGTGTTTTTCTCTGTGCAGCTAGCATGTCCGGGCAAAAACTAGCGGTGTTTGAACCCAGGGTCAGCAGGAGGAGTAGAGGAGCAGAGTGTAGGCCGAAGCCTAGTTGAACCAATTTCAAAGGTTACCTTTAACCCCCCCCTCAGGTGTTGCAAGGTACAAGAGCCACACCTTGTGCAGCATTAATGCTGCACAAGTAAAAGGTTGCTCTATTTGTTTTGCTCCTTGCACACGCTGACTAAAACACGTACACTATTTAGCCCATTATACTGTCAAACAGTTGTGGAGGCGTGACTTGTCTTTTTAACGAGACGCAGCACAGGTGTCAAAATTTGCACCTAGGTACTGGGCGCAGATTCCTGAGCGTTGTTATTTGCTGTACAGGAGTCTGCGCTATTGTGATCCCTTGGCCATGCGCTGTGAGCGCTTCCTGTCTTCTGACCTCATTTCATGTCGGCCGTTGCGGTTAGCGATGGACATGAATCCCAGACCCACAGTGTGTTTTCAAAAAATCACACTGCGTGGCTGGGATTCGTGGCCTTGTGCAGTAAATAGGTTTGCCGCTTACACATGTCCTTACACCTGCTCCAGACTGGGCGGCCTCAGCTGATCCCTTATCGCCTACCACGGCCAGGAGGCCGCACAGTCTGAAGAAGGCGGAAGGAGATGAGTTAAGACAGGCGAACATATGCACTGCTCGTGCCCATAAACCACACCCTCGCTGACAAAATAAATATGACAACGAGGGGCGTTGTTTCTAGCAGGGCGGATGCACAGGCGCAGCCAGCTAACCATGATGACAAAAGACGGGAAACGCTACCAAGGGGGGTGCTGCGTATCATTACAAAGGAAAGTCACACCTCAGGGACAGTGGAATGGTCTCAATGAGACACATTTTGTACGTGTTGAGTTCCACGTGGGCAAGGAGAAAAAGTCAGCCACCTTGTACAAATGCAGCAGTACTGCTGTACTAGGTGGCTGTTATACATAGAAACACCTGGGGGGGTGGGGCCAGGTTCCCTTTTAATTTCAGTTCCTGTGCCTGCATGGCGTTTGCAGGTCATGTTGCCGGCTACACAGCAGGGGAACAGCTGGCGTTGCTGAACCCCACTAACACATTGGCTGGTGTTTTTCTCTGTGCAGCTAGCACTTCCGGGCAAAAACTAGCGGTGTTTGAGCCCAGGGTCAGCAGGAGGAGGAGAGGAGCAGAGTGTAGGCCGAAGCCTGCACTGGTGGCAGCTTTTGTTCTGTTGTGCCAGCGTGGCTTGTGCTGGACACGTTGCCGACTACACAGCAGGGGAACAGCTGGCGGTGCTGAACCCCACTGACACATCACCTAGTGTTTTTTCTGTGTAGACAACACTTCCAGGTGGCAACTGACAGTGTTGAAACCCAGGGAATCAAAGAGGAGCAGAGTGTAGGCCGAAGCCTGCAGTGGAGCAAGTTGAAAGGGAACCTTTAACCCCCCCCCCCAGGCATTTGTTGCTGAAAGAGCCATCTTGTACAGCAGTAATACTGCACATGGAAAATGGTGGCTCCGAAAATTATGCTCCTTGCAAACGCTGAAGTACACACTCATATAATGTGTCCCCTCACACCGTCAAACCATCCCGGAAGTGGGACTTTCCTTTGTAATGTGACACAGCACAGCCGTCATTCCAACCCCCTTGGTGCCGGGCGCCACCTCCTCAACGTTGTTTGGTTCTGTCACAGAGCCCGCGCTGTAATGTTATCCCTTGGCCATGCACAGTTAGCGGTGCCCGTCTTCTGACATCATGTAGGTGTCAGGCTGGCAGTGCCTGTGCGTCCAAGCTGCCCGAGATCCAACCTTGCAGTGTCATCTAATGTAGTCCCACTACGGGCCAGGGATCCATGGGCATGCGCAGTGCATATCATCGCCTCTCACTCACCTCCTTCCTGCTTCTTCAGACTGTGCGGCGTCACGGCCGTGGCATGCTATTAGGGATCAGCTGACGCCGCCTAGTCTGAAGAAGCGTGAAGAAGGGGAGTGAGAGGCTAGTATATGCACTGCGCATGGCCATGGATACCAGGCCCACTGTGGGATCACATTAGACGACACTGCGAGGTGTGATTTCGGGCAGCGTGGACGCACAGGCGCAGCCAGGACGACAACAAATGATGTCAGAGGACGGGCAGCGCAAACTGTGCATGGCCAAGGGATAACATAACAGCGCAGGGTCCATGACGGAATCAAACAACGCTAAGGAGGCAGCGCACGGTGCCAAGGGGGTAGCAATGACGGCTGTGCTGCGTCACATTACAAAGGAAAGTCCCACCTCCGGGACGGTTGGACGGTGTGAGGGGACACATTACATGAGTGTGTAGTTCAGCGTTTGCAAGGAGCATAATTTCAAGAGCGACCTTTCCCTTGTGCAGTATTAGTGCTGCACATGGTGGCTCTTTCAGTAACAAACGCCTAGGGGGGGGGGGGGGACAGGTCCCCTTACATTTTAGTTGTGCCAGCGTGGCGGTCGCATGACACGTTGCCGGATACACAGCTGGGGATCAGCTGACGTTACTGAACCCCAATAACAGAGGAGCGACTGTTGACTGTGCACACAGCACTTCCAGGCACCAACTGGCGGTGTTAGAGCCCAGGGACAGCAGGAGGAGCAGATTGGAGGTATTGCCGCACACACAGCTGGGGATCAGCTGACGTTACTGAACCCCAATAACAGAGGAGCGACTGTTGACTGTGCACACAGCACTTCCAGGCACCAACTGGCGGTGTTAGAGCCCAGGGACAGCAGGAGGAGCAGATTGGAGGTATTGCCGCACACACAGCTGGGGATCAGCTGACGTTACTGAACCCCAATAACAGAGGAGCGACTGTTGACTGTGCACACAGCACTTCCAGGCACCAACTGGCGGTGTTAGAGCCCAGGGACAGCAGGAGGAGCAGATTGGAGGTATTGCCGCACACACAGCTGGGGATCAGCTGACGTTACTGAACCCCAATAACAGAGGAGCGACTGTTGACTGTGCACACAGCACTTCCAGGCACCAACTGGCGGTGTTAGAGCCCAGGGACAGCAGGAGGAGCAGAGGAACAGAGTGTAGGCCGAAGCCTGATTGGAGCAAGTTGAAAGGAAACCTTTAACCCCCCCCCCCCCAAGACGTTTGTAGCTGAAAGAGCCATGTTGTGCAGCACTAAGGATGCAAAAGGAAAAGGTTGCTCTTTTAATTATGCTCCTTGCAAACACCGAAGTAAACACTAAAAATGTGTCCCTTTATACCGTTAAACCGTTCCGGAGGTGCGAATTTCCTTCGTAATGGGACCACACAGCTGTCATTCCTATCCCCTTGATGCCGTGCGCTGCCTCCTCAGCGTTGTTTTAAGCTGTCACGGAGCCTGCGCTGTTCTGTTAGCCCTTGGCCATGCCCAATTAGCGCTGCCTGTCTTCTGACATAATTTGGTGTCAGGCTGTCAGTGCCTGTGCGTCCACGCTGCTCCAGATCCCACCTCGCAGTCTCATCTAACGTAATCCCACTGCGGGCCTTGGAACCATGGGCATGCACAGTGCATAACCTCGACTCTCACTCCCCTCCTTCCCTCTTCTTCAGACTGTGCGGTGTCACGGCCGTGGCATGCTAGGGATCAGCTGACGGCGCACAGTCTAATGAAGGCGGAGGGAAATGAGCGAGAGCCCGAGGGGAAGATATGCACTGCGCATGCCCATGGATCCCAGGCCCGCAGTGTGACTCAATCAGAAGACACTGCGAGGCGGGATCTCTGGCACCGCGGCCGCACAGGCGCAGCCAGCCTGACACCAAATTATGTCAGAAGACAGGCAGCGCAAATAGGGCATGCCCAAGGGATAACAGAACAGCGCAGGCTCCGTGACAGCTTAAAACAACGCTGAGGAGGCAGCGCATGGCACCAAGGGGGTAGGAATGACGGCTGTGCTGCATCACATTACGAAGGAAAGTCCCAGCTCCGGGACGGTATAACGGTATCAGTAAACACATTTTATAAGTGTTAAGTTCTGCGTGTGCAAAGAGCTAAAAAAAAAGAGCTACCTTTTCCTTGTGCAGCATTACTGCTGCACAAGATGGCTCTTTCAGTAACAAACGACGGGGGGGGGGGGACAGGTTCCCTTACATTTAGGTTGTTGTGCCAGCGTGGCGGTCGCAGGACACATTGCCGGCTACACAGCTGGGGATCAGCTGACGTTACTGAAACCCAATAACACTGGGTCGTATGTTTTTACTGTGCAGCCTGCACTTCTGAGCCGCAACTGGCGGTGTTGGAGCCCAGGAATAGCAGTTCAGGTGGTAGAAAGATGAACACAGCAGGAGACCTGGATGACACCCAATTACTTAATCAGGCAGAGGAGTGGCAAATTCCTGCGAGATCCAGGCCTGGTTCATTTTCAGGAAAGTAAGCCGGTCAACGTTATCGGAGGATAGTCGCATGCGACGGTCTGTTAGTACACCACCTGCGGCACTAAAGACACGTTCCGATAAGACACTAGCCGCAGGGCAAGCCAGCACCTCCAATGCATACTGGCTTAGCTCTGGCCATGTATCCAGCTTAGAGACCCAAAACTTGAACGGGGAAGAGCCGTCTGGGAGTACAGTAAGAGGGAAAGCCATGTAGTCTGTCACCATCTGACGGAACCGTTGCCTCCTGCTGACTGGAGCCGCCGGTGATGGTGTAGACATTTGGGGCGGGCACACAAAAGTGTGCCAGAGTTGTGCCATACTGGGCTTGCCTTGGGCAGAGGCACTGCTTCTGCTCCCTCTTTGGGCAGAGCCTCCCCCACTGCCTCGACGCACTGAGCTGCTTTGTAAAGCACTAGCAGCACTCCTCTCAGTTGGACAGGAGAAGATGATGGAATTCACCAGTGTGTCGTGGTACTCCCGCAATTTACGCTCCCGGGTCAACGCAGGGATGAGGTTTTGGACGTTGTCCCGGTAGCGAGGATCGAGGAGGGTGAACACCCAATAATCAGGCATGTTGAGAATGTGGTCGATGCGGCGGTCGTTTCTCAGGCACTGCAGCATGAAATCCACCATGTGCTGCAGAGTGCCAACTGGCCCAGAAACGCTGTCCCCTGCTTGAGACATGATCTCTGCCCGCTCGTCATCACCCCACCCTCGCTGTACACACTGACCACTGGACAATTGTGTCGCTCCCTCCTCTGGACGGAGCTCTTCCTCCTCCATTGACTCCTCCTCATCCTCCTCACAAATTGGCCCCTGCGTACCACTTTGTGAGGAACCACGTGGCGCTGACTCTCCAGAAGCTGATGGAAAAGGTGACTCCTCATCCTCCACCTCTTCCACCACATCATCACTTAACCCTTGCAAAGTTTGCTGAAGCAGGCAGATAAGGGGGACAGTCATGCTGACTAGTGCATCATCTGCACTTGCCATCCGCGTGGAATAATCAAAAGGACGCAAAACCTGGCAGACGTCCTTCATAGTGGCCCACTCTGTGGTTGTGAAGTCTGATCGGCGCTGACTGCGACTTCTTTGCGCCTGATGCAGCTGGTACTCCATAACTGCTTGCTGCTGCTCACACAACCGCTCCAACATATGTAACGTGGAATTCCACCGGGTAGGTAGGTCACATATGATGCGGTGTTCCGGAAGGCGGAATCGGCGCTGCAGAGCAGCAATGCGGGATCTGGCCAAGCTGGAACGCCGCAAGTGAGCACACTCTAGGCGGACCTTGTGCAGCAGGGCATCAAGATCCGGATAGTCCCTCAGAAAACTCTGCACAACCAAATTGAGCACATGTGCCAGACATGGGATGTGAGTGAGGTTGCCAAGGGCCAAAGCTGCCACCAGATTTCGGCCATTGTCACACACTACCATGCCTGGCTGGAGATTCGCTGGCAGTAACCACACATCGCTCTCCTGCTTTATGGCATTCCAGAGCTCCTGCGCTGTGTGGCTTCGATGCCCCAATGAAACTAGTTTCAAGACGGCCTGCTGACGTTTGGCCACGGCTGTGCTCATGTCGGTCATAGGTAAACGTTCACGGGTCCATGTGGGGGTGGACTGTGACGGATCCTGCAGAGAGGAATCAGAGGAACTGGTGTAAGAGGAGGAGTCGATGCGTACAGACTGGATTCCTGCAATCCTTGGAGTGGGCAGGACACGTCCTGCGCCACTCGCACGATCTGTACCTGGCTCAACAACATTAACCCAATGGGCAGTGAGGGAAACATATCGCCCCTGTCCATGCTGACTGGTCCACGCATCGGTGGTGAGGTGGACCTTGCTACTGACGGCGTTCAGTAGCGCATGTTTTATGTTTGCCTCAACATGCCTGTGCAGGGCAGGGACAGCCTGCCTGCTGAAGTAAAAGCGGCTGGGCACCTTGTACTGTGGGACTGCCAATGCCATCAAGTCACGGAAGCTGTCAGTCTCCACCAGCCTGAACGAGAGCATTTCCAGGGACAACAGTTTGGCAATGCCTGCATTCAGAGCCTGTGCTCGGGGGTGGTTGGCCGAGAATGCCCGCCTTTTCTCCCATGCCTGTACTACCGATGGCTGTAGAGTAGACTGGGAGTGTGAGGATGACTGGGAAGGTGGTGCTGTGGGTGGAATTACACAAGGTCTCTGGGAGGAAGCCAAACCAGCTGTGCGTGAGCTGGAGGAAGAGGCAACACGAGCTGAAGAGGTGGTAGCTGCCGCTGTTGGTTGGCCTACATCTTCAGTGTGTTTCTGTAACTCCACCGCGTGCCTGGTCCGCACATGTTTCCACATATTTGTGGTATTGAGGTTGCTGACATTTTTCCCTCTTTTTACTTTATGATGACACAGCTTGCATTTGACAAAACAAATGTCATCTGCAACTGTGTCAAAAAAGGACCAGGCACTGCAAGTCTTGGGAGCGCCCTTTTTGGCTTTGGAAAGAGACAGGCTCCTAACGGGTGCCAAAGTGGAGGCTACAGGCTCCGCAGTCTTCCCCCTCCCTCTCCCTCTTTGGCCCGTAAGAGGAAGCTCTTCCTCTGAGCTGCTCCCACCACCTTCCTGTTCCTCACGCCACGATGGGTCAAGGACCTCATCATCTCCACTACCCTCTGCCACCAACTGCTCCTCCTGGGTAGTCTCAGCAGCACAGTACGCACGAGAAAGCGGCACCTGAGTTTCATCATCAGATGCGTACTGCGCTGTGGTCACTGGAGGCACTGGCCCACCTGCCTCTTCAGAGTCAGAGAGAAAAAGGTGTTGGGCATCACTGCACACTGCCTCTTCTTCCATTTCTCCAATGCTGCTTGGCTGGCCCCCTGTTTCCAAGCCAAGAGATTCAGAGAACAGAAGTAGAGACGGCTCCTGTCCTGGGCTCTCTGACTGCCTGGCCAATTTGGCAGGTGGTGAAGAGACAGATGGCTGCTCTCCAGTGCTCTGTGCCTGAGAGGATGTGGCACTAACTGAAGTCGATGCCGAGGCGTTAGCTGCCATCCACCCGACAACGGCTTCAATTTGGTCTTCACGCAGCAGCGGTGCATGGCGCTCTCCGACAAAGCTGCGCATGAAGGACTGTTCCCTGCTGAAACTGAGTGACGACGAGTCACCGGCGCCCGCAGCAGGCACAGAATCACCACGTCCTCTCCCTGCTCCTCTCCCTGCTCCGCGCCCACGCCCACGTGCCTTACTCCCTGCCCTCTTCATCTTGGTTGACAGATAAAGATAAGCAGAAAAGTACTAAGGCCTTAGTGTGCTTATTCCTGTAATGCTCCTCCTAACAGGTGTAAGAAACACTAATGTTGTAAATTGTGGACTAAACTTTATTATTTTTCAAATGTGGCCTACACAAGTGTTAAGTTGTGTTTGGTGAACTTAACCTTTTTTTTGGTGCAGATCGGGCTACAGAGCTAGTTTAAATCACACGGAGACCGTGCAGACAGCCGTAAACGGCGCTGCAAGGCCAAAAAACCCTCCTCTAGGTTATCCTATATAGTGTTTTTCCACTATTTAGCTGGATACAAGTGGAAAGACACTAATAGGAATTTTTTTTTTCAAATTTTAAACTGGCTGCACTATTTGAAAAAAAGGAAATTGTTTTTCAAGGTATGAGGCAGTAACGCACCCTGAGCTGAATCCAACCGGCTATGGCTGCACACAGACTACAGGGCGAGCTGCGCTCACACAGAGACCGTGCAGACAGCCGTAAACGGCGCTGCAAGGCCCCAAAAAAACCCTCTAGGTTATCCTATGAAGTGTTTTTCCACAATTGAGCTGGAGACTGGTGGAAAGACACTAATAGGAATTTTTGTTTTTCAAATTTTAAACAGGCTGCACTATTTGAAAAAAAGGAAAATTTTTCTCAAGGTATGAGCCAGTAACGAACCCTGAGCTGAATCCAACCGGCTATGGCTGCACACAGACTACAGGGCGAGCTGGGCTCACACGGAGACCGTGCAGACAGCCGTAAACGGCGCTGCAAGGCCAAAAAACCCTCCTCTAGGTTATCCTATATAGTGTTTTTCCACTATTTAGCTGGATACGAGTGGAAAGACACTAATAGGAATTTTTTTTTTTCAAATTTTAAACAGGCTGCACTATTTTAAAAAAAGGAAAATTTTTCTCAAGGTATGAGCCAGTAACGAACCCTGAGCTGAATCCAACCGGCTATGGCTGCACACAGACTACAGGGCGAGCTGGGCTCACACGGAGACCGTGCAGACAGCCGTAAACGGCGCTGCAAGGCCCAAAAACCCCCCTCTAGGTTATCCTATGTAGTGTTTTTCCACAATAGAGCTGGAGACTGGTGGAAAAACACTAATAGGAAATTTGAGAAAAAATGTGCAGCAGGCTGCACTAAGAGCAAAAAAGAACAACTGTGTGAGGCAGTGTGAACCCCCCCTGAGCTGAATACAACCGAGTATATGGCTGCACACAGACTACAGAGTGAGCTGCACACACACACACACAGAGACCTTGCAGAACGCTGTTAAAACAGCGCTGCAAGGCAAGAGCAAGGTGAACAGTGAAGAACACACAGCGTTTTGCTAAATTAGCCTTTGGAAAGGAAAATAAAGCAATTAGCAAGCTCAACTGGCCCTCAGTTAGAACACAGCGTCCTGTCCCTAACTGAAATCACAGCAGAGTGAGCGCAAAATGGCGGCAGCGCTTTTTTATAGTGCAGAGTGACATCATTTCAGCAGCCAATCCCAGCCTTGCCAGTACTTACATGCCCACCATGCTAAACAGGATGTGCCCACACTTTCATTCATTCCTCATTGGCTGCTGCGTTCAATTTGAATTCTGGGAACTTCCGATTCCGGTATCCGATACGCGGGAAGTATCGGAATTCAGTATCGGAATTCCGATACCGCAAATATCGGCAGATACCCGATACTTGCGGTATCGGAATGCTCAACACTACTTATAGGTGATGTCTTCTCTAATTTGAGTCATTCTCATACCTTAATATTCTATTTGGTGCATATTCCAGGGTAATTTTTCACTACCACAAAAACTTTTCCGCAGACTTCCCTCTTTGGTCTTCTGCAGCACATCCCGGCAAAGTGCCCTTTAAAATAGCAATCTAATTATAGTGCCCCTGAATAAAAGTAGCAACTGTGCTGTATCCTAAATTAGCACTACACTGTGCCCCTGAATAAACTAGTTGACCCTCATAAAGGTACCCAGGGCTGCCACGAGGAATTTCAGGGCTCATACTGGCAACATTTTTTGGCCCCCTTGAGACTTCGCCCAGGCTCCACCCCAGCTTCGCCTCCACCCTTCAAAGCTTCCACAGTCCCACCATCCACTCTTGGAAAAACTCAACTTCTCCACCACGTCCTCATCAATCAAATATTAACAGTTTCCATCAAACACCAGATCGCATTCATAACCAGCAGCTTTTGTTGTGGCCAAAAGAATTTTTAAGCTGCCACCACGACACGGTAGACTCTTTTGGCCGAGCCCTACTCTACTCTAACATATTAAATATAAATATATTTGCATATTTCTTTAAGGGAATGAGTCACATACATTTTTTTAAAATTACCATTAATACCACATACAAGGGACAAATGCCGTCACACCATGACCAGACCACATATTACCACCACATAGTGACTAAATAATACCACATACAAGGAGCAAATACCAACATACCATGACCAGATCAAATTTTACCACCACATAGTGACTGAATGCTACAATACTGATCATTAATAAATAAAAAAACACAATACTAAGTGACATTATAATTATACACAGGAACTCTGTATTTACTGTCAGTGTACAGGTAATACAGATGATCACCAGTGACATTATGCACAGCAGCTCTGTGTATAGTTCACCGGTAATACAGGGATCACAAGTGACATTATACACAGGAGCTCTGTAAATAGTGTATAGTTTACAGGTAATACAGTGATCACTGGTGACATTATACACAGGAAGCTCTGTAAATAGTGTCATTGTACAGGTAATACAGTGATCACCGGTGACATATACAGGAGTTCTGTATATAGTGTCAGTGTACAGGTAATGCAGTGATCACCAGTAACATTATACACAGTGTCAGTGTACAGATAATATAGTGATCACTGGTGACATTATACACAGAAGCTCTGTACATAGTATATAGTATCCGTGTACAGGTAACACACTAACTCACCAGTGACATCTTTAGCTTGAGTCCTTCATCTATGCTTTTATTTTCATACCGTGCAAATTGCCATCATTTCTTCCAGCCAGGACTCGTCTCTACATAAAATAACACGTAGTTACTTAGAGCACTGCTTCCAGAGCACATTTCCCACTTTTTCCCTTTCTTCTACACTACACCTCTGAATACAGATATGCATCCACCATTAATATATAATTGGTTATTATGCAACCCACCTTTCCAAATATAAATTATCTACCACTGTGCCCCTACTAACTATACATAGCCACTTTCCTCACCTAATAAATATATAAATGAATTAGCACCTGTACTCTTTCCCCTAATTCATTACCAGTCACTGCATAATCAACGCCCCTCACTATGTACCACCCGCTCCCCCGACTCATTATATTTACATGTCCCTTCTGCTCCAATTCATTGTCATGTCTTCTCTCTCCCACCCTCTATTCATTATCAACAGCTGTCCCCCCCACATTCAATACATCATTTATTTCCCCACCCTCAAAATTCATCATTATTTGCTCTCTCCAGGTCATCATTTGCTCTCCCCACCCCCACCTTCAAATCATTTGAGAGTCCCTCACTCTCAATTCATCATTTACAGACTCCCATCCTCTCCCCCACTTCATCATGTGCTGTCCCCTCCCCCACTTCATCATGTGCAGTCCCCCTACCCCTCATTTCATGTGCAGTCCCCTTTACCCCCACTTCATCACGTGCAATCCGCTTTACCCCACTTCATCATGTGCAGTCTCCCTTTGACCCCCCACTTCATCATGTGCAGTCCCCCATAACTCACTTCAATATTTGCAATCCCCCTTTAATCCCCCACTTCATCATGTGCAGTCCCCCTTAACCCACTTCCTTATTTGCAATTCCCCTTTCCCCCACTTCATCATGTGCAGTCCCCCTTTAACCCCCCACTTCATCATGTGCAGTCACCCTCACCCCCCACTTCATCATGTGCAGTTCCTCCTACCCCCTCCCCCATTTAATTCATTTTATAAAAAAACCAAAATGATTTTTACACTTACCTCACAGATGTTTCCCAGCAGTGCAGCTCTGCTTCTATCGTCTGGTACATGTCGGCGCGTACGTGATGATTTCATGGCGTACACGCCATCATCTGACAGGAAGTGCACAGAAGACGGAGGGAGCAGGAGCTGTCAAGGTAAGACAGCCGTGCACAGCTCTGAGAAAGTTTCCGTCCCCAGCACCGATGTGTGCGCTGCAGCGCGCACCACTTTAATGCAAGATGGGGCCCGGTGAGTAGAAGTGCAAGAATAGGGCCCTGGATCTGCAGGCCCCTCTGTGTACTGCTGCTCACCAGGCCCCATACAGCAGTAAGGGCAGTAAGGGCAGTAATGCTCTGATGGCAGCCCTAGAGCTACCTCCACAAAAAATGACCTATGCAATGTCTCTCTTATAATACTTGGCCTCCACACTATCCCCTCCTATTAATTTTGCCATTGCTCTACACCGTTCACTTTTGAGCTATTACTGCCACACCTTCCCCTCTCATTGACTATGACCACCACAACATCACTCCTTATGGATTATAACCATCCTATCATCTCCCCTTATAAACTATAGCAATCACAATGTCATCATATTCAAACTATACTACACAATGGTGTAAGGAGTCAATTAGGGCTCTTCTACCCCTGCAGCACCATCATGCTTGTAGCTCCATTTCTAATCATATTTTACAGAAACAACTATAATATAATGCATTGAACAACGTCCTTAGTTTTACTCGTTGGCTCGAACAACTGTCATTTTAGCAGCTGGTTCAGAATTGGCTAAATCCCACCCTAACCCCTCCACCCTCCTGAAAAGACAGTAGATATGCCATGAAGTCCAATGGAAGGAAGGGGAGAGGGTTGAAAGAAACAAAAAACAAACAAAAAATCTTTTTTTGCCTTTTATGAACTGGCAATGCCTCCCTACTGCTTGTCACAATATGTAGAGGATCTCCTGGGCCTAGTAGAAAATATGTTCTTGTGGGATGCATATTCCCTAACAAATAAAAGTATCGTCATTTTTTTAGTGGAATTTTAAATAGTCACTGCTATGTAAAAAAAATATATAAATCAATAGCAAAGGTGAATAAAAAAACACTTCAAATTATTATTTTAAAGAAATCTGCGTCTTTATGTAATAATGAACCACTTTTTCACCACCACACCACCAACATTCTGCCCCTCATCGCACCCTGACTCCTGAACTCACTAATCAAATATGTCTTGGCCAAAGTAAGGTGGACTGCCAGCACAGTGAGCTAGCAAATGTACCCCTATTATACTCTATGTAGAGGAGAAGATAAAGCTGGCACTTTCAGCAACTGTTTTAGCTCACTCCAATGCTGGATTCACACTCACACAGCTCACTTGTCACGCCAAAAACCAGATACAGACAGAACGGCGTGACATCACTATTGTCATGTAATGTTTTCCATGCTGCTGTTCCACTCTAAAGGTACCGTCACATTAAGCGACGCTGCAGCGATATAGACAACGATGTCGATCGCTGCAGCGTCACTGTTTCGTCATTGTGTGGTAGCTGGAGAGCTGTCACACAGACAGCTCTCCAGCGACCAACGATGCCGAAGTCCCCTAGTAACCAGGGTAAACATCGGGTTACTAAGCGCAGGGCCGCGCTTAGTAACCCGATATTTACCCTGGTTACCAGTGTAAATGTAAAAAAAAAAACACTATATACTTACATTCCGGTGTCTGTCACGTCCCCCGCCTTCAGCTTCCCTGCACTGTGTAAGCGCCGGCCGTAAAGCAGAGCGGTGATGTCACCGCTGTGCTCTGCTTTACGGCCGGCCAGCGCTGACACAGAATGCAGGAGGAGTGCAGGGAAGCGGACGCCGGGGGACGCGACAGACACCGGAATGTAAGTATGTAGTGTTTTTTTTTTTTACATTTACAATGGTAACCAGGGTAAATATCGGGTTACTAAGCGCGGCCCTGCGCTTAGTAACTCGATGTCTACCCTGGTTACAAGTGAAGACATCGCTGAATCGCCGATTCAGCGATGTCAGCGGGTGATCCAGCAACAAAATAAAGTGCTGGCCTTCTAGCTCCGACCAGCGATCTCACAGCAGGATCCAGATCGCTGCTGCGTGTCAAACACAACGATATCGCTATCCAGGACGCTGCTACGTCACGGATCGCTATCGCATTCTAAAGTCGCTCAGTGTGAAGGTACCTTTATATGCCACAGAGAATGAAGGGCAGAAATACATCTCTGTTTGCACTTCTGTATATATAAGTGACATGGTAGCAGCTAGTGTCCACCCACTAGCTCAGAGATAACTGAAAATTAGAGCCTGGTGAAAATGCAAAATGCAAGTCATATATTGGTCAGAAATAGTGTTATTCCTCATGCACACACCACTGCCACTTCTGAAAATAAACCTGGAATACCAAAGCAGGCAATGAATGTTTTATTCAATGACTAAACAGAGATGTATTAATCATAAAAGAAAACTAGGCACATGCCCAAAGCAACATAGAAATGTAAGCGTAATAATGGTATTTACTTAGGTGGCAATTGGCAATGAGACATAAGCATGCTTGGGTAAACTGTTGTTAATTTAGAGAAAACTTATACCATGTGCCAAGGGCAACTTTAAATATACTTCTGACTTTAGATATTAATTTTTGCAGGCTCATCTATAATTTTAAGTAAATATTTGTGCACTGCTTAATATATATCCAATCTTAAAGGGGTCATTCCTTTTCAGATACTGTTTGACTCTGTCTACACTGTGCTTACCTTGTCACTTCCACAGCACAGCAGCCAATCAATAAGCTCAGCATCTCTGAAAGTGCGTTCCTCCTACATTGGCCTAACCGCTAAGCTCACTGATCAAATGCCGTCCAGTTAACGTGATGTCCGCCCTCTGCCAAAGAGCAGCATAGGAGACTAGCTGGTGGACCTGGGGAAGGAGAGTACAGTGCATTATTTGATTTTTTTCAACCCTTTGACACCCTGTCGAATTTCGGGTTTTTTTGTTCTCCTTCTACCAAGAGCCATCATTTTTTTATTTACCCATCCATGTAGCTGTATACGCTTTTTTGTGGGAGTAGTACTTTGGATTGACAGCATTTATTTTATCACTGGAAAGTAGGAAAAAAAGATCCATGTGCGTTTAAATTGCAAAAAAAAGTGCAATTTCACAATGTTGTTTTTTTTTTTGTTTGCTTCCTTTACCATTTAGTATTATGGTAAAATTGAACTGCTAATATGATTCTCCATGTCAGTACAATTACAAAGATACCAAACATGCAGTTTTGTTTTTATTTAAGTGGGGGAAAAAACATTCGGAAATTTGTAAAAAAATAAAAAGCTTTGCTTTTGTCTCCATTTTCCGAGACCCATGATGATTTCATTTTTCAGAATATAGTGCTATGTGAGGGCTTATTTTTTGTGCCCTTAGCTGATGTTTTTACTGATATCATATTGGGGTACATACAATGTTTTGATTGCTTCTTGTTATGTTTTATTGAAATGTTGGCGGCAATTCTGGAATTGCTTAGGTTTTTTTGTTACACCTTTACAGATCAAATTATTTTACCATGTATTTTGATAGATCGGACTTTTACCAGCACAGCCATAAAAAACCTGTGCAATTTTTTTATTGTTTTATTTTTAATGAGGGAGATTTGAACTTTTGTGTTTTCTTATTTTTTCATATTTTTAAACTTTTTTCTCAAGTTTTTGTTATATTTAATAGTCTCCTTAGGGGATTTGAAGCTGTGATTGTCTGATCGCTTGTGCTCTACATAGATCATCAGTGCTGTAGAATTTTACTATAATTATTATTATGCCTTAGTTACATTGTATACCACTATCATATTACACAGCACATTACAGACATCATCACTGTCCCAATTGGGGCTCACAATCTAAATTCACTATCAGTATGTCTTTGGAGTGTGGGAGGAAACCAGAGAACCCGGAGGAAACCCACGTGAACATGGGTAGAACATACAAACTCCTTGCAGATGTTGTCCTTGGTGGGATTTGAACCCAGGACTCCAGCGCTGGAAAACAACAGTGCTAAGTTAACCACTACAGTTTCACTGTAACCCCTGATTCTGTTACAAATGGAGTGCTGCCAGCAAAACATTGTAGAGATAAAAGTATATATTCTAAGTAAAAATTGTCAACTAGTTGGGCTTCCATTTAAAGGGAGATTTATAACAAAAAAATCATTTTAACATCAGAGATTACTTGTCATGAAATCTTAATGGATAAGAATGTAATAATCACTGCTCTATGAAAACTAGTGATGGGTTGTCCAGTCACTTTACTGTTAAAAATGCTTAAAATGCTTAAAAATGCTAAAAGTATAAATTGACTAATTTCTACAAAGTTTTTCTTTTCTTTTGTTTTTTAGTTTAGTGACTTGGCAGGCCTTTCAATTTGCCATAAATAACCATTTTAGCAGATTATAGCTTTAACATCTTCTATAATGCTTCTACTCCTACAAAACATGATGTGATTTATTGCATGCCGCTATAGAAAGTTGTGAGCAGCATGTTATTGATACTGCAAAGCAGGGGGCCTATGGCTTCCAACATAGTCTTTTCCTCTGAAGTCACCTGCAATCAGAAACCCTAGGGCAATTCCCGGGGTTTCTATAGCTTCTCATTTGATCTTTATAGAGGCAGGAAACAGTTTTTTCTTTCTTCAACAAGGTTAAAATTGAGATTACGACTGCCCAACCATGTCTTCACAGTCAACATTGTATACAGAAAGTCTCACTACCTTCTTCTACAGTGAATAACGTGTTAAATATTTTGTGAGCAGCCGTTAAAATTATAGTCAAGCAGAATGAGGCAATTTGAACAGATGCATTGAAAAAAAGACACCAAATTGATATCCCATATAGCTTCAGCTCAAAAGCCAAACTATATCATATAACACCAAAAAAATCAGGTTTCCATGCCACCATATATTGATAAAATAGATTCATTTTTATTAACAAAAAAATTATAGAAAACATTAAAAGATGGACAAAATATCACAGGTACAGCAAAATTAATCAGGTGGATAACCTGGGAAATACCATAAATTAATACAAAATATTATTACCCAGGCAAAGAATTGTGAACCATAATGAAATAGTCCCACTACATAATTCTCTGTAAGCAAAAGGAGCTATCACCAGAGGGGTTGGAATACTCATGACGTTCCTCCCGCCAATTTAGTGGCCTAGCCACTTTTTCAGCATTGAAATGACTGTGTCAAATAATAATCCATCAAATTCCTACCCCCTTGGGAAGTAATCGACGGACGTCCACCAACGATCTCCCTCAAATTTGGTTGCGCCATAAGGATAGGCCAGTATTTCTAAATAGTATAATAGACTGCACTTGTCTGATCATCATATGATCCAATACATCTAACAATCCTTTCCTGTGATGTTACCTTGTTTGAGTTCATAAGTGAATTCCTATTGGGTATCTTAGCCCTATTAACCCCTTAATGACAGCCAATATGTCTTTTAACTGACCTGAGATATAAGAGAATAGCATACCCATACAGATGACAATCCAGCAGCTGTCAGCTGTCCACTATCCACCATTCTTACAATGCTCTGCTGGAATTTTAGACCATTCTTCTTTGGCAAATTGCTCCAGGTCCCTGAAATTTGAAGGGTGCCTTCTCCAAACTGCCATTTTTAGATCTCTCCACAGGTGTTCTATGGGATTCAGGTCTGGACTCATTGCTGGCCACCTTAGAAGTCTCCAGTGCTTTCTCTCAAACCATTTTCTAGTGCTTTTTGAAGTGTGTTTTGGGTCATTGTCCTGCTGGAAGACCCATGACCTCTGAGGGAGACCCAGCTTTCTCACACTGGGCCCTACATTATGCTGCAAAATTTTTTGGTAGTCTTCAGACTTCATAATGCCTTGCACACGGTCAAGCAGTCCAGTGCCAGAGGCAGCAAAGCAACCCCAAAACATCAGGGAACCTCCGCCATGTTTGACTGTAGGGACCGTGTTCTTTTCTTTGAATGCCTCTTTTTTTCTCCTGTAAACTCTATGTTGATGCCTTTGCCCAAAAAGCTCTACTTTTGTCTCCTCTGACCAGAGAACATACTTCCAAAACGTTTTAGGCTTTTTCAGGTAAGTTTTGGCAAATTCCAGCCTGCCTTTTTTTATGTCTCGGGGTAAGAAGTGGGGTCTTCCTGGGTCTCCTACCATACAATCCCTTTTCATTCTGACACTGACGGATAGTACGGGTTGACACTGTTGTACCCTCGGACTGCAGGGCAGCTTGAACTTGTTTGGATGTTAGTCTAGGTTCTTTATCAAACATCCGCACAATCTTGCGTTGAAATCTCTTGTCAATTTTTCTTTTCCGTCCACATCTAGGGAGGTTAGCCACAGTGCCATGGGCTTTAAGCTTCTTGATGACAATGCGCACGGTAGACACAGGAACATTCAAGTCTTTGAAGATGGACTTGTAGCCTTGAGGTTGCTCATGCTTCCTCACAAATTGGTTTCTCAAGTCCTCAGACAGTTCTTTGGTCTTCTTTCTTTTCTCCATGTTCAATGTGGTACACACAAGGACACAGGACAGAGGTTGAGTCAACTTTAATCCATGTCAACTGGCTGCAAGTGTGATTTAGTTATTGCCAACACCTGTTAGGTGCCACAGGTAAGTTACAGGTGCTGTTAATTACACAAATTAGAGAAGCATCACATGATTTTTCGAATGGTGCCAATACTTTTGTCCACCCCCTTTTTTATGCTTGGTGAGGAATTATATCCAATGTGGCTTTAGGACAATTCTTTTTGTGTTTTTTCATTTAAGGCAAATGAAATGAAGATAATAATAACAAAGAATTTGTGTTTGCAATCATTTTCAGGAAGAAACTGAGTAAAATCTGACAGAATTGCAGGGGTGTTAATACTTTTGGCCATGACTGTAAATGGTTAACAGAATGTGGGGGCTTCCTCTTTATCCAAACTGGTGCCCTCAGATCATTATTTTGTGGTCCTGATGTTTGCGATGGCAATTCACGACCAAATAGTGGCCTTACAGTCTGACAGCTGTTGTAACCTGTTCAGAAGTTAGAGGCATTTAGGTGGTAAAAATGCACCTTTTCATTTCTGTCATACCACTTTGCATTAATTCCTGTAAAGCACCTGAAGGGTTAATAAACTACCTGACAGCAGTTTTTAATATGTCTAGGGGTGCTGTTTTTAAAATGGTATCACATTTGGGGGTTTCCCAATATATGAGACCCCTAAAGTCACTTCAAACATGGATAAGTCCCTAAAAAAATAAATTTTGTAAATTTCCTTGAAAAAAATGGAACATTGCTGCTACATTTTTAAACCTCCTAAAATGCTAAAAAAATAAAATAACATTTTACAAATGGTGCTGATGTAAAGCCGACATGTGGGAAATGTTATTTATTAATGGTTTGCTGTGGTTTGACTATCTGTATTAAAGGGATAATCATTCAAATTAGGAAATTGCTAATTTTTTAACATTTTTCTCAAATTTTTGATATTTTTTATAAATAAACACAAAATGTATTGACCTAAATTTATCATTATCATAAAGTATAATGCTTCACGAAAATACAATCTCAAAATCACTGGGATTTGTTGAAGCGTTCCAGAGTTATTACCAGATAAAGTGACACTGGTCAGATTTCAAAAATTTGGCTCCGTCACTAAGGGGTTAAAGGCGTTATTTATGTTCGTCTTTGGGTAACCTCATGCTGAAAAACATAAATAAGTTTTCACTTTCTATAAAAGAGTAGGTGTCATCAGCGCAATTCCATTTAGCATGGAGATGCTGGCCTACTGGTATTCCAGTTTTTAAGGTAGGTGAATGCCAAATTTCCCAGTGAAGGAGACCATTGATGGATGTAGGCTTCCTATAAATATCTGTAAGTACAGATACATACATATCAATATACATAGTAAGATCGTAAAATAGTCATTAAGGTAGAAGGAAGACTATAAGTCCATCTAGTTCAACCCATAGCCTAACCTAACATGCTCTAACATGTTGATCCAGAGGAAGGCAAAAAAAAACCATGTGGCAAAGAGTAAGCTCCACCTTAGGAAAAAAAATTCCTTCCCGACTCCACATACGGCAATCAGACTAGTTCCCTGGATCAACACCCTATCAAGGAATCTAGTATATATCACCTGTAACATTATACTTTTCAAGAAAGGCATCCAGTCCCCTCTTATATTTAAGTAATGAATCACTCATTACAACATCATACGGCAGAGAGTTACATAGTCTCACTGCTCTTACAGTAAAGAATCCGTGTCTGTTATTACACTTAAACCTTCATTCCTCCAGACGTAGAGGATGCCCCCTTGTCCCTGTCTCAGGTCTATGATTAAAAAGATCATCAGAAAGGTCTTTGTACTTTCCCCTCATATATTTATACATTAAAATAAGATCACCCTTTAGTCTTCGTTTTTCCAAACTAAATAGCCCCAAGTGTAATAACTGTTGTGAATTCTGTGGCAGAGCTCCCTCCTGTGGTCACAAGTGGTACTTCGGCTGATTCTCTCTGTGAGCTTCCGTTGGTGGAGGAAAGTGGTACTGCGGCTTCTGAGTTTCCTTCCTCAGGTAATGTGGTGAAGTCGTTAGGTGCTGCTCTATTTAACTCCACCTAGTGCTTTGATCCTGGCCTCCAGTCAATGTTCTAGTATTGGACCTGTTTCCTCCTGGATCGTTCCTGTGGCCTGCTGCTCTGCTGTTGTGAGTTCTGTTTTTGGGCTCCCTCTGGTGGTTACTGATGGTACTGGGTGATTTGTGTTCTGCTGTCTCTGGTGTCCACCTGTTCTATTAGGATTTGGGAGTTTCCTATTTAACCGGGCTTTCTTGTCATTTCCCCGCCGGCTATCAAGGTTATCAGAGTGTTTTGTTACCTCAGCTTCTGGCTTCAGTAATCTTCAGGACAAGCTAAGTTTTTTATTTTCTTGTTCCACGTTTTGCTTTATTTTTGTCTTGTCCAGCTTGCATGTTATTGTTTCTTTGCTGCTGGTTGCTCTAGTGGGCTGTAATTGCTCCTCTTGTTCCATGAGTTGGAACATGAGTTCAAGTAATTACAAGATGGTTTTTTGAAGGGTTTTTTGCTGACCGCGCAGTTTACTTTTGTATCCTCTGCTATCTAGTTTTAGCGGGCCTCATTTTGCTGAATCTGTTTTCATACTGTGTATGTGCCTTCCTCTCATTTCACCGTCATTATATGTGGGGGGCTGCTATTTCTGTGGGGTATTTCTCTGGAGGCAAGAGAGGTCTGTGTTTCTTCTAATAGGGGAAGTTAGATCTTCGGCTGGTGCGAGACGTCTAGGATCAACGTAGGCACGTTCCCCGGCTATTGTTATTTGTGTGTTCAGGTTTAGGGTCGCGGTCAGCTCAGGTTCCATCACCCTAGAGCTCGTTGATGCTTGTCCTTTTGTGATTCTCTGCCATTGGAATCATGACAGTATAGCCGGCCAAAATGTTTGGGCTGAAGTAGGAGGAAAAGTAGTCTGAGGAAGTTTTTTTTTTTTTTTTTTTCTCTCCTCTGAGGTTGCTGCCTAGCCTTAATTGCAGCCTGGCTGATTTTTTTTTCCTCCTCTTAATCCTTGAATGGCTCTGACCTTAGCTGTTTATCATGGACGTCCAGAGTTTAGCTTCCAGCTTGAATAATCTTGCTGCTAAGGTTCAAAATATACAAGATTTTGTTGTACATGCTCCTATGTCTGAACCTAGAATTCCTATTCCAGAGTTCTTTGCTGGAGATAGAGCTAGTTTTCTGAATTTTAGGAACAATTGCAAGCTGTTCCTTTCTTTGAAATCTCGCTCTTCTGGAGACCCTGCTCAGCAGGTTAAGATTATTATATCTTTCCTGTGGGGTGACCCTCAAAATTGGGCATTTGCATTGGCACCAGGGGATCCTGCGTTGCTTAATGTGGATGCGTTTTTTCTGGCATTGGGTTTGCTCTATGAGGAACCTAACCAGGAGATTCAGGCTGAAAAAGCTTTATTAGCTCTCTCTCAGGGGCAAGATGAAGCAGAAATATATTGTCAAAAATTTCGGAAATGGTCAGTGCTTACTCAGTGGAATGAGTGCGCCCTGGCTGCAAAGTTCAGAGATGGCCTTTCTGAGGCCATTAAAGATGTTATGGTGGGGTTCCCTGCGCCTACGGGTCTGAATGAGTCTATGACTATGGCTATTCAGATTGATCGGCGTTTACGGGAGCGCAAACCTGTGCACCATTTGGCGGTGTCTTCTGAACAGGCACTTGAGACAATGCAATGTGATAGAGTTCAGTCTAGAAGTGAACGGCAAAACTATAGGCGGAAAAATGGGTTGTGCTTTTATTGTGGTGATTCAGCTCATGTTATATCAGCATGCTCTAAACGCACAAAAAAGGTTGATAAGTCTGTTGCCATTAGTACGTTACAGTCTAAGTTCATTCTGTCTGTGACTCTGATTTGCTCATTATCATCCATTTCCGTCGATGCCTATGTAGATTCAGGCGCTGCCCTGAGTCTTATGGATTGGTCATTTGCCAAGTGATGTGGGTTTAGTCTTGAGCCTCTGGAAGTCCCTATTCCTTTGAAGGGAATTGACTCTACACCTTTAGCTATGAATAAACCTCAGTACTGGACACAAGTGACCATGCGTATGACTCCCGTTCATCAGGAGGTGATTCGCTTCCTGGTATTGTATAATTTACATGATGTTCTAGTACTTGGTCTGCCATGGTTACAAACTCATAATCCAGTCCTTGACTGGAAAACAATGTCTGTGTTAAGCTGGGGATGTCAGGGGGTTCATGATGATGCACCTCCGATTTCTATCGCTTCATCTACTCCTTCTGAGGTTCCTGTATTTTTGTCTGATTATCGGGATGTTTTTGAGGAGCCTAAGCTCAGTTCGCTTCCTCCTCACAGGGATTGCGATTGTGCTATAGATTTAATTCCTGGTAGTAAATTTCCTAAAGGTCGTTTGTTCAATCTGTCAGTGCCAGAGCATACTGCTATGCGGGATTATGTTAAGGAGTCCTTGGAAAAGGGACATATCCATCCATCTTCGTCCCCTTTGGGAGCAGGTTTTTTTTTCGTGGCCAAAAAAGATGGGTCCTTGAGGCCTTGTAGAGATTATCGTCTTTTGAATAAGATTACCGTAAAATATCAGTATCCTTTGCCTTTGTTGACTGATTTGTTTGCTCGCATTAAGGGGGCTAAATGGTTCACTAAGATTGATCTACGGGGTGCGTATAATCTTATACGAATAAAGCAAGGTGATGAGTGGAAAACCGCATTTAATACGCCTGAGGGCCATTTTGAGTATTTGGTAATGCCTTTCGGACTTTCTAATGCTCCTTCAGTCTTCCAGTCCTTTATGCACGATATTTTCCGTGAATATCTGGATAAATTTATGATTGTGTATTTGGATGATATTTTGGTTTTTTCTGATGACTGGGAGTCTCATGTTCAGCAGGTCAGGAAGGTGTTTCAGGTCCTGCGGGCTAATTCCTTGTTTGTAAAGGGCTCAAAGTGTCTCTTTGGAGTCCAGAAGATTTCTTTCTTGGGGTATATTTTTTCCCCTTCTACTATTGAGATGGATCCCGTCAAGGTTCGGGCTATTTGTGACTGGACGCAGCCTGCATCTCTTAAGAGTCTGCAGAAGTTCTTGGGCTTTGCTAATTTCTATCGTCGTTTTATAACTAATTTTTCTAGTGTTGTTAAGCCTTTGACGGATTTGACTAAGAAGGGTGCTGATGTTGCTGATTGGTCTCCTGCGGCTGTGGAGGCCTTTCAGGAACTTAAACGCCGGTTTTCTTCTGCTCCTGTGTTGCGTCAGCCTGATGTTTCGCATCCTTTCCAAGTTGAGGTTGATGCTTCCGAGATTGGAGCGGGGGCGGTTTTGTCACAGAGAAGCTCCGATTGCTCGGTGATGAAGCCATGTGCGTTCTTTTCTAGAAAATTTTCACCCGCTGAGCGGAATTATGATGTGGGTAATCGGGAACTTTTGGCCATGAAGTGGGCATTTGAGGAGTGGCGTCATTGGCTGGAGGGTGCTAGACATCGTGTGGTGGTCTTGACTGATCACAAAAATCTGATTTACCTTGAGTCTGCCAGGCGTCTGAATCCTAGACAGGCTTGTTGGTCACTGTTTTTCTCTCGTTTCAATTTTGTGGTTTCATACCTGCCAGGTTCAAAGAATGTGAAGGCGGATGCTCTTTCTAGGAGTTTTGTGCCTGACTCCCCTGGAAATTCTGAGCCCACTGGTATCCATAGGGATGGGGTGATTTTGTCGGCCGTCTTCCCAGACTTGCGACGTGCTTTGCAGGAGTTTCAGGCGGGTAAACCTGATCGTTGTCCGCCTGAGAGACTGTTTGTTCCGGATAGTTGGACCAGTAGAGTCATCTCCGAGGTCCATTCTTCTGCGTTGGCAGGTCATCCTGGAATATTTGGTACTAGAGACTTGGTGGCCAGGTCTTTTTGGTGGCCTTCCTTGTCGAGGGATGTGCGTTCTTTTGTGCAGTCTTGTGAGGTTTGTGCTCGGGCTAAGCCTTGCTGTTCTCGAGCCAGTGGATTGTTGTCACCTTTGCCTATCCCGAAGAGGCCTTGGACGCACATTTCCATGGACTTTATTTCGGATCTCCCTGTCTCTCATAAAATGTCCGTCATCTGGGTTGTGTGTGACCGCTTTTCTAAAATGGTTCATCTTGTACCCTTGCCTAAGTTGCCTTCCTCCTCTGAGTTGGTCCCTCTGTTTTTCCAGAACGTGGTTCGTTTGCATGGGATTCAGGAGAACATCGTTTCTGACAGGGGATCCCAGTTTGTGTCTAGATTTTGGCGGACGTTCTGTGCTAAAATGGGCATTGATCTGTCCTTTTCATCTGCATTCCACCCTCAGACGAATGGCCAGATGGAGCGAACTAATCAGACCTTGGAAACTTATTTGAGGTGTTTTGTTTCTGCTGATCAGGATGACTGGGTTACCTTTTTGCCGCTGGCCGAGTTTGCCCTTAATAATCGGGCTAGTTCTGCTACCTTGGTTTCTCCTTTCTTTTGTAATTCGGGGTTTCATCCTCGTTTTTCCTCTGGTCAGGTGGAGCCTTCTGATTGTCCTGGAGTGGACATGGTGGTTGATGGGTTGCATCGGATTTGGAGTCATGTGGTGGACAATTTGAAGTTGTCCCAGGAGAAGGCTCAGCAGTTTGCTAATCGCCGTCGCCGAGTGGGTCCTCGACTTCGTGTTGGGGACTTGGTGTGGTTGTCTTCTTGTTTTGTTCCTATGAAGGTCTCTTCTCCTAAGTTCAAGCCTCGGTTCATCGGTCCTTATAGGATCTTGGAAATTCTTAACCCTGTGTCGTTTCGTTTGGATCTCCCGGCATCGTTTGCTATTCATAATGTGTTCCATCGGTCGTTGTTGCGGAGGTATGATGTACCTGTTGTTCCTTCGCTTGAGCCTCCTGCTCCGGTGCTGGTGGAGGGAGAATTGGAGTATGTTGTGGAGAAGATCTTGGATTCTCGTGTTTCCAGACGGAAACTCCAATATTTGGTCAAGTGGAAGGGTTATGGTCAGGAGGATAATTCTTGGGTGGTTGCCTCTGATGTTCATGCTGATGATTTGGTCCGCGCTTTTCATAGGGCTCATCCTGGTCGCCCTGGTGGTTCTCGTGAGGGTTCGGTGACCCCTCCTCAAGGGGGGGGTACTGTTGTGAGTTCTGTTTTTGGGCTCCCTCTGGTGGTTACTGATGGTACTGGGTGATTTGTGTTCTGCTGTCTCTGGTGTCCACCTGTTCTATTAGGATTTGGGAGTTTCCTATTTAACCGGGCTTTCTTGTCATTTCCCCGCCGGCTATCAAGGTTATCAGAGTGTTTTGTTACCTCAGCTTCTGGCTTCAGTAATCTTCAGGACAAGCTAAGTTTTTGATTTTCTTGTTCCACGTTTTGCTTTATTTTTGTCTTGTCCAGCTTGCATGTTATTGTTTCTTTGCTGCTGGTTGCTCTAGTGGGCTGTAATTGCTCCTCTTGTTCCATGAGTTGGAACATGAGTTCAAGTAATTACAGGATGGTTTTTTGAAGGGTTTTTTGCTGACCGCGCAGTTTACTTTTGTATCCTCTGCTATCTAGTTTTAGCGGGCCTCATTTTGCTGAATCTGTTTTCATACTGTGTATGTGCCTTCCTCTCATTTCACCGTCATTATATGTGGGGGGCTGCTATTTCTGTGGGGTATTTCTCTGGAGGCAAGAGAGGTCTGTGTTTCTTCTAATAGGGGAAGTTAGATCTTCGGCTGGTGCGAGACGTCTAGGATCAACGTAGGCACGTTCCCCGGCTATTGTTATTTGTGTGTTCAGGTTTAGGGTCGCGGTCAGCTCAGGTTCCATCACCCTAGAGCTCGTTGGTGCTTGTCCTTTTGTGATTCTCTGCCATTGGAATCATGACATTCTGCATAGCTAAGTTCTGCTTTGCTATTTTGTTTGCTGTTTTTTCTGTCCAGCTTGTCTATTTGTTTTTTCCTGCTTGCTGGAAGCTCTGGGACGCAGAGGGTGTACCTCCGTGCCGTTAGTTCGGTACGGAGGGTCTTTTTGCCCCCTTTGCGTGGTTTTTGTAGGGTTTTGTGTTGACCGCAAAGTTACCTTTCCTATCCTCGCTCTGTTCAGAAAGTCGGGCCTCACTTTGCTAAATCTATTTCATCTCTACGTTTGTCTTTTCATCTTAACTCACAGTCATTATATGTGGGGGCTGCCTTTTCCTTTGGGGTATTTCTCTGAGGCAAGGTAGGCTTATTTTCTATCTTCAGGCTAGCTAGTTTCTCAGGCTGTGCCGAGTTGCATAGGGAGCGTTAGGCGCAATCCACGGCTGCCTCTAGTGTGGTTGGAGAGGATTAGGGATTGCGGTCAGCAGAGTTCCCACGTCTCAGAGCTCGTTCTATGTTTTTGGGTTATTGTCAGGTCACTGTATGTGTTCTGACCTCTATGTCCATTGTGGTACTGAATTACCTTATCATAACAAATAACCTATCTTGGTATTGCAGACCCCCCAGTCCTCTAATAATCTTGGTCGCTCTTCTCTGCACCCGCTCTAGTTCAGCTATGTCTTTCTTATACACCGGAGACCAGAACTGTGCACAGTATTCTAAGTGTGGTCGAACTAGTGACTTGTATAGAGGTAAAATTATGTTCTCCTCATGTGCATCTATGCCTCTTTTAATGCATCCCATTATTTTATTTGCCTTTGTAGCAGCTGCCTGACACTGGCCACTGAACATGAGTTTGTCATCCACCCATACACCCAGGTCTTTTTCATTGACGGTGTTGCCCAGAGTTTTAGAATTAAGTGCATAGTTATACATCTTATTACTTCTACCCAAGTGCATGACCTTACATTTATCCCCATTAAAGCTCATTTGCCATTTATCAGCCCAAGCTTCTAGTTTACATAAATCATCCTGTAATATAAAATTATCCTCCTCTGTATTGATTACCCTGCAGAGTTTAGTGTCATCTGCAAATATTGAAATTCTACTCTGAATGCCCCCTACAAGGTCATTAATAAATATGTTAAAAAGAAGAGGGCCCAATACTGACCCCTGTGGTACCCCACTGCTAACCGAGTCCCAGTACGAGTGTGCTCCATTAATAACCACCCTTTGTTTCCTATCCCTGAGCCAGATCTTAACCCACTTACACATATTTTCCCTATCCCCATTATTCTCAATTTATGTATCAACCTTTTGTGTGGCACCGTATCAAAAGCTTTTGAAAAGTCCACACTATGCCCACTGGGTTCCCTTGGTCCAGTCCGGAACATACCTCTTCATAGAAGCTGATCAGATTAGTCTGACATGAACGGTCCCTAGTAAACCCGTGCTGATACTGGGTCATGAGGTTATTCCTCTTCAGATACTCCAGTATAGCATCCCTTAGAATGCCCTCCAGGATTTTACCCACAGTAGAGGTTAAGCTTACTGGCCTATAATTACCGAGTTCAGTTTTTGTCCCCTTTTTGAATATTGGCACCACATTTGCTATACGCCAGTCCTGTGGTACAGACCCTGTTATTATGGAGTATTTAAAGATTAAAAATAATGGTCTATCAATGACTGTACTTAATTCCTGCAGTACTTGGGGGTGTATCCCATCCGCGCCTGGAGATTTGTTAATTTTAGTGATTTTTAGACGCCGACGTACTTCCTGCTGGGTTAAGCAGGTGACATTTATTGGGGAATTTTTATCACCAGTCATTTTGTCTGCCATGGGATTTTCTTGTGTAAATACTGATGAAAAAAAGTCATATTGGCTTTTTCCTCATCCTCATCCACCATTTCACCCAGACTATTTTTAAGAGGACCAACACTATCATGTTTTAGTTTCTTACTATTTACTAGTTAAAGAACATTTTGGGATTATTTTTACTCTCTCTGGCAATGAGTCTCTCTGTCTCAACCTTTGCTGCCTTGATTTGCTTTTTTCAGAATTTATATAATTTTTTGTATTTATTTAATGCCTCATCACTACCTACTTCCTTTAATTCTCGAAATGCTTTCTTTTTGTCACTTATTGTGCCCCTTACAGCTCTATTTAGCCATATTGGTTTCATCCTATTTCTAGTATGTTTGTTCCCATACGATATATACTGTGCACAGGTCCTATCCAGGATGCTAATAAACGTCTCCCATTTTCTTTGTGTATTTTTATGTCTCAGGATATCGTCCCAGTTAATTGCACCAAGATCCTCTCTCATCCGTTGGAAATTTGCCCTCCTGAAGTTTAGTGTCCTTGTAACCCCTCTGCTACACATCTTATAAACCCCTTCCCGACCTTTGACGCATACGCTGCGTCATGAAAGTCGGTGCCATTCCGACCCATGACGCAGCATATGCGTCATGGAAAGATCGCGTCCCTGCAGATCGGGTGAAAGGGTTAACTCCCATTTCACCCGATCTGCAGGGACAGGGGGAGTGGTAGTTTAGCCCAGGGGGGGTGGCTTCACCCCCTCGTGGCTACGATCGCTCTGATTGGCTGTTGAAAGTGAAACTGCCAATCAGAGCGATTTGTAATATTTCACCTAAAAAAATGGTGAAATATTACAATCCAGCCATGGCCGATGCTGCAATATCATCGGCCATGGCTGGACACACTACGCAGGTAAAACGCAGTGCCTTTTACCCGTGGATTTTTCAAAAATGGTGCTGAAAAATCTCATAAGAATCCGCAACGTATGGCTACAGTTGGGATTAGAGTTAGGGGTGTGTTGGGGTTAGTGTTGGAGTTAGAATTGAGGGGTTTCCACTGTTTAGGCACATCATGGGGTCTCCAAACGCAACATGGCGCCACCATTGATTCCAGCCAATCTTGTATTCAAAAAGTCAAATGGTGCTCCCTCACTTCCGAGCCCCGACGTGTGCCCAAACAGTGGTTTACCCCCACATATGGGGTACCAGCATACTCAGGATAAACTGCGCAACAATTACTGGGGTCCAATTTATCCTGTTACCCTTGAGAAAATAAAAAATTGCTTGCTAAAACATCATTTTTGAGGAAAGAAAAATGATTTTTTATTTTCACGGCTCTGCGTTGTAAACGTCTGTGAAGCACTTGGGAGTTCAAAGTGCTCACCACATATCTAGATAAGTTCCTTGGCGGGTCTAGTTTCCAAAATGGGGTCACTTGTGGGGGGTTTCTACTGTTTAGGCACACCAGGGGCTCTGCAAACGCAACATGACGTCCACAGACCATTCCATCAAAGTCTGCATTTCAAAAGTCACTACTTCCCTTCTGAGCCCCGACGTGTGCCCAAACAGTGGTTTACCCCCACACATGGGGTATCAGCGTACTCAGGAGAAACTGGACAACAACTTTTGGGGTCCAATTTCTCCTGTAACCCTTGGGAAAATTAAAAATTCTGGGCTAAAAAATTATTTTTGAGGAAAGAAAACGTATTTATTATTTTCACGGCTCTGTGTTATAAACTTCTGTAAAGCACTTGGGGGTTGAAAGTGCTCACCACATATCTAGATAAGTTCCTTTGGGGGTCTAGTTTCCAAAATGGGGTCACTTGTGTGGGGTTTCTACTGTTTAGGCACACCAGGGGCTCTGCAAACGCAACGTGACGCCCGCAGACCATTCCATCAAAGTCTGCATTTCAAAAGTCACTACTTCCCTTCTGAGCCCCCACGTGTGCCCAAACAGTGGTTTACCCCCACACATGGGGTATCAGAGTACTCAGGAGAAACTGAACAACAACTTTTGTGGTCCAATTTCTTCTGTAACCCTTGGGAAAATAAAAAATTCTGGGCTAAAATATTATTTTTGAGGAAAGAAAACGTATTTATTATTTTCACTGCTCTGTGTTATGAACTTCTGTGAAGCATTTGGGGGTTCAAAGTGCTCACCTCACATCTAGGTAAGTTCCTTTCGGGGTCTAGTTTCCAAAATGGGGTCACTTGTGGTGGGTTTCTACTGTTTAGCCACATCAGGGGCTCTGCAAACGCAACGTGACGCCCGCAGAGCATTCCATCAAAGTCTGCATTTCAAAACGTCACTACTTCACTTCCGAGCCCCAGCATGTGCCTAAACAGTGGTTTACCCCCACATATTGGGTATCAGCATACTCAGGAGAAACTAGACAACAACTTTTGGGGTCAAATTTCTCCTGTTACCCTTGGGAAAATAAAAAATTGCGGGCTAAAAAATCATTTTTGAGAAAATAATTTTTTTTTTTTATTTTCATGGCTCTGCGTTATAAACTTCTGTGAAGCACTTGAGGTTTCAAAGTGCTCACCACACATCTAGATTAGTTCCTTTGGGGGTCTAGTTTCCAAAATGGGATCATTTGTGGGGGATCTCTAATGTTTAGGCACACAGGGGCTCTCCAAACACGACATGGTGTCCGCTAATGATTGGAGCTAATTTTCCATTTAAAAAGCCAAATGGCGTGCCTTCCCTTCTGAGCCCTGCCGTGCGCCCAAACAGTGGTTTACCCCCACATATGGGGTATCTGCGTACTCAGGACAAACTGGACAACAACATTTGTGGTCCAATTTCTCCTATTACCATTGGCAAAATAGGAAATTCCAGGCTAAATATCATTTTTGAGAAAAGAAAAATTATTTTTTATTTTCATGGCCCTGCATTATAAACTTCTGTGAAGCACCTGGGGGTTTAAAGTGCTCAGTATGCATCTAGATAAGTTCCTTGGGGGGTCTAGTTTCCAAAATGGGGTCACTTGTGGGGGAGCTCCATTGCATAGGCACTCAGGGGCTCTCCAAATGCGACATGGTGTCCGCTAACAAATGGAGCTAATTTTCCATTCAAAAAGTCAAAAGGCGCGCCTTCCCTTCTGAGCCCTGCCGTGTGCCCAAACAGTGGTTTACCCCCACATATGAGGTATCGGCGTACTCGGGAGAAATTGCTCAACAAATTTTAGGATCCATTTTATCCTTTTGCCCATGTGAAAATGAAAAAATTGAGGCGAAAAGAAATTTTTTGTGAAAAAAAAGTACTTTTTCATTTTTACGGATCAATTTGTGAAGCACCTGAGGGTTTAAAGTGCTCACTAGGCATCTAGATAAGTTCCTTGGGGGGTCCAGTTTCCAAAATGGGGTCACTTATTGGGGAGCTCCAATGTTTAAGCACACAGGGTCTCTCCAAACGCGACATGGTGTCTGCTAACGATGGAGATAATTTTTCATTCAAAAAGTCAAATGGCGCTCCTTCCCTTCCGAGCCTTACCATGTGCCCAAACAGTGGTTTACCCCCACATGTGAGGTATCGGTGTGCTCAGGAGAAATTGCCAAACAAATTTTAGGATCCATTTTATCCTGTTGTCCATGTGAAAATGAAAAAATTGAGGCTAAAATTTTTTTTGTGAAAAAATAGTACTTTTTCATTTTTACGGATCAATTTGTGAAGCAGCTGGGGGTTTAAAGGGCTCACTATGCATCTAGATAAGTTCCTTGGGGCGTCTAGTTTCCAAAATGGGGTCACTTGTGGGGGAGCTCCAATTTTTAGGCACACGGGGGCTCTCCAAACTTGACATGGTGTCCGCTAAAGAGTGCAGCCAATTTTTCATTCAAAAAGTCAAATGGCGCTCCTTCCCTTCCAAGCCCTGCCGTGCGCCCAAACAGTGGTTTACCCCCACATATGAGGTATCAGCGTACTCAGGACAAATTGGAAAACAACTTTCGTGGTTCAGTTTCTCCTTTTACCATTGGGAAAATACAAAAATTGTTGCTGAAAAATCATTTTTGTGACTAAAAAGTTAAATGTTCATTTTTTCCTTCCATGTTGCTTCTGCTGCTGTGAAGCACCTGAAGGGTTAATAAACTTCTTGAATGTGGTTTTGAGTACCTTTAGGGGTGCAGTTTTTAGAATGGTGTCACTTTTGGGTATTTTCAGCCATATAGACCCCTCCAACTGACTTCAAATGTGAGGTGGTCCCTAAAAAAAATGGTTTTGTAAATTTCGTTGTAAAAATGAGAAATCGCTGGTCAAATTTTAACCCTTATAACTTCCTAGCAAAAATAAATTTTGGTTCCAAAATTGTGCTGATATAAAGTAGACGTGTGGGAAATGTTATTTATTAACTATTTTGTGTCACATAACTCTCTGGTTTAACAGAATAAAAATTCAAAATGTGAAAATTGCGAAATTTTCAAAATTTTTGCCAAATTTCCGTTTTTATCACAAATAAACACAGAATTTATTGACCTAAATTTACCACTAACATGAAGCCCAATATGTCACGAAAAAATAGTCTCAGAACCGCTAGGATCCATTGAAGCGTTCCTGAGTTATTACCTCATAAAGGGACACTGGTCAGATTTGCAAGAAACGGCAAGGTCTTTAAGGTCAAAATAGGCTGGGTCATGAAGGGGTTAAAGGATATATGAAAACTTATTATTTTGTGATCACTATTCCCCAAGTGACCCCCAACCTTTATATTTGATATGCGGTCTGGCCTGTTGGTTAATATTAGGTCTAGCAGTGCCCCCCTTCTTGTTGGGTCCTGAACCAATTGTGAAAGGTAATTGTCTCTCATAGTTGTCAAAAACCGATTACCTTTGCTGGAACTGCAGATTTCTGTTCCCCAATCTATTTCAGGGTAGTTGAAGTCTCCCATAATAATGACTTCTCCTTGAGTCGCAGCTTCATCTATTTGCTTTATGAGGATATTCTCTGTTGCTTCCATTATTTTTGGGGACTTCTAACAAACCCCTATCAGTAATTTATTATTTTTCCCCCTCCCCTTATCTCCACCCACAGGCACTCTACATTTTCATTAGATTCAGTTATATTATCACGCAGGATGGGTTTTAAGGACGATTTTACATATAAACACATCTCTCCCCCTCGCCTATCCATTCGGTCATTTCTGAACAGACTATAACCCTGCAAGCTAACAGCCCAGTCACAGCTCTCATCCAGCCACTTTTCAGATATCCCCACCATGTCATAATTATGCTCCAACAACATTAATTCTAATTCGTCCATTTTTTTGGCGAGGCTTCTGGCATTAGTATACAGTACAGACCAAAAGTTTGGACACACCTTCTCATTTAAAGATTTTTCTGTATTTTCATGACTATGAAAATTGTACATTCACACTGAAGGCATCAAAACTATGAATTAACACATGTGGAATTATATACTTAACAAAAAAGTGTGAAACAACTGAAAATATGTCTTATATTCTAGGTTCTTCAAAGTAGCCACCTTTTGCTTTGAGGACTGCTTTGCACACTCTTGTCATTCTTTTGATGAGCTTCAAGAGGTAGTCACCGGGAATGGTTTTCACTTCACAGGTGTGCTCTGTCAGGTTTAATAAGTGGGATTTCTTGCCTTATAAATGGGGTTGGGACTAGGGTTGAGCGACTTTTACTTTTTTAGGGTCGAGTCGGGTTTAGCGAAACCCGACTATCTCAAAAGTCGAGTCGAGTGAAATCGGCCGATTATCGCGAAAAGTAGGGGATCGACCGAAACACGAAACCCAATGCAAGTCAAAGGGGAAGCATAGTCGGCAGTGAGTGGAGGCCAGGAAAACACCTACAGTGCCATATTAATGGCAAAAACATCCATTCTTGATACTGAAGCTTGTCAATCTTAATTTACCTTATAATAATAGTTAGGCATTGGACATTGGGGGTCATTTGGCTAAAGTTGTGGGGGGTAGGGCTGGGTCCTACCCCCCATTTAGTGGGCCCAGGAAACGTGGACCATGTCACGGCAGTGGAGCAGGGAGAGGTAAGTATTTCAACTTTGCTAGTGCTGTGATCCTGAGCAAGCAGGGGGGCCCACTTGTTCGCATTGGCCCTGGCACAGGGCCCCTCAAAGTACGGCGGTGTGTTTGCACGGCGGGGGCGCCTCCCACCGGCAGTGACACTTTTGCGTACTATGAGGGGCCCTGTGCCAGCGACGTCGCCAACAAGTATACCCCGTGTAAGGTGGTATAGTATGCGGGAAGGGGAACCTCACTTTCAGCAGGGTCAGAATCTGGCTGTGTAGCGTGCAAGGGGAATGTAGCGGTCTGTGTCAATGTACCAGCAGAGTCATCTAGCACTGGCTGGGCAATGGGCAGGATGAGGAGGAAACAAAGATATAGGCCCAAATAATAAAGTCGGCTAAATGCATTTCAAAATTGGTAACAGGACTAACCATGCGGCATTGCTTTGTTCAGTGGAGGACAACAGTAATGAGAGGCTGACACAGTGAGTAGGCCCAAATCAGTAAGTAGTCTAAATACAGTTCAAAATTGGTAACATTAGTAAACAGGCGGCACTGCTTTGTTCAGTGGAGGAGAACAGCAAGGAGCAGCAGACACCATTAGTAGGCCCCAACCACACTAGTAGGCCAAATGCAGTGTAATATTAACAATTACTTAACGAGAGTCTGAAAATGGAAGTTCAGGACAGGAAACCAGGAGAACACCTTGAAGTGGCAGACACTGTTAGTAGGCCCCAACAAAACTTGGAGTCCCACTGCATTTGTTCCATTTAACAACTATTTAACAAGAGCCTGAAGATAGAAGGTCAGGAAAGGCAACCTGGAGAACACCTTGGAGCGGCAGACACTGTTAGTAGGCCCCAACCAAACTAGTAGCCCCACGGCAGTATTAAAATTCCGATAGGCTGAAAACCTGACAATTGCAGGTCATTTTTTTAAGAGGACAGCTGTATTGAGCGGCACAGACAGACACTGCTAGTAGGCCTTACACCACAAAGTTGGCTCGATTCAGGTTTAAAAAAGGTTACATGGGTACACGGGCAGCATTGGTGTGGTCAGTGGAGGACAATTGGAAGGAGGGACCGCAGACAGACTTAGTAGGCCTAAAATAAAAAAGTAGGCTCTATGCACTTTTAAATAGGTTCCAGGGGTACACAGGCAGCATTGGTGTGGTCAGTGGAGGACTATTGGAAAGAGTGATCGCAGACAGACTTAGTAGGCCTAAAATAAAAAAGGAGGCTCTATGCACTTTTAAATAGGTTCCAGGGGTACACAGGCAGCATTGGTGTGGTCAGCGGAGGACTATTGGAAGGAGGGACCGCAGACAGACATAGTAGGCCTAAAATAAAAAAAATAGGCTCAATGCAGTTAGAATTATGTTACAGGGGTACACAGGCAGCATTGGTGTGGTCAGCGGAGGACTATTGGAAGGAGGGACTCCAGACAGACTTAGTAGGTCTAAAATAAAAAAAAGTAGGCTCTATGCTCTTTTAATTAGGTTCCAGGGGTACACAGGCAGCATTGGTGTGGTCAGCGGAGGACAATTGGAAGGAGGGACCACAGACAGACTTAGTAGGCCTAAAATAACAAAATAGGCTCAATGCAGCTTCGATTATGTGGTAGGGGTACACAGGCAGCATTGGTGTGGTCAGCGGAGGACAATTGGAAGGAGGGACCGCAGACAGACTTAGTAGGCCTAAAATAAAAAAATTAGGCTCAATGCAGCTTCGATTATGTGGTAAGGGTACACAGGCAGCATTGCTGTGGTCAGCGGAGGACAATAGGAAGGAGGGACCGCAGACAGAATTGGTAGTCCTAAAATAAAAAAATTAGGCTCAATGCAGTTAGAATTATGTTGCAGGGGTACACAGGCAGCATTGGTGTGGTCAGCGGAGGACAATTGGAAGGAGGGACCGCAGACAGACTTAGTAGACCTAAAATAACAAAATAGGCTCAATGCAGCTAAGATTATGTGGCAGGGGTACCAAGGCAGCATTGGTGTGGTCAGCGGAGGACAATTGGAAGGAGTGTCTGACACAGTTAGTACTCCCAAAAAATAAATAGATGATAATGTCTCGCAAAAAAAAAAAAAAAGGTTGGCATAATTAGGTACATGGGTGGGCTCCTCTGCTGCCTTTCAGACCTAGTAATTTGGCGCAAAATATTTAGTGGTGTAAATGTAGGACAGGGCTCCTGAATAATTTAACTAGCATCATATATGTCAACAAATTGGTATTGTCAGTGCCAGGCATTGAAGGATTTCAGCGCATAGACTAAACAGTGGTGGAGCTGTGGGAGATAATTTTGCAAGTGGTAGAGCACTGTTTGAGCTGGGGGGGACACTCTCGTGGCCAGCGGTACAGGCCCAGGGCCCCTCATGTTACAACTGTGTGTCTGACGTTGGGTGCGCGCCACCACCGCCAGAGACACTTCATTGAACTATGAGGGACCCAGTGGCAGTGCCGTCGATCAAAAGTGGGCACACCCACCTCTTCAGACAAACGGCACTCTCACGGGTGCTTGCGCCAAGTGGCGAGACCACGGCCCCTTGGGGGGAGTTAGCCAATTTAGGGAGGTGTAAACATGTCATATGCTGGACAAACAGCAGCTGCAGATTAAGAGATTGGAACAGTCAGTAAGACCAGTCCAAAAGCAAGACCTTTTTACAGGAAAGCTAGGTGTCAGCTGGGAAAGGTGGGGCAAAATAGTTAGAAATCCATGAGTGGTTCATTTTAATGAAGGTTATATCATCAACATTTTATCAGAGCAGTCTTAACTAATGTATGCAATCCCTATCTGATGTATTTAAAAACCTGATCATCTGTATATAACCTGTGTGAACAGGGTTCAGAGAGGAAAAATCTGCTCTGATAAGGGTATACCGTGAAGATTGGTAGAGCAGCTTAGTATACATTTTTTGCAAAAAACGTATCAACCAAATACCCTGTTTTTTACATCTTTTACTAGCACTTGCGGATTACTGCAACATTTTTTCAAACTGAGTGTTTTTGGTTTTACTATTCTCTTTTGTGGTCCATGCATCTGTTGTCAGGTGCACCTTTGTACTCACAGATTGCTTGAGTGCATGGACAATGCAGTCTTTTACATGCTGGTGGAGGGCTGGGATGGCTTTTCTCGAAAAGAAGTGTCGACTGGGTAGCTCGTAGCGTGGTACAGCGTAGTCCATCAGGGTTTTGAAAGCTTCACTTTCAACTAACCGGTAGGGCATCATCTCTAACGAGATTAGTCTAGCAATGTGGGCATTCAAACCCTGTGTACGCGGATGCGAGGATGAGTACTTCCTTTTCCTAATGAGAGTCTCATGTAGGGTGAGCTGGACTGGAGAGCTGCATATGGTGGAACTAGCCGGGGTGGCGGTGGACATGGCAGACTGAGAGAGGGTTGGTGATGGTATTCTTGCTTGTGCCCTACATGCAGTCTTTCCTGCCACGAAACTGGTGATTCCCTGACTGCTTTGGCCTTGCAACGAAACCTCCACATTTACTGCAGGTGGTGTGGTAAACGGTGGGCTTACAGTGAGGGAAGGGATGTAGCGTTGCTGACTAGCTTCATTGTGAGAGGGTTCTACAACGTTAAGGGATGTTTGGTCGTTAGTCCAGGCTTGCAAGTGCATGGTGGTTAAATGTCTACGCATGCAACTTGTATTTAGATCTTTTACATTCTGACCTCTGCTGAAGGTCCTTGAGCATTTTTTACAGATGACTTTGCGCTGATCATTTGGATCTTGTTTTAAAAAATGCCAGACTGCACTCTTCCTACTATCGGATACATTTTCAGGCATTGCAGACTGAGCTTCTTTAACCGGATGGCCACACTGTCCTACAACTGGTTTTGGTTTTGCCACACGTTTTTGGCCAGATACGGGCCTGCCAGATGGAACCTGTTGCGATGTTGATGCCTGCTGCGGCTCCTCCTCCTCCTCCGCTTCAGAGCTACTGCCGACTGCACCCTTTTTCCCCAATGGCAGCCAATCGGGGTCAACAACTGGGTCATCTATGACCTCCTCTTCTATGTCCTGTGCACCTTCCTCTGTGTCACCGTGTAAGCCGGTGCTATAGCGTTCGTGACGGGGCACCATAGTCTCATCAGGGTCTGATTCTGGATCAGTACACTGCGAGGGCAATGTTCTGGTCTGAGTCAAAGGAACAGCATAGTAATCTGGCTGTGGCTGTGCATCTGTGCACGCCAAGTCCGATTCATCTTGTAATGGGCATGGCCTGTTAACAATTTCCCTTTCTAACCCAGGAACGGTATGTGTAAAGAGCTCCATGGAGTAACCCGTTGTGTCGCCTGATGCATCCTTCTCTGTTGTTCTGGGTGAAGAAGACAAGGAAGCGACTTGTCCCATGCTGGCTCAACAACTCGAGACTTAGGTGCTATATTGCTTTTCCCACGACCACCTGATGCTCCATCACCACTACCATCATTGCCAGCTGGCAATGACCGCCAACGGCCACGACCTCTTCCATTAGACTTCCTCATTGTTTGAAAAATGTAACCAAACAAACGGTACTTGGTACTGTAAAACCAGTAACAAGGTGTACTCAAACTTGTGGTGTATTTAAATCTCCCTTTATAGGTGGGTGAGACTGCAGGGAAAATCAGGCCCACTTTATAACAGTAAACAGCTTAAGTGTCAGACAGATATGCCACTAACAGGACTGACACAGATGCACACACTGCCAATAAAAATCTACCCCTTTTTATTTTTTCTGGGAGAATAGTGAATAAATCTGGCCCACTGTAATACAGTATATTTTCTGTGGCAGAAAATGACAGACAGATGCCACAGACAGGACTGGCACAGATGCAGATTTGCCAATCTTAATCTCCCACTTTTTTATTTGTTATGGGAGAATAGTGAAGAAATCAGGCCCACTGCATACAGTATATTTTCTGTGGCAGAAAATGACAGACAGATGCCACAGACAGGACTGGCACAGATGCAGATTTGCCAATCTTAATCTCCCACTTTTTTATTTGGTATGGGAGAATGCAGATTTGCCAATCTTAATCTCCCCCTTTTTTATTTTTTCTGGGAGAATAGTGAAGAAATCAGGCCCACTGTAATACAGTATATTTTCTGTGGCAGAAAATGACAGACAGATGCCACAGACAGGACTGGCACAGATGCAGATTTGCCAATTTTAATCTGCCCCTTTCTTATTTTTTCAGGGAGACTAGTGAATAAATCAGGGCCACTGTATTAGAGTATATTTCCTGTGGCAGAAAGTGGCTTGAAGATATATAACAAAAAAACAAAAAAATAAAGGGGCTGTACTACAATTACTATCTCCCTACAGTAATCTCAGAAAAGTATGGCAGGCAGCAATAAAAAGGACTGCTGCACACAAAAGTGTGGACAAACAAACAAGATAGCTTTGCAGAAAGGAAGGAGCAACAGGATTTGTGCTTTGAAAAAAGCAGTTGGTTTGCACAGCGGCGTACAAACAGCAATGCAGCTATTAGGGAGCCTTCTAGGGCAGCCCAATAAGCTACAGAGCTGATGAAGAAAAATCTAGCCTCCACTGTCCCTGCTAAGAAAAGATGGCGTTGGACAGTGGAAATCTCTGACGAAGCGGCAGCAACCTCTCCCTATGCTCAGATCAGCAACAGTAAGATGGCGGTCGGCAGGAACGCCCCTTTATAGCCCCTGTGACGCCGAAAGCAAGCCAATCACTGTAATGCCCTTCTCTAAGATGGTGGGGACTGAGACCTATGTCATCACGCTGCCCACACTCTGCGTCCACCTTCATTGGCTGAGAAATGGCGCTGAACGCGTCATATGAAACACGACTTTGGCACGAAGATCGCGTACCGCATGGCCGATCCCACACTGGGATCAGGTCGGGTTTCATGAAACCCGACTTTGCCAAAAGTCGGCGACTTATGAAAATGACCGATCTGTTTCGCTCAACCCAAGTTGGGACCATCAGTTGTGTTGTGCAGAAGAATGGTGGATACACAACTGATAGTCCTACTGAATAGACTGTTAGAATTTGTATTATGGCAAGAAAAAAGCAGCTAAGTAAAGAAAAATGAGTGGCCATCATTATTTTAAGAAATTAAGGTCAGTCAGTGCGAAAAATTGGGAAAACATTGAAAGTGTCCCCAAGTGCAGTTGCAAAAACCATCAAGCACTACAAAGAAACTGGCTCACATGAAGACCGCCCCAGGAAAGGAAGACAAAGAGTCACCTCTGCTTCTGAGGATAAGTTTATCCAAGTCACCAGTCTCATAAATTGCAGGTTAACAGCAGCTGAGATTAGAGACCAGGTCAATGCCACACTGAGTTCTAGCAGCAGACACATCTCTACAACAACTGTTAAGAGGAGACTTTGTGCAGCAGGCCTTCTTGGTTAAATAGCTGCTAAGAAACCACTGCTAAGGACAGGCAACAGAAGAGACTTGTTTGGGCTAAAGAACACAAGGAATGGACATTAGACCAGTGGAAATCTGTGCTTTGGTCTGATGAGTCCAAAATTGAGATCTTTGGTTCCAACCACCGTGTCTTTGTGCGATGCAGAAAAGGTGAATGGATGGAATCTACATACCTGGTTCCCACCGTGAAGCCTGGAGGAGGAGGTGTGATGGTGTGGGGGTGCTTCGCTGGTGACACTGTTGGGGATTTATTCAAAATTGAAGGCATACTGAACCAGCATGGCTACCACAGCATCTTGCAGCAGCATGCTATTCCATCCAGTTAGTTGGACCATCATTTATTTTTCAACAGGACAATGACCCCAAACGCACCTCCAGGCTGTGTAAGGGCTATTTAACCAAGAAGGAGAGTGATGGGGTGCTACGCCAGATGAACTGGCCTCCACAATCACCAGACCTGAATCCAATCGAGATGGTTTGGGGTGAGCTGGACTGCAGAGTAAAGGCAAAAAGTGCTAAGCATCTCTGGGAACTCCTTCAAGATTGTTGGAAGACCATTCCCGGTGACTACCTCTTGAATCTCATCAAGAGAATGCCAAGAGTGTGAAAAGCAGTCATCAAAGCAACAGGTGGTTACTTTGAAGAACCTAGAATTTAAGGCATAATTTCAGTTGTTTCACACTTTTCTGTTAAGTATATAATTCCACATGTGTTAATTCATATTTGATGCCTTTAGTGTGAATGTACAATTTTCATAGTCATGAAAATACAGAAAAATCTTTAAATGAGAAGGTGTGTCCAAACTTTTGGTCTGTACTGTACATGCACTTGATGCTCCTCTCTGTACCTCTATTCTTTCTTAAATTATTAACTGTTCTAACCCCACCCCCATGCCACCGCCACCCCCAACTTCCTTATTTGTACCCAGGTCTCTATCTGCACTATCTTACCCTCCTATAAAATGAATACCCTCCCCCCCAATTCCTAGTTTAAACACTCCTCCAACCTTCTAGCCATTTTCTCCCCCAACACAGCTGCACCCTCCCCATTGAGGTGCAGCCCGTCCCTAGCGTAGAGCCTGTAACCAACTGAGAAGCCGGCCCAGTTCTGCAGGAACCCAAACCCCTCCTTCCTACACCAATTCTTGAGCCACTTATTAACCTCCCTAATCTCCCATTGCCTTTATGGTGTGGCACGTGGTACAGGCAGTATTTAGGAAAATACTACGTTGGAGGTCCTTGCTTTCAGCTTGAAGCCTAATTCCCTGAAATCGTTTCTAAGGACCTTCCACCTACGTCTAACTTTGTCATTTGTGCCAATGTGCACGATGACCGCTGGGTCCTCACCAGCCCCTCCTAGTAATCTGTCCACCCGATCAGCGATGTGTTGGACTCGAGCGCCAGGTAGGCAGCACACCGTTCGACAATCCCTGTCTTTGTGACAGATTGCCCTATCTGTTCCCTTAATAATTGAGTCCCCCACTACCAGCACCTGTCTGGCCTGCCCTGCTCTCCTATTTCCCTCCTTACTGGAGCAGTCACTCCTCCGGCTTTCAGAGGACATGCCTGGCTGCAGCAGTGCTATCCCTGTACTGGCACCCCCCTCATCTACCAACTTAGCAAACTTATTGGGGAGTGCCAGATCAGGACTAGCCTCCCTGGCACTCTTCCCTCTACCCCGCTTTCTAACTGTCACCCAGCTTGCTACTTCACTGTCCTGCAGCTCCATCCTACCATCCCCTGCCTCATCTATCCCATTGAGCGTCTGGTTCAGTTAAAAAATTGATCTCTTATGCCCTATTTCACATGTGAAACACATTCCTATCTGATTTTGATTTAAAATACAAACAAAATCCATGAAAAAATCAGTGTCACCATCCCTAAACTTCAAATATCATCAATAAATCTACCTCAAAATAAAATGTGACTGGTGTAGAAAGCTAAATCTTCATTAAAAACTTGCTGATCCTCCCACCAACTTAAAAATAAATTAGCAAAAGTAGGTGCACACATCGTGATCATTGCTATTCCCTTCTTTTGATAATAAAAGTTGTTAAACATGAAAAAAGTGTCAAAACAAATCTTAAAAGTGACAAAATAAAAGAGTTGTGTGCAGAAAATGTTCCACTCTAAAGGTACCGTCACATGCAGCAACTTTACAACGAGAACGACAACGATCTGTGACGTTGCAGCGTCCTGGATAGCGATCTCGTTGTGTTTGACACGCAGCAGCGATCTGGATCCCGCTGTGATATCGCTGGTCGGAGCTAGAAGTCCAGAACTTTATTTGGTCGTCAGGTCGGTGTGTATCGTCGTGTTTGACAGCAAAAGCAACGACGACAGCAACGTTTTACATGGAGCTAACAACCAGCGAGAACGAGAAGTGAGTCGCCGTTACGTCACAGGATCGCTCCTGCATCGTTCTGGAGCTGCTGTGTTTGACGTCTCTACAGCGACCTAAACAGCGACTCTGCAGCGATTGGCTCGTTGTCTATATCGCTGCAGCGTCGCTGAATGTGACGGTACCTTTAGTGTTCAAAGAGTGCGCTGTGGCTGCAATTCACAATTTATGATTAATATTACTGCATAGGGCCTTCACATCTAAACTGGCCAGAATAGTGGTGTCCAATACTGTAATGTCTCTCAACTTTGATATTTTGTGTCATGGATAAACTGGCTCCCTCAGTTAAATTATCATTTCCAGACACTATTAGTCATCCTAGTATTAAGGTTAAATTGTATGGACTTTAGGTAGCGCGTAAAAATTATCTATGGTGGGTTGAGGGTTAAATAGGATCTTATATTAAATAGAATCTTATATTCATCCTTCAAAATCAGTCCATCATCTGAAGCCTTACTGATGTTATTCATTCTATTTCTTTTAGATCTTATCTTCATCCAAAGGTATGGACAAGTCCTGTCGGATCCATGCCTGGTTCATTTTAAGAAATGTTAGCTTCTCCACATTGGATGTGGAAAGATGGATACGCCTGTCTGTGATGACACCCCCTGCCTTGCTAAACACACGTCCCAACAGTACACTTGCCACAGGGCAGACCAGCACCTCTAAGGCATAAAGGGCCAGCTCAGGCCATGTGTCTAATTTGGAGACCCAGAAGTTAAATTGGGCAGACCCATCTGTTGGTACGTTGAGACATGTGGACATATACTCTTCCATCATGTTGTTGTAACCCTGCCTCCAGATACAGACAGTATCAAATGGTGGTGCCGAATGTTATTCCATGCTCATAAAGTTTTGAAACACTTTGGCCCTGCTAACTCTGCCTTCTGAAAATGCTGGTGGTGCTTCAGCTGCGTTGGCGACTTCCTTCTCCTCTTCCTCTGCCTTGTTGTTCCACTGAGTCACTGCTGTCAGGTGGAAAAGTCATTAGCAGATACACTACCAGCATATGCTAGTATTCATGTATTTTGCAATCCCCCTCTAGTGATGGAAGTAATAATGATACATTGTCCTTGCAGCGGGCATCCAGCAGGGTGGCCATCCGGTAATCTGCACTGGTAACAATAAGAGCAACTCGGCGGTCATTGTACAGGCACCGCAGCATGTTTTGACTCATGTGTGCCAGGCTGTCCAGAGAAAACAACAAGCTCACCTTGGTGGGAGGTACATTGGATACTCTGCATCATGCTCCAGTGATGCCTGTGAGCTGATCTGAGTGCCACCCTGCTGTAAACATAGTTGTTTCTCCTCCCCTGCTTCCTCATCCTCATCATCATGCTCTCAACCTGTCTCCTGGCTGTACTGTTGGGTACCTGACCAATATTGGGACACTAACCCATCCTCTGAGCCATGTGCAGACGTCAGGCTTGATTTCAGCGTGAAATGACTCTGCTCCTCTTCCTCCCGTGCTGCCACCTCATCAATCATGACCTGAATTGTTTTTTGCAGCAGGCATATAAGTGGTAAAGTAACACTGATGATGGCATCATCAGCGCTGGTCATATTGCTGGCTTATTTGAAGTAGCACAACACGGCACACACAGCTGGCATGGAGACCAAGTCATTGTTCTGCAGAACAACTCGGCCTTGCGTGATTCAGCTGAAACTCTAGAATTGCCTTCTGCTGCTCACATAGTCTCTCCCGCATATGCAAGTTGGAGTTCCAACTTGTCGGTACGTCGCATATCAGCCTTTGAGCAGGAAGGCAGAAATTATGCTGCAGCACAGACAGGTGAGCAGTATCATGGTGAGAATGACGAAAGTGTGCACATATTGCCCTCACTCTCAGAAGCAGCTCTGACATGTGTGGGTAGTTTTCCAGAAAGCTCTGCAACGCCAAGTTTAGCACATAGACCAGGCAAGGGATGTGCATCAACTTGGCTAGGCTAACAGTTGCTACAAGATTTCTCCCATTATCTCACACTAACAGGGCGAGCTTGAGGTTCACTGGCACCAACCACTCATCTCTCTGCTGTTTGATCCCCATCCACTGCTTCTAACCTTAGTTGGATTTATCCCTTAAACAGAGGAGTTTAAGAACAGCCTGATGTAATTTCCCCCTGGGTGCAGTCGATTTGGTGGTACTGGTCTTCTTTTGACTGAATGAGGAGGCAGTGGAGGAAGCAAAGTTGGAGGAGGAGGCAACGTGGACAGATAACTGTCCAGCCATACTAGGTGGTGGGTGGTAGGACATGAGCTAGAACACCTGCCACCTCTGTCCCAACCCCCTCTTCATTTACCCAAAGGACAATTAGGGAGATGTAACATCCGTGGCCTTGGTTACTAACCCATGTATTGGTTGTTATATGGACCTTGCCACTGATGGTGTTGTGAAGTGCATACCTGATTTGGTCCACAACATGTTTATACAGGGCAGGGATGGCCAGCCTAAAAAAGTAGTAGTGGCTGGGAACAACATTCTGTGGGACAGCCACTGCCATCAGTTTTTTTCAAACCATCCATTTCTACCAGCAGGAATGACAGCATTTCGAAGGAAAGTAATTCAGAAATGCTGCAATTCAGGACCATGGCTCGTGGGTGGCTAGGGGCATACTTCTTGTTTCTCGTGAGGATTTGGGGTATGGAAAGATAAACATTTCCATGTGATGGTGTGGAAATGCTCGGTGACACTGGCAGGGGTGTTGGTGATGCTGAAACATCTTCTCTTTGCGGGGAGGGACGAGGCTCTGTTGATTGTGAGAGGGAGGAAGAGGCCAAGACCGCAGCAGAAGAGGGAGCAGGAGGAGGCACTGATCTGTCATGCTTTTTAAGGTGTATATTCCACTGCATTCATGCATGCCCATCATACAGATGGTGCTCAGACTCAGTACATTTATGCCTCGCTTCAGGGTCTGTGGCACAAGGTACAAACCACCTGTCCCTTGTTGGCAGCACATTCCCTGAAGAAATGACATGCCAGGGAGCTCCTTTGAGCTGACTTTCGTGTGCTGATTTCAGTGATGTGGTGGACAGTAGCAGCTGATGTACTGGCTAGGGGCTGCCCACTGTGCCTTTGCACCCTGCTTACTCTTTTGCTAAGCTGCTGTGGTAGCGTGGCCACCTCCTTTTCCTCCAAACTGCACACATCATCCCCCGCATCATCTTCCAATGACTCCTCAACTATGCCCTCCTTGCAAGGCTGCACACTGTAGCAAGTCGCTGTAGTTGGCAACTGAGTTTTATTATCATTTGACATGTCCTGCGGTGGTCCACTGACAGTGTGCACAAGGCCTTCCATGTCGCCATCCTCCAACATAGCAAGTTGGTGGGCATCAGTGGACTCAATCTCTTCCACTTCTGGACCAGGGCCAGGTGGATGGGCCACGGATCCTCAGCCAGCAGAGTCATCAAAAAGCAGAAGAGACTGTTGCATGACTTGGGGCTCAGACTGCTTGGCTAATATGCAAGGAGTGAGTTGGATGCCGGATGACCATGGTCATCAGGTGTCAAAAGTGCACTTTCTGCAGTGAACTGGGTGGAAGATAATGCAAAGAAACTGGAGGCACTGTCTGCCATCCAATCTATCACCTTTCCAACATCTTGTGGCCTCACCATTCTTACAACAGTATTCAGGTCTATGAAAGGACACATAACATCCTGTTACCTGTGTGCAATAGAGGAAGGTGTTGTATTTGGACACGTAGCAGGTACAGAACAACCACATCCTTTTCCTGCATCAGCTATACCACCATCAGCAACTACACTAGCACCACCAGAGTCACATCCACGTGCCTTATTTGATGTTCTCCTCATTTTTGGAAGTGTTTTTCTAAACACTACTCTCGAAGAGATGGCGGAAAAGTAGATTTATATATTTGCCACAGATTTAGAAAACAGCCCCAAGTCCAGAAATAAATAAAATAAAAATAAATTATTTTTTGGGGCTAGAGATGGCAACTAGAAAGCTGGTTCCAATTATTTATTTCCAGGCTAGTAAAAAACAGACACCAGTCCAAATAAATTATTTTTGGGGCCTAGAAATGGCAACTAGACAGCTTATAGCAATTATTTATTTCACAAACTAGTAAAAAACAAACACAAGTCCAGATAGATTATTTATTGGGCCTAGGAATCAAACTAGATGGCTGATGCCAATTATTTATTCCACAGACTAGTAAAAATCAAACACTAGTCCAGAAAAATGTGTTTTGGGGCTTAGAAATAGTACTAGACAGCTGATGCCAATTATTTATTTCATAGACTAGTTAAAAAGAGACACCAGTCCAGATAAATTATGTTTTGTACCTACAAATGGCAACTAGATGGCTTATGCCAATTATATATTTCACAGACTAATTTAACCCCTTAGCGACCGCCGATACGCCTTTTAACGGCGGCCGCTAAGGGTACTTAAACCACAGCGCCGTTAATTAATGGCGCTGTGGAAAAAGTGAATAGCGCCCCCCAGAGGCCGATTTTCTCCGGGGTCTCGGCTGCCGGGGGTAGCCGAGACCCCAGAGAACATGATTCGGGGGTTTTTTAACCCACCCCGCATTTGCGATCGCCGGTAATTAACCGTTTACCGGCGATCGCAAAAAAAAAAAAACGCGATCTCTTTTTAATTTCTCTGTCCTCCGATGTGATCGCACATCGGAGGACAGAGAAAAGGGGTCCCAGGTAGCCCCCCAATACTCACCTATCTCCCCCGATGCTCCTCGTGTCTCCCGGTGGGCGCCGCCATCTTCAAAATGGCGGGCGCATGCGCAGTGCGCCCGCCGGCCGGCCCCGCGAGAATCTTTGGGGTCTCGGCTGCCGGGGGCAGCCGAGACCCCAAAGAGCATGATCGGGGTCGGTTTTACCGACCCCTGTTTTGCGATCGCCGGTAATTAACTGTTTACCGGCGACCGCAAAAAAAAAAAAAAAGGTAAAGTGTAATTCTCTGTCCTCTGATGTGATCGCACATCAGAGGACAGAGAAATAGGGGGATTCGGGGACCCTACAATACTCACCTGTGTCCCTGGATCCTCTTGCTGCTCCTCCTGGCCGCCGGCAGAAGAAAATGGCGGGCGCATGCGCAGTGCGCCCGCCATCTGTCTCCATCTGCCGGCCGGCAGGAGAACAGCAGTTGGGGCTAAAATTAGGGGTAGGGTTAGGGGTAGGGTTAGGGTTAGGGGTAGGGTTAGGGGTAGGGTTAGGGGTAGGGCTAGGGTTAGGGTTAGGGGTAGGGTTAGGGGTAGGGTTAGGGGTAGGGTTAGGGGTAGGGTTAGGGTTAGGGCTAGGGTTAGGGCTAGGGTTAGGGTTAGGGTTAGGGCTAGGGTTGCGGCTAAATTTAGGGTTAGGGTTGGGGCTAAATTTAGGGTTAGGTTTGGGGCTAAATTTAGGGTTAGGCTTCTTTCACACTTACGTCGGTACGGGGCCGTCGCAATGCGTCGGCCCGACATACCGACGCACGTTGTGAAAATTGTGCACAACGTGGGCAGCAGCTGTAGTTTTTCAACGCATCCGCTGCCCAATCTATGTCCTGGGGAGGAGGGGGCGGAGTTACGGCCACTCATGCGCGGTCAGAAATGGCGGATGCGACGTACAAAAAAATGTTTCATTGAACGTTTTTTTGTGCCGACGGTCCGCCAAAACACAACTGATCCAGTGCACGACGGACGCGACGTGTGGCCATCCGTCACGATCCGTCGGCAATACAAGTCTATGGGCAAAAAACGCATCCTGCGGGCACATTTGCAGGATCCGTTTCTTGTCCAAAACAACGGATTGCGACGGAATGCCAAACGATGCAAGTGTGAAAGTAGCCTTAAGGCTAGGGTTAGGGTTGGGGCTAAAGTTAGGGCTAGGGTTGGGGCTAAAGTTAGTGTTAGAGCTGGGATTAGGGTTAGGGTTTGGATTAGGGTTGGTATTAGGGTTAGGGTTGGCATTAGGGTTACGCTTGGGATTAGGGTTAGGTTTGGGATTAGGGTTAAGGTTAGGGTTGTGATTAGGGGTGTATTGGGATTAGGGTTAGGTTTGAGGTTAGGGTTGAGATTAGGATTAGGGGTGTGTTGGATTTAGGGTTTTGATTAGGGTTATGGTTAGGGTTGACATTAGGGTTGTTTTGGGGTAAGGGTTGTGATTATGGTTAGGGTTAGTGATTAGGATTATGGATCAGGTTGGGATTAGGGTTAGGGGTGTGTTGGGGTTAGGGTTGGAGTTAGAATTGGGGGGTTTCTACTGTTTAGGTACATCAGGGGGTCTCCAAACACGACAGCCAATTTTGCGCTTAAAAAGTCAAATGGTGCTCCCTCCCTTCTGAGCTCTGCCGTGCGCCCAAACAGTGGGTTACCCCCACATATGGGGCATCAGCGTACTCGGCATAAATTGGACAACAACGTCTGGGGTCCAATTTCTCTTGTTACCCTTGTGAAAAAAAAAACTTGGGGGCTATAATATCTTTTTTGTGAAAAAAAAAATATTTTTTATTTTCACGACTCTGCATTCTAAACTTCTGTGAAGCACTTGGGCATTCAAAGTTCTCACCACACATCTAGATAAGTTCCTTGGGGGGTCTAGTTTCCAAAATGGGGTCACTTGTGGGGGGTTACTACAGTTTAGGTACATCAGGGGCTCTGCAATCGCAACATAATGCCCACAGACCATTCTATCAAAGTCTGCATTCCAAAAAGGCGCTCCTTCCCTTCCGAGCTCTGCCGTGCGCCCAAACAGTGGTTTACCCCCACATATGGGGTACCAGCATACTCAGGACAAATTGGACAACAACTTTTGGGGTCCAATTTCTCTTGTTACCCTTGTGAAAATAAAAACTTGGGGGCTAAAAATCTTTTTTGTGGAAAAAAAAAATATTTTTTATTTTCACGGCTCTGCATTATAAACTTCTGTGAAGCACTTGGGCATTCAAGGTTCTCACCACACATCTAGATAAGTTCCATGGGGGGTCTAGTTTCCAAAATGGGGTCACTTGTGGGGGATTTCTACTGTTTAGGCACATCAGGGGCTCTCCAAACGCGACATGGCGTCCGATCTCAATTCCAGCCAATTCTACATTGAAAAAGTAAAACGGCACTCTTTCTCTTCCAAGCTCTGCGGTGCGCCCAAACAATGGTTTACCCCCACATATTGGGTATCGACGTACTCAGGAGAAATTGCACAACAACTTTAGTGGTCTAATTCTCCTGTTACCCTTGTGAAAATAAAAATTTGTGGGCAAAAAGATCATTTTTGTAGAAAAAATGCATTTTTTTTTTCACGGCCCTACGTTATAAACTTCTGTGAAGCACATGGGGGTTCAAAGTGCTCGCCACACATCTAGATAAGTTCCTTAAGGGGTCTAGTTTCCAAAATGGTTTCACTTGTGGGGGGTTTCCACTGTTTAGGCACATCAGGGGCTCTCCAAACGCGATATGGCGTCCAATCTCAATTCCAGCCAATTCTACATTGAAAAAGTAAAACGGCACTCCTTCTCTTCCAAGCTCTGCGGTGCGCCCTAACAGTGGTTTACCCCCACATATTGGGTATCAGCGTACTCAGGAGAAATTGCACAACAACTGTTGTGGTCTAATTTCTCCTGTTACCCTTGTGAAAATAAAAATTTGTGGGCAAAAAGATCATTTTTGTAGAAAAAATGCGATTTTTTTTTTCACGGCTCTACATTATAAACTTCTGTGAAGCACATGGGGGTTCAAAGTGCTCACCACTCATCTAGATATGTTCCTTAAGGGGTCTAGTTTCCAAAATGGGGTCACTTGTGGGGGGTTTCCACTGTTTAGGCACATCAGAGGCTCTCCAAACGCGACATGGCGTCCAATCTCAATTCCAGCCAATTCTACATTGAAAATGTAAAATGGCACTCCTTCTCTTCCAAGCTCTGCGGTGCGCCCAAACAGTGGTTTACCCTCACATATGGGGTATCGACGTATTCAGGAGAAATCGCACAACAACTTTAGTGGTCTAATTTCTCCTGTTACCCTTGTGAAAATAAGAATTTGTGGGCGAAAATATCATTTTTGTGTAAACAAAAGCGATTTTTTTATTTTCACGGCTCTACGTTATAAACTTCTGTGAAGCACTTGGGGGTTCAAAGTGCTCACCACACATCTAGATAAGTTCCTTAAGGGGTCTAGTTTCCAAAATGGTGTCACTTGTGGGGAGTTTCCACTGTTTAGGCACATCAGGGGCTCTCTAAACGTGACATGGCATCCAATCTCAATTCCAGCCAATTCTGCATTGAAAAAGTCAAACGGCGCTCCTTCACTTCTAAGTTCTGCGGTGCGCCCAAAAAGTGGTTTACCCCCACATATGGGGTATTGGCGTATTCAGAAGAAATTGCATAACAAAATTTATGGTTACATTTCTGTTTTTAGACTTGTGAAAATAAAAAAAATGGTTCTGAATTAAGATGTTTGCAAAAAAAAGTTAAATGTTCATTTTTTCCATCCACATTGTTTCAGTTCCTGTGAAGCACGTAAAGGGTTAATAAACTTCTTGAATGTGGTTTTGAGAACCTTGAGGGGTGTAGTTTTTAGAATGGTGTCACACTTCATTATTTTCTATCATATAGACCCCTCAAAATGACTTCAAATGTGATGTGGTCCCTAAAAAAAAATGGTGTTGTAAAAATGAGAAATTGCTGGTTAACTTTAAACCCTTATAACTCCCTAACAAAAAAAAATTTTGTTTCCAAAATTGTGCTGATGTAAAGTAGACATGTGGGAAATGTTACTTATTAACTATTTTTCGTGACATATATTTCTCTGATTTAAGGGCATAAAAATACAAAGTTTGAAAATTGCAAAATTTTAAAAATTTTCGCCATATTTCCGTTTTTTTCATAAATAATCGCAAGTAATATCGAAGAAATGTTACCACTAACATGAAGTACAATATGTCACGAAAAAACAATCTCAGAATCAGCGGGATCCGTTGAAGCGTTCCAGAGTTATAACCTCATAAAGTGACAGTGGTCAGAATTGCAAAAATTGGCCTGGTCATTAAGTACCAAATTGGCTCTGTCACTAAGGGGTTAAAACACTCAGCTCAGCAGTCCAGAAAAAATATATTGTGGACACAGAAATGACAACGAGACAGATAGATAATATGATATATTTTTTTGGACTGCTAATGGCCATGGGACAGTTGATGCCAATTATTTATTTCTCAGACTACTAGATAACACACAAGCAGCTTCAAGGATTCCCACAGGTGGGGGGAGCAGAGTTCACATAGCAGAATTTAGCACAGTACTCTCACAGACGGGTTCGTAGCACAGCTAGAACCTGTCCCCTGCGTCCTATCCCTACACTAATGAGAGCAGAATGGCAGTGGCACTTGTGATCCAGCCTTATACAGGATCGGTCACGTGGTGCACCGGCCAAACATGCCAAAACTTGGCATGGCTGTTATTGCTCTGTAAGTGCCCACAATCTAAAAGCATGTTAATTGGCTATGAAGCAACCTTTCAACAAGCTTTATTAGACTGGCGAACCTGAACAGGAACCAGATGTACAGCAAAAAGTTAGTGTTCGGGGTTCGGTACCGAACCCTGAGCTTTACAGTTTGGGTTCACCCATCCCGAATTATGACTAGCATTTTGTACACCAGTCTTAATGAGGTGCGTGCAGGAGTAAGATAAGCCAAATTAACTTAAAAGTGCACATCACTTGATGAATTTTGTGCAACTTCTCAGTGGCCTCGATTAAATTGTTACTGCAGCCAAGCATTGGAGTCACATTTCTGGTATAAGAAATGCAGCCACTATTCATGAATTTGATGGATGCCGCATCACTCCCCTACTCCTCTCCTGCTCTGCCCATATTGGTGGAGCTGCCAGTAACTTGTAGGAATATACCAAAAGTTGCAACAGTTTTGTGCAACTTAGCTATGTAAAACATTTTGCAACTTTCCAAAGTGTTTTACACCAGTTTTCCAGATTAAACACTTTGATGAATGGGCCCTATATGTAAAGTTTTCTGGTCTGATACTTTAACCAAAGCACTTGGGAGTGAGAATGATCTCATGGAAGTTTTATGGGATCAATTCAATCAGTTTCCCTATGAAATTTCTGAACCATGCCAGAGGAACAAAAATAGACGACCGGATAATTGGAAAAAACCCTTCAAATGGCAACATACATTTGATAAATGTGAGAATTTTGACACAATTTATCATCTATCTGAACAATGGCTATGATGACAGCAAACTGTTTTGGGGGGAAGCAAGGCTCTAATAAGTTGGGAGGCAACACATAAATTACTACAGTGAAGAGGTCTAAGGGGTAAGGTTTCTCCTTGTGGAGAGTGACATACCATCTCTGGCTTGTCAAGGTAAGGAGGCTAATTCGCCGTACAATGCTCCTCTGGGAAATTTAATATGCAAATTGCCTCTTCAGAGAAAAAGAGGACTTAAACTCTATAGCGCCACCTGTTGGAAGTAGCGATCCTACAAGTCATAATCAACCCTTTAACGAGTCTTGCAATATGACAGGATAAGTGAAGATAGATACATTGAAGAAGCACAGTTGAGCTACACGTGAATATTTATTTGGAATCTGATAGCTATCAGCAGAATGAACATCAGTAACCATCTAGTGACTGTGGATGAGTACCTTCTGAATTTCTCTGGCAGTTACACTTCTGCTTCCAGTGCTTTTTTTGTTTGTATGCTTGTTTGTTTTTTACATTGTCAAGTGAACTAAAAATGCATATCTGGCTGCCTCAGGCTGTCAGCTGTCAGTCATTCCCTTGAATTACCATCTTCATGCTTTCCTAAACAGAACAATGAAGTTATTTTAGTTATTTTGATAGGAAAGTAAAAAGCATTCATATGTATAATGTCATAGATATAATTGTAAAATCTTTAAAAGTGATCTTATAGTTCTCATACTAATATTGAAGCATGGTTTCATCAGGAATTAAATGGAACAAAATCTAGCACTCTGATTTTCACATGACCCTTATTCAGTAAAGACAGCCCTGCTGCAGACAGGTAATTAAAGTTTGTCATCTGATGGATCGTAGACACAAATTCCATGTCCAGATTGCAGAAGAATGAGGGTGGTGACAGATTTATCATCCTTGTCTCTCTATGTCACAGAACTGGAGTTCAGACTCTAGTTATGAATATTGAGGTTTTTATGAATGGCATAGATATGACAAATATGAGAGACATAGTTTTGGCGTTGTGAGGAAGTGGCAACTTAAAGCATTGTCTTTCATCACTAGGCAGTTGCAGCAGCACATATTAATATAAGGCAGATGGATGACTATATATGCCATTCTTCCTGTCTTTGGATAACTAAAATCATAATAGAAAATATGACATTATAATCTCCCTCCTGGGACCCCTGTTGTGAATTCTGTGATCAAGCTCCCTCCTGTGGTCACGAGTGGTACTGCGGCTTCTGAGTTTCCTTCCTCAGGTGATGAGGTTAAGTCGTTAGGTGCTGCTCTATTTAACTCCACCTAGTGCTTTGATCCTGGCCTCCAGTCAATGTTCTAGTATTGGTCTTGCTTCCTCCTGGATCGTTCCTGTGGCCTGTCTGCTCAGCATAAGCTAGTAATGCTTGTGTTATTTTTGTTGCTATATTTTCTGTCCAGCTTGTTTTTTTTGGTTTTGCTTGCTTGCTGGAAGCTCTGAGACGCAGAGGGAGCACCTCCGTACCGTTAGTCGGTGCGGAGGGTCTTTTTGCCCCTCTGCGTGGTTGTTTGTAGGTTTTTGTGTTGACCGCAAAGCTATCTTTCCTATCCTCGGTCTATTCAGTAAGTCGGGCCTCACTTTGCTAAATCTATTTCATCTCTGTGTTTGTATTTTCATCTTAACTCACAGTCATTATATGTTGGGGGCTGCCTTTTCCTTTGGAGAATTTCTCTGAGGCAAGGTAGGCTTATTTTTCTATCTTCAGGACTAGCTAATTTCTCAGGCTGTGCCGAGTTGCATAGGGAGCGTTAGGCGCAATCCACGGCTACCTCTAGTGTGGTTTGATAGGTTTAGGGATTGCGGTCAGCAGAGTTTCCACGTCTCAGAGCTCGTCCTATGTTTTGTGGTTTTTGTCAGGTCACTTGTGTGCTCTGAACTTCAAGGTCCATTGTGGTTCTGAATTACCTATTCATTACAGTACTGGAGGCCCAAAGTACTATGCTTCTCAATAGAGGGAAAAAAGAAGTTCTGAGACCATTTTTTTTTCTTTGCACTGTGTTTTGCCTTTTTTTCCCCCTAGACATTTGGGTGGTTCAGGACACAGGTGTGGTGATGGACATTAAAAGTCTGTCTTCATGTGTGGATCTTCTCACTGCAAGAGTACAAAATATTCAAGACTTTGTGGCTCAGAATTCTATGTTAGAACCAAGAATTCCTATTCCTGATTTGTTTTCTGGAGATAGAGCTAAATTTCTGAGTTTCAAAAATAATTGCAAACTGTTTCTGGCGTTGAAACCTCGCTCCTCTGGTGACCCAGTTCAACAAGTTAAGATCATTATTTCTTTATTACGTGGCGACCCTCAAGACTGGGCATTTTCCCTTGCACCAGGAGATCCTGCATTATGTAATATTGATCCGTTTTTTCTGGCGCTCGGATTACTGTACGATGAACCTAATTCAGTGGATCAGGCAAAGAAAAATTTGCTGGCTCTGTGTCAGGGTCAGGATGAGATAGAGATTTATTGTCAGAAGTTTAGAAAGTGGTCTGTGCTCACTCAATGGAATGAATGTGCTTTGGCAGTAATCTTCAGAAAGGGTCTCTCTGAAGCCCTTAAGGATGTCATGGTGGGATTTCCTATGCCTGCTGGTGTGAATGAGTCTATGTCTTTGGCCATTCAGATCGGTCGACGCTTGCGTGAGCGTAAATATATGCACCATTTGGCGGCATTGTCTGAGCATAAACCTGAGCCTATGCAGTGCGATAGGACTTTGACCAGAGCTGAAAGGCAAGAACACAGACGTCAGAATGGGCTGTGTTTCTACTGTGGTGATTCCACTCATGCTATCTCCGATTGTCCTAAGCGCACTAAGCGGTTCGCTATGTCTGCCACCATTGGTACGGTACAGTCGAAATTTCTTTTGTCCGTTACTTTGATCTGCTCTTTGTCTTCCTATTCTGTCATGGCATTTGTGGATTCAGGCGCTGCCCTGAATTTGATGGACTTGGAGTTTGCTAGGCGCTGTGGGTTTGTCTTGGAGCCCTTGCAGTGTCTTATTCCATTGAGAGGAATTGATGTTACGCCTTTGGCCAAGAATAAGCCTCAGTATTGGACCCAGCTGACCATGTGCATGGCTCCTGCGCACCAGGAGGATGTTCGCTTTCTGGTGTTGCAAAATCTGCATGATGTGGTCGTGTTGGGGTTGCCATGGCTACAAGTCCATAACCCAGTATTAGATTGGAAATCAATGTCTGTGTCCAGCTGGGGTTGTCAGGGGGAACATGGTGATGTTCCATTTCTGTCTATCTCATCATCCACCCCTTCTGAGGTCCCAGAGTTCTTGTCTGATTACCGGGATGTATTCGATGAGCCCAAGTCCAATGCCCTACCTCCGCATAGGGATTGTGATTGTGCTATCGAGTTGATTCCTGGTAGTAAGTTTCCTAAGGGTCGACTGTTTAATTTATCTGTACCTGAGCATGCCGCTATGCGGAGTTACGTAAAAGAATCCTTGGAGAAGGGTCATATTCGGCCGTCGTTATCGCCATTGGGAGCAGGGTTCTTTTTTGTGGCCAAGAAGGATGGTTCGCTGAGACCTTGTATTGATTACCGCCTTCTAAATAAAATCAAGGTCAAATTTCAGTACCCCTTGCCGCTGCTATCTGATTTGTTTGCTCAGATTAAGGGGGCTAGTTGGTTCACCAAGATAGATCTTCGTGGTGCATATAATCTTGTGCGTATTAAACGGGTCGATGAATGGAAAACTGCATTTAATACGCCCGAGGGCCATTTTGAGTACCTAGTTATGCCATTCGGACTTGCCAATGCTCCATCAGTATTTCAGTCCTTTATGCATGACATCTTCCGAGAGTACCTGGATAAATACCTGATTGTATACTTGGATGATATTTTGGTCTTCTCGGATGATTGGGAGTCTCGTGTGAAGCAGGTCAGAATGATGTTCCAGGTCCTGCGTGCTAATTCTTTGTTTGTGAAGGGATCAAAGTGTCTCTTTGGTGTTCAGAAGGTTTCATTTTTGGGGTTAATTTTTTCCCCTTCTACCATCGAGATGGACCCTGTTAAGGTCCAGGCCATTTATGATTGGACTCAGCCGACATCTCTGAAGAGTCTGCAAAAGTTCCTTGGCTTTGCTAATTTTTATCGTCGCTTCATCTGTAATTTTTCTAGTATTGCTAAACCATTGACCGATTTGACCAAGAAGGGTGCTGATGTGGTCAATTGGTCTTCTGCTGCTGTGGAAGCTTTTCAAGAGTTAAAGCGTCGTTTTTCTTCTGCCCCTGTGTTGTGTCAAGCAGATGTTTCGCTTCCGTTCCAGGTTGAGGTTGATGCTTCTGAAATTGGAGCGGGGGCTGTTTTGTCGCAAAGAGGTGCTGACTGCTCAGTGATGAAGCCATGCGCCTTCTTTTCCAGGAAGTTTTCGCCTGCTGAGCGAAATTATGATGTTGGCAATCGAGAGTTGCTGGCCATGAAGTGGGCATTCGAGGAGTGGCGTCATTGGCTGGAAGGAGCTAAGCATCGCGTGGTGGTCTTGACTGATCACAAGAACTTGACTTATCTCGAGTCTGCCAAACGGTTGAATCCTAGACAGGCTCGTTGGTCGCTGTTTTTCTCCCGTTTTGACTTTGTGGTTCCGTACCTTCCGGGCTCTAAAAATGTGAAGGCGGATGCCCTGTCTAGGAGTTTTGTGCCCGACTCTCCGGGTTTGCCTGAGCCGGCGGGTATTCTCAAAGATGGAGTAATTGTGTCTGCCATCTCCCCTGATTTGCGGCGGGTGCTGCAAAAATTTCAGGCTAATAAACCTGATCGTTGCCCAGCAGAGAAACTGTTTGTCCCTGATAGGTGGACGAATAAAGTTATCTCTGAGGTTCATTGTTCGGTGTTGGCTGGTCATCCTGGAATCTTTGGTACCAGAGATTTGGTGGCTAGATCCTTTTGGTGGCCGTCTCTGTCGCGGGATGTGCGTTCTTTTGTGCAGTCCTGTGGGATTTGTGCTCGGGCTAAGCCCTGCTGTTCTCGTGCCAGTGGGTTGCTTTTGCCCTTGCCGATCCCGAAGAGGCCTTGGACACATATCTCTATGGATTTTATTTCGGATCTCCCCGTCTCTCAAAAAATGTTGGTCATTTGGGTAGTTTGTGATCGCTTCTCTAAGATGATCCATTTGGTACCCTTGTCTAAATTGCCTTCCTCCTCTGATTTGGTGCCATTGTTCTTCCAGCATGTGGTTCGTTTACATGGCATTCCAGAGAACATTGTTTCTGACAGAGGTTCCCAGTTTGTTTCGAGGTTTTGGCGAGCCTTTTGTGCTAGGATGGGCATTGATTTGTCTTTTTCCTCGGCTTTCCATCCTCAGACAAATGGCCAGACTGAACGAACCAATCAGACCTTGGAAACATATCTGAGATGTTTTGTTTCTGCTGATCAGGATGATTGGGTGTCCTTTTTGCCGTTGGCTGAGTTCGCTCTTAATAATCGGGCCAGCTCGGCTACCTTGGTTTCACCGTTTTTCTGCAATTCTGGGTTCCATCCTCGTTTCTCTTCAGGGCAGGTTGAGTCTTCGGACTGTCCTGGTGTGGATACTGTGGTGGACAGGTTGCAGCGGATTTGGACTCATGTAGTGGACAATTTGACCTTGTCCCAGGAGAAGGCTCAACGTTTCGCTAATCGCAGACGCTGTGTGGGTCCCCGACTTCGTGTTGGGGATTTGGTTTGGTTGTCATCTCGTTATATTCCTATGAAGGTTTCCTCTCCTAAGTTTAAGCCTCGTTTCATTGGTCCGTATAGGATTTCTGAGGTTCTTAATCCTGTGTCTTTTCGTTTGACCCTTCCAGATTCGTTTTCCATCCATAACGTATTCCATAGGTCATTGTTGCGGAGATACGTGGCGCCTGTGGTTCTATCTGTTGATCCTCCTGCCCCGGTTTTGGTGGAGGGGGAGTTGGAGTATATAGTGGAGAAGATTTTGGATTCTCGTGTTTCAAGACGGAAACTCCAGTATCTGGTTAAGTGGAAGGGTTATGGTCAGGAAGATAATTCCTGGGTCTTTGCCTCTGATGTCCATGCTGCCGATCTTGTTCGTGCCTTTCATATGGCTCATCCTGGTCGGCCTGGGGGTTCTGGTGAGGGTTCAGTGACCCCTCCTCAAGGGGGGGTACTGTTGTGAATTCTGTGATCAAGCTCCCTCCTGTGGTCACGAGTGGTACTGCGGCTTCTGAGTTTCCTTCCTCAGGTGATGAGGTTAAGTCGTTAGGTGCTGCTGTATTTAACTCCACCTAGTGCTTTGATCCTGGCCTCCAGTCAATGTTCTAGTATTGGTCTTGCTTCCTCCTGGATCGTTCCTGTGGCCTGTCTGCTCAGCATAAGCTAGTTCTGCTTGTGTTACTTTTGTTGCTATATTTTCTGTCCAGCTTGTTTTTTTGGTTTTGCTTGCTTGCTGGAAGCTCTGAGACGCAGAGGGAGCACCTCCGTACCGTTAGTCGGTGCGGAGGGTCTTTTTGCCCCTCTGCGTGGTTGTTTGTAGGTTTTTGTGTTGACCGCAAAGCTATCTTTCCTATCCTCGGTCTATTCAGTAAGTCGGGCCTCACTTTGCTAAATCTATTTCATCTCTGTGTTTGTATTTTCATCTTAACTCACAGTCATTATATGTGGGGGGCTGCCTTTTTCTTTGGAGAATTTCTCTGAGGCAATGTAGGCTTATTTTTCTATCTTCAGGACTAGCTAGTTTCTCAGGCTGTGCCGAGTTGCATAGGGAGCGTTAGGCGCAATCCACGGCTACCTCTAGTGTGGTTTGATAGGTTTAGGGATTGCGGTCAGCAGAGTTTCCACGTCTCAGAGCTCGTCCTATGTTTTGTGGTTTTTGTCAGGTCACTTGTGTGCTCTGAACTTCAAGGTCCATTGTGGTTCTGAATTACCTATTCATAACAGACCCCCCAGGGTGAAAGATATCCTGAAAGTTGGAGATCTCTTAATTTTTGGGACCCTACCCAATCCCAAGAATCAACCCCATATGATCTCACCAAGGAGAGGTATGTGGTCATGGATTTTATCTAATAAAAGCAGATTTTGAGTTTTTGCCAGTCAGTCCTGGAAGATATAGTTTGCTGTAGTTCTTTACCATTACCCCCCAAAAAAGAAGGGTTTAGAACATTTCTTCTCTTTATCCTTTTTATTTTATGTGATTGCATATACTGTATTGTTTTGTTCCATTGTGTAACAACTTTGCATATTTTTTATAAAAACTGCCTACTTTTCGGACTAAATATATAAAATGTGATAGCTTTGTTTCTCATGCTCTATAGACTGCACCCCTTGCTTAGTAGAGAAAACAGACGTGGCCTCATCTTTCACTCGTCAGCCAATTGCATAATTGTCCTGACGATTGGAGGCTGCTGACTATGTTCCCCTGACAAATTAGTACAGACTGTGAGATCTGTGTAGGTACGGACTGGGGCTGAAATTAAGCCTTGGCATTTTGAAATCACACAGGCCCATGTTGTTCCCATCCCCATGAACCAGATGGGATATATTACTAATAGTGTTGAGCGATACCGTCCGATACTTGAAAGTATCGGTATCGGATAGTATCGGCCGATACCCGAAAAATATCGGATATCGCCGATACCGATATCCGATACCAATACAAGTCAATGGGACATCAAGTATCGGAAGATATTCTCATGGTTCCCAGGGTCTGAAGGAGAGGAAACTCTCCTTCAGGCCCTGGGATCCATAGGGATGTGTAAAATAAAGAATTAAAATAAAAAATATTGATATATTTACCTCTCCGGCGGCCCCTGAACTCAGCGCGGGTAACCGGCAGGCTTCTTTGTTCAAAATCAGCGCTTTTAGGACCTGAGAATCACGTCCCGGCTTCTGATTGGTCGCGGGCCGCCCATGTGACCGCCACGCGACCAATCACAAGCCGCTACGTCTTTGAAAGCCATTAACGCGCTCATTTTTAAAAATGAGCGCGTTAATAGCTTGCGGTGACGTCGCGGCTTGTGATTGGTCGCGTGGCGGTCACATGGGCGGCCCGCAACCAATCAGAAGCCGGGACGTGATTCTCAGGTCCTAAAAGCGCTGATTTTGAACAACGAAGCCTGCCGGTTACCCGCGCTGAGTCCAGGGGCCGCCGGAGAGGTAAATATATCAATATTTTTTATTTTAATTCTTTATTTTACACATCTCTATGTATCCGATACCGATACCCGATACCACAAAAGTATCGGATCTCGGTATCGGAATTCCGATACCGCAAGTATCGGCCGATACCCGATACTTGCGGTATCGGAATGCTCAACACTAATTACTAATATTACCCTGGATGAAGGAAAGGAAGATTTTCTACAAGACCAATATTTCTAATGATACCTGTGGCCTGCTGGGGTAAGTGACGGAGTCAGTAACTTTGTGCTCCATCACAACTGTTAACAGTATAGGTATCTTGAGAACATCGATTCTGTTAACAATGTAGCAGACAAGGCAGCCCATGACCAGACAGGCACTTCTGGCATTTGCCAGAATTGCCAGATGGCCAGTCCGGCCCTGGATCTGTGCGATTGCCTTGTTGTGTTCCTTGACAAATTGATGACAGTGGTGGCATCTGCATGATCTTCCTGCTGCTCCCCTGACAAATTGGTGGGATATAGAGCATTGGTGATCTGGTGTGAGCAGTCATTCCTGTCACTAAAGACTTGCACTGTCCCTGCAAGGACTCTGTGCAGAGTTTTGAGGCGTGTGCTTGGTGTTTACCTGTACTTGGGACATTGAACATTACACGCCTCCTCCTCTTGTTTTTCTATCCTATCTTTTTTTGGCAATTATGGCTATAATTGAGGAGGCCTGATACAATCTGGAGAAGAAGCAGCTGCCATCTGTTTGATCAGACATATTGAATATGCTTGCAAAAACAGGCAGCAAATGATCGCTGATATGTTTCAATGGAAAGAGGAACCCATGCGTCACCCAAGCCCTAATGAAGTGGAGGTGAACCAAGGCCTGGGCGGTGCGCTGCCGAGGTCCCACACATGGATGCAAGTCACATCACCAACCAGGGTAGCGTGAACCACCACATGCAGATGGCCCTAAGGCAAATCGATGCAGACAACTGGGAGGAATGGCTGAAGTTGATTTAACAATACCAAGTGTGAGAGGCTGAGATGGCCAAGCAACAAACGACAGGGCGAGCAAGAGGTGTGAGATTGACAGGATGACAGAGACCACCACCTGAAGTTAGCCCAACTTCAGATGTAACAATTTACCCCACTCAACAGTGAGTCTAGTAATGTCAACACCTTTAAACTCCATCCTGAGAATTTTCTTGTCACACAAAAGGACGTGGATCTGGACACATTTTTTAGGTGGTTTAAAAAAGCTTGAAGACAGTAACGCTTTCCTGATGACCATTTGGCTTGACACTTAACCCCAGGGATACGAGGCAAATCTCTAGAGATATCCTTGAAGTGTACCACAAAAAGTCCTGGACCCTCCAATGATGAGCTCACGACAGCTATGTTGATGTGGTGGACGAGCGTAGAACCAACTTAGAGCAGTGGGTCCAGGCATTGTCAGTTACCAACTTTGAGGAGTTGACGGACCTGATGATTAAAGACTAGTTTCTATATATTTGCCCTCTGCAGATGCACCAGTTCGTGATGCACATGGAGCCAAAGGAGTCCACTAAAGCAAAACTTGAACCACTCTCCATAGTCTTTGAAAATTTTTGGAGAACAGGAGAAGTCCCAGAAGACTGGAGAAGAGCATATGTTGTTCCTATCTTCAAAAAGGGGAAGAAGGTGGATCCAGGGAACTCTAGGCCGGTGAGACTGACTTCCATACCAGGAAAGATCTTTGACCAAATTATTAAACAACATGTATGTAAGTACCTGGATAAGAATGAAGTGATTAACCAGAGTCAGCATGGGTTTGAAACTAATAAGTCATGTCAGACTAACTTAATTTCCTTATATGACAGAAACACTGACTGAGTGGATTAGGGAAATGCTGTAGATACAGTATATCTTGACTTCAGCAAAGCATTTGACAAAGTATCTTACACCATCCTTATTGACAAAATGACTAAGTATGGAATGAACAAGGCAACTGTTAGGTGGATTCATAACTGGCTTACTGATTGAGCCAAAAGAGTGGTCGTAAATGACTGCACATCCAGTTTGAAGAATGTCTCAAGTGGGGTACCACAGGGTTCTGTCCTGGGCCCTGTATTGTTCAACATATTTATCAATGATTTAGATTAAGAAATTAAGGGTACACTAATTAAATTTGCTGATGACACAAAGCTGGGAGAGATAGCTAATACTAGAGAAGAGAGAGAGGATTCAAAAAGATATAAATAAACTGAAGCAGTGGGCAGCAACTAACAGAATGGTTTTTAACCCCTTTACCCCCAAGGGTGGTTTGCACGTCAATGACCAGACCAATTTTTACAATTCTGACCACTGTCCCTTTATGAGGTTATAACTCTGGAATGCTTCAACGGATCCTGGTGATTCTGACACTGTTTTCTCATGACATATTGTGCTTCATGATAATGGTAAAATTTCTTTGATATTACCTGCATTTATTTGTGAAAAAAATGGAAATTATGCAAAAATTTTGAAAATTTCGCAATTTTCCAACTTTGAATTTTTATGCAATTAAATCACAGAGATATGTCACACAAAATACTTAATAAGTAACATTTTCCACATGTCTACTTTACAACATCACAATTTTGGAACCAAAATTTTTTGGGGTAGGGAATTATAAGGGTTAAAAGTTGACCAGCAATTTCTCATTTTTACAACACCATTTTTTTTTATGGACCACATCTCATTTGAAGTCATTTTGAGGGGTCTATATAATAGAAAATACCCAAGTGTAACACCATTCTTAAAACTGCACCCCTCAAGGTGCTCAAAACCCCATTCAAGAAGTTTATTAACCCTTCAGGTGTTTCACAGGAATTTTTGGAATGTTTAAATAAAAATGAAAGTTTAACTTTTTTCACAAAAAATTTACTTCAGCTCCAATTTGTTTTATTTTACCAAAGGTAACAGGAGAAAATGGACCGAAATAGTTGTTGTACAATATGTCCTGAGTACGCCGATACCCCATATGTGGGGGTAAACCACTGTTTGGGCGCATGACAGAGCTCGGAAGCAAAGGAGGGCAATTTGACTTTTCAATGGAAAATTGACAGGAATTGAGATGGGATGCCATGTTGCGTTTGGAGAGCCACTGATGTGCCTAAACATTGAAACCCCCCACAAGTGACACCATTTTGGAAAGTAGACCCCCTAAGGAACTTATCTGGATGTGTGGTGAGCACTTTGACCCACCAAGGGCTTCACAGGAGTTTACAATGCAGAGCCGTAAAAATAAAACAAACATTTTTTACCACAAAAATTATTTTTTAGCCCCCAGTTTTGTAGTTTCCCGAGGGTAACAGGAAAAATTCGACCCCAAAAGTTATTGTACAATTTGTCCTGAGTACGCTGATACCCCTTATGTGGGGGGGAACCACCGTTTGGGCACATGGCAGAGCTCGGAAGCGAAGGAGCAACATTTGGAATGCAGACTTAGATGGATTGGTCTGCAGGCGTCACATTGCGTTTGCAGAGCCCCTAATGTGCCTAAACAGTAGAAACCCCCCACAAGTGACCCCATATTGGAAACTAGACTCCCCAAGGAACTTATCTAGATGTGTCGTGAGAACTTTGAACCCCCAAGTGTTTCACTACAGTTTATAACGCAGAGCCGTGAATATAAAAAATCCTTTTTTTCCCACAAAAATTATTTTTAGCCCTCAGTTTTGTATTTTCCCAAGGGTAACAGGAGAAATTGGACCCCAAAAGTTGTTGTCCAATTTGTCCTGAGTATGCTGATGCCCGACATGTTGGGGTAAACCCCTGTTTGGGTTCACGGGAGAGCTCGGAAGGGAAGGAGCACTGTTTTACTTTTTCAATGCAGAATTGGCTGGAATTGAGATCGGACGCCATGTCACGTTTGGAGAGCCCCTGATGTGCCTAAACAGTGGAAACCCCCCAATTATAACTGAAACCCTAATCCAAACATACCCCTAACCCTAATCCCAATGGTAACCCTAACCACACCTCTAACCCAAACACACCCCTAACCCTAATCCCAACCCTATTCCCAACCGTAAATGTAATCCAAACCCTAACCCTAACTTTAGCCCCAACCCTAACCCTAACTTTAGCCCCAACCCTAACTGTAGCCTTAACCCTAGCCCTAAGCCTAGCCCTAACCCTAGCCCTAACCCTAGCCCTAACCCTAGCCCTAACCCTAGCCCAAACCCTAATTGGAAAATGGAAATAAATACATTTTTTTATTTTTTTTTATTTTTCCCTAACTAAGGGGGTGATGAAGGGGGGTTTGATTTACTTTTATTGCAGGTTTTTTTAGCAGATTTTTATGATTGGCAGCCGTCACACACTGAAAGATGCTTTTTATTGCAAAAAATATTTTTTGCGTTACCACATTTTGAGAGCTATAATTTTTCCACATTTGAGTCCACAGAGTCATGTTAGGTCTTGTTTTTTGCAGGACGAGTTAACGTTTTTATTGGTAACATTTTTGGGCATGTGACACTTTTTGATCGTTTTTTTATTTCGATTTTTGTGAGGCAGAATGACCAAAAACCAGCTATTCATGAAATTCTTTCGGGGGAGGCGTTTATACCGTTCCGCGTTTGGTAAAATTGATAAAGCAGTTTTATTCTTCTCGTCAGTACGATTACAGTGATACCTCATTTATATCATTTTTTTATGTTTTGGCGCTTTTATACGATAAAAACTATTTTATAGAAAAAATAATTATTTTTGCATTGCTTTATTCTGAGGACTATAACTTTTTTATTTTTTTACTGATGATGCTGTGTGGCAGTTCGTTTTTTGTGGGACAAGATGACGTTTTCAGCGGTACCATGGTTATTTATATCCGTCTTTTTGATCACGTGTTATTCCACTTTTTGTTTGGTGGTATGAGAATAAAGCGTTGTTTTTTGCCTCGATTTTTTTTTTTTTTAACGGTGTTCACTGAAGGGGATAAATAGTGATATAGTTTTATAGGTGGGGTCGTTACGAACGCGGCGATTCTAAATATGTGTACTTTTATTGTTTTTTTTTTATTTAGATAAAGAAATGTATTTATGGCAACAATATCTTTTGAGGGGGGGAATTTTTTTGAAATTTAAAAAAAAAAAATTTTACACATTGGAATATTCTTTTTACACTATAACATTGCCCCAGGGGGGGGCATCATATTATAGTGTAAGATCGCTGATCTGACACCTTGCTGTGCAGTGTGTCTGACATGCACAGCTGCAGGCTTCACAGTGCCTGCTCTGAACAGGCGCAGTGAAGCCACCTCCCTCCCTGCAGGACCCGGATGCCGCGGCCATCTTGGATCCGGGCCTGCAAGGAGGAGGAGGAGGTAAGAGACCTTCGCAGCAACGCAATCACATCGCATTGCTGCGGGGGTCTCAGGGAAGCCCGCAGGGAGCCCCCTCCCTGTGCGATGCTTCCCTATACCGCCAGCACACCACGATCATGCTTGATCGCGGTGTGCCGGGGGTTAGTGTGCCGGGGGCCACTCCTGGCACATAGCGCCTGATGTCAGCTGTGATAGGCAGCTGACACCCGGCTGCGATCGGCCGCGCTCCCCCCTTGAGCGCGGCCGATCGCTATGATGTACTATCTTGTTGAGGGTCAGATAGGCCCAGGTCACCTCGACGAGATAGTACGTCCAAAGTCAGAGAGGGGTTAACAAGGGAAAATGCAAAGTACTACATCTGGGCAATAAAAATGAAGAAAGCATGTACAGAATGGGAGGAATTGAGCTAAGCAACAACACATGTGAAAAAGATTGGGTATACGAATAGATCATAAACTAAACATGAGTCAACAGTGTGATGCAGCAGCAAAAATTGAGGCAAAGAAGGTTAACCCCCTCATGACCAGACCAGGGAGAGAATAACAAGAAACAAACCCTGGACTGGATCATGACAGTACCCCTCTTTCAGTGGGGGCCACCGGACCCCCAGGTTTCCCTGGGTAACGAGCTTGAAAGGCCTGGGCCAACCGATCTGCATGGACTGAATGCATCGCCACCCAAGACCAGTCCTCAGGACCGTAACCCTTCCAATGGATCAAATACTTAAGTGAACGGCGGCGAAAACGAGAATCAACAACCTATTCCACCTCATACTCAGTCTGGACATTCACCACAACAGGTTGCGGATGCAAGGGAGACTTCCCTGAGGAAGACACCAAAGGCTTCAAAAGAGCCTTATGGAACACATTGGGGATCCGCAACGATGGGGGCAAGCGCAAGCAAAAGGCAACAGGATTAACCACCTCCAAAATGTCATAAATATCAATAAACTTGAGATCCAACTTAGCAGAAGTGATCCTCAACCTTTTATTCTTGGTGGATAACCATACCTTATCCCCCATCTGGAACGCCGTCCCCACCAACCGTTGTTTATCTGCAAAAAAATTTAACTTACCCTGAGCCTCCCCATTGTTCCTCTGGACCTCCCTCCAGACCTCGAGTCAGCCCCTGGACACTCTGAATCCAGCTGGGAAAACTCACCAAAATGAGGATGAAAACCGTGATTGCAAAAGAACGGGGAAGAACCAGTGGACTGATTGACATGATTGTTAAACGCGACCTCTGCCATAGTTAACAAAGAGCACCAATCAATCTGTCTAGACGTGGCAAGACACCGTAAAATCTGCTCCAAAGACTGATTGGTCATTTCAGTCTGACCATTGGTCTCAGAATGATAGACTGATGAAAAGGTCAGGAAACGCAGTACCATTGGAAACAGCAACACACATGGTCAGGTACAAGTCAGAGAAGTCGGAGCCAGTCGGGAGCAGAGAAACCAGAAACGTTAGACAGTCTAGCAAGCCAGAGGTCAAGCTGGGTCAGATACCAAGAGGTCACAGCATGGGGAACAAACACTAGACAAGTGAGGTAACAGGAATGAGAAGACACGGGAACTGAGCAAATGGGCAGAGGACAAATCAGGGAGTAATGGGGTCAGCCACCCGAGTCTGGACAGGAACTATAACTGACACTGCCTGCAGAGAGCAGCAGGCTGAAATAGCCAAACATATCCCAAAATCAGGCAAAGAATGTTCACCCCCACATGACCAGACCGGGGAGAGAATAACAAGAAACAAACCCCTGCCTGTATCATGACAATGATGATGTGTTTCATTATAATGGAGAACTCAGTCATGTCACACTGCGGGATGATGCTGCTGAGGATTCCCTCAAAAGAGTGAGAATCAGTACTAAAGACAATGAAAATGGTTAAAGTCAGCTGACCACTGTCATGATATACATTGACATGGGCAGTGGTAGCTGCCCGATGATTAGCACTGCTCCTGAGTTATTAGTGGAGAATAAAGGTACCGTCACATTTAGCGACGCTGCAGCGATCTAGACAACGATCCCGATCGCTGCAGCGTCGCTGTGTGGTCGCTGGAGAGCTGTCACACAGACAGCTCTCCAGCGACCAACGATGCCGAAGTCCCCGGGTAACCAGGGTAAACATTGGGTTACTAAGTGCAGGGCCGCGCTTAGTAACCCGATGTTTACCCTGGTTACCAGTGCTAATGTAAAAAAAAACAAACACTACATACTTACATTCCGGTGTCTGTCCCCCGGCGTTCTGCTTTCCTGCACTGACTGTGAGCGCCGGCTGGCCGTAAAGCACAATGGTGACATCACCGCTGTAATCTGCTTTACGGCTGGCCGGCGCTGACAGTGCAGGGAAGCAGAACGCCGGGGACGCGACAGACACCGGAATGTAAGTATGTAGTGTTTGGTTTTTTTTACATTTACACTGGTAAGCAGAGTAAACATCGGGTTACTAAGCGCGGCCCTGCGCTTAGTATCCCGATGTTTACCCTGGTTACCAGTGAAGACATCGCTGAATCAGCGTCACACACGCCGATTTAGCGATTTCTGCGGGAGATCCATCGACGAAATAAAGTTCTGGACTTTCTGCTCCGACCAACGATGTCACAGCAGGATCCAGATCGCTGCTGCGTGTCAAACACAACGATATCGCTAGCCAGGATGCTGCAACATCACGGATCGCTAGCGATATCGTTGTTAAGTTGGCCAGTGTGACGGTACTTTAAGAAAGTGTTATCCAGCCTGACATGGTGATAAGGAAGAGATACCCACAAACTGTTAAGGTGATGGGTTAGTGGGTTTATTCCCTGGGAAGGCAGCATACATAGTGTCACGACACAGCTGTTGGGTGACCCGGGACCAGGGGCTCCTTCCCTGTTCCTAACACTAGGGGGCTCCCTACCTTACCTTGCTCTCCAGGATACTTCAAATGGCAAAGATACCGGGGCCTCCGCTCTTGCCTTATCTCCTGAGTTAGCCCCCGTCTGTTTTCTTCCCTCACCCAGGGAAAAGGGGACACAGCCGTAGTACACCAACCCGACAAACATGGCAAAACAAACAAGAGTTGATAGAAAACTCCAGACATACAAAATATGCACTCACATGTAACAGAGGAATGCACAAGGGTGTGAAGAAAGAGGAATAATCCAAAACAGAGAAGGATAAGGAATTACCACACATACAAACCAAGCAACAGACACTAATAACTCCTCTCCCACTGTTAGCCATGCAGCAAATGCTTGCTCTGACAAGGATTTGCAACAGAGACTAGATTATAAATGGAAAGGGAGGGGCTAACAAAGCTCAGCTGACGATTTCCAACATGGCCAATTAACCCCTGTTCTGCCAGAAAAAATAAACACATTTAAAATGAAGGAGAAGTGTCTCTTCTTAGCAACCAGAGTAGGAGCAATCAGACGCTGCGGTCTTCTGGCTCCACACTGTTGCTTTAACCTCGTGACACATAGCCACTGTCACTCACAGTTAGAATGCCTAGAATTCAGGCAATGCTCTGTCTTCTGGACCCTCATAACCCAGTGAGGTAAAAAGACCAGTTGTGGACCCAGAGCAAGTCCCAAAGGGTTCTAGTGAGGTTGGGGACTTAACGTCACTTCTGTCTACCTGTAACCAAGAGTTCCATGGGGCTCTGGATGCCAGTCTTGAGGGGTTGATGGACCGAGTCCAACAATGAGCGAGTATTCTTGGACCAGGGGGTGTTGTATGAGAGACTGTTCCCTGTAACCTCCAACAGGTGAGGCTGAAAAAAAAATAACTTGTTGCACCCTATCAGGTTAGGGAGGAGTTGCTGCTGATTGTGTATGAAATCCCGCTAGCTGGACACTTGGGGGGGTCAGCAAAACTAAGACCCAGCTGTTCCACCTCTTCTATTGGCCCACAATTGGGACAGATGATGCCAACTGCTGCCACTCCTATATCACGTGTCAAATTGTAGGGAAGTTGGAGCCTGCTCCCAAAGATTCCTTGATCACTTTTCTGGTGACAGAGAAGCCTTTTCAGAGGATTGCTGTAGACACCTCCAGCTGCTCTGGAAAACATTTCCTCCTTACTGTGGTAGACTATGCTACCTAGTACCCGGCGGCAGTAGATCTGTCCTTAGTTAGGGCCAATAAGGTGTCTCCGAAATACAAATAGACATGCAGCAGTCTGGAAAGACCCACTGCATGTCCGTCACCACAGGTAAGCCACGGGCGCCAGTGCACAAATAGTGGGCATGGGATTTCTTGAAACCCATCCACTATGTTGTAACATCTGGATGCTGCGGGTCTTCATTCAGTAGTTACCTCATGCCACCTCACTACCATGGGAGCTGTTCCAATTTTTACCTACTGTCGCCTCTTCATTACTTTGTTTATTTAATTTTATGTATATAACATGTATGTAATCCTTTTCAGTATGTAACTCTTTTTACCTGTACATCACCATGAAACAAATGGTGTTTAAAAATAATAATAATAATGCATACGATTTGTATTCTTGCAGTCACAAGCTGACTAGACAAGTTGAGCTTCTTTCCATAAAAGTGAATTGAGAGAAACTGGATGAGTCTAGTCAGTGCATGACCACTAGTATGCAAGTCTTCTCTAAGAAGTCATGTGACCGCCTGCTTGCATAAGCAATACCAGTGTACCATGACATTGTGCATGTCACACGCTGTCACAATTTAGAAGACTACGGATATTGGACCTTTGGTCCGTTACACCTGCACCCCGCATTATTATAGAGTGCAGGCCAATATTTTGCATACAATTAGCAATCATCAGTTACATTGAGTCCCTACAAACTTTTCTCCCTGCACAACCCTGTAAACCATTGGATGTATCAATTTGCCATTTTGGGGCACTATTAACACTAGCCTATTAGTGAATAAATAGAACCTTGGTTAAAAATACACACAGCTAATCAATTCAGCTGGGGAACAAAAGTGCTTCATTCTGCAGATTGGTGGTGGTATGACTGATGAGATTCCGATTGTTGCCAGAACAGGGTATTTTTGTGTCTTATCGATAGATGACAACTTCTTGTAACTGGAATACCCAATTAAATTCACAGAGCTCTAATGATAATGAGATGACTCAGCTGACCTTGTCCTATTCTACAGAGCAATGCTGACAAGTCAGGCTAGAGATGAGCAAAAACAATTGAGTGGAATTGAATACTACTTGAATGTTACAAAAAATCCACAGATTCTGACGTTTTTGTAATTCTCTTCTGCGTGGTGTAGTGCCGCGGTAGGACTGAGACAGGGACCCACAAAGTTCAAACATAAACCTTCTTTAACGTGTTTCTTCATGACATTAAAGGGCCCACTTCACACAAGTGCTTATAACTTCAGAGCATATAACTTCAGTGCATATGACTTCAGTGCATGATTAGTGTCCATTTCACCATTTGCAATCACATATTATACGGCTTCTTTCCATTGTACAGACACTACACATGCCAGTCCTCCTCTGACTAGTTCCCATTGGTGTTTGCACGCCGTATCAAAGTATTCACACAGCATTGCATGTCACAGGCACTACACATGCCAGTCCTCCTCTGACTAGTTCCCATTGGTGTTTGCGCGCCGTATCAAAGTCTCTATTCACACAGCATTGCATGTCACAGGCACTACACATGCCAGTCCTCCTCTGACTAGTTCCCATGGGTGTCCTGCACCGCTGTATCACTGTTTCTACCCCCAGCTGTACACAGACCTTCATAGTACACGGCTTCAAATCACAGTCCTTAGACACGCCAGACTTCCCTGTGTCCTGTTTCTGTGGGCGACTGCACGCCATGACAATGTCCCTTTAACTCACAGCCTTTACTCACAACTTCTCCATCAGTTTGCAGCCACTGAAAACGCTGGGCCTTCTTTTGTCCAGTCCCCGCAGGTGTCAGCAGTGCTGTGCTAGCTGTGGATGCCAGGTGTCTCAGCTCCTCTTGCTGCTTGGCTCTGCTCCGTCCTGTGTCACCGCACACCGACAAAGCTCTGCAGAGCCTCTTGCTCTGCCCTCCTCCAAACACCAGCCAGACACTGACTCTGACCCTAACACATCTGACTCTATACTACAGAGCTTTTAAACACAGAAACCTGTGGCCTTCAGCCACATGGAAAACCCAGGCTGGAAATTAAATGGACTTGCACCACTAACATGCTGCAGTCGGTTTCAAAACATACATTCCAGAGCCTGTTTTCCCTACCTCTGTCTTGGACAATAGCATGTCCAAGACTGACATTTATTTTTATTGCACATTTGTGCAAACAGACATTTTGAATTTAGCCTGATCCACTTATCTCAAGTATATTCTAATCATTGCATGTGCTTGAACAACTGTTTAAATTGAAATATTTGAGCATTTTTAAAGGGAACCTGTCACCCCCGTTTTTTGAGATTGAGCTATAAATACTGTTAAATAGGGCCTGCGCTGTGTGTTCCTATAGTGTATGTAGTGTACCCCGATTCCCCATGTATGCTGAGAAATAACTTACCAAAGTCGCCGTTTTCGCCTGTCAATCAGGCTGGTCAGGTCGGGAGGGAGTTTGCATCTCGGCTTTGGGAAAATGGCCGCCGCGATCTCTAATGCGCACGCGCGGCATCCCGCGGCCATTTTCCTGAAGCCCCGTGCAGCAGAGCACTCGATCTGCGCACGCGCGGCCCCAGGAAGATGGCCGCCCCCACCGACGAAAGGGATGACAGCGCAGATCGCGCGCTGTGTCTTCACCACTACGCCACTACGCCACCAACGTAAAGCTGAGGAAGAACCAGCGATGTCACCACGCTCTCCCGACCTGACCAGCCTGATTGACAGGCGAAAACGGCGACTTTGGTAAGTTATTTCTCAGCATACATGGGGAATCGGGGTACACTACATACACTATAGGAACACACAGCGCAGGCCCTATTTAACAGTATTTATAGCTCAATCTCAAAAAACGGGGTGACAGGTTCCCTTTAAATAGAATGCAATATAAAAGTGGAAAAAAAAACATTGAAAACTTAAATTAATGTTTTTTTGGATTCCCTTTAAAGGCTTTAACACTTTATATTTTTCCCACAGTTCATGGCTATATATTATAACTAATTATTAAGAATTAGTGATTCTATTTTACAATGTCTTATTAACGCAACAGTCCCAATTAAGCAACAGTTTATTGGACAATCTATCTCTAACATGAGAAAAATATATTATTACTGTCATTTATGCTTATAAGTACTTTGACTTTTTTTTCTTTTGCAATAATTGCACATCTTCATTGTTTAAAAATATTCAGATAGACACCGGGTCACATTGACAATTAGTAAAAATAGTTGTATATATTTTGGCAAATTTACTTGCTGCAAAATCAAATTATTTAGGAAAAATTGCTACACGCTAAAATTCAAAATTTCAAAAGATCCGCTAATCTCTAATGTTTGTGCTTCCAACATGGAAAGTTTTTTCAATATAGCTACAATCTTTTTAGAAATAGTAACTATCATTGTTTTTTCTACACACTATGAGGCTAACATTTAATTCATGCAACTGGACTTCACATATATTATCTAATCTCCATTAGACTATGATTCCGAAAACAATTACCTACTGCAGACGTTCTGTCCAGTAACACAGCAAAGAATTTCTTAAGGGGTGTTAATTTCAGCAGTTTTCAGCCACATCATATCATTTCTAACACATGAAAGACAGAACATTACTCACGGTAGTTAAAGCTTTAATAGTCACAAGTATTAACTTTAACAACAAAAGGTATATAAATGGCAGCATTATTAGAGAAAATATACAATCTTAAAATCTTTGTAGTAGAGCTAATCTTGGAGTTTGTTTAAATCACAAAAATGGGAATAATTAATGTGTGGCTACAATAAAAATTGACATAAGCATGTTAATGCTATTACCATGATTGTAACCTTTAATTAGCTTCCTTGAATGGTGCTAACACTGAGAAGTACACTTAGCATGACTATGTACACAAAGGAGGATCCAAAGCATCACTTTGTGATTAACTTCAAAGGAAAATTATTCCTCGGCCAATTTAACTTTGAACACTAGATTTCATAGTGTTTAGTATTTTCACATTATACAATCGTTTAAATCAAACTACTGCAAAGCAAATGATAAAAGTAGGGACAAAAGCAAATAAAATTACTAGGATAATATTGACCTTGTATAAGCAAGATACAGTAAATTACATAAAAAGTGTTGAAAATAAAACTGTCACTTGGAAATGTATGCAAGTGACAGGTATTGTTAGTCTACTTAAAGGGAATTTGTCAGCAGTATTTGCTATTTAAAGGGAACCTGTCACCCCCAAAATGGAAGGTGAGCTAAGCCCACCGGCATCAGGGGCTTATCTACAGCCTTCTGTAATGCTGTAGATAAGCCCCCAATGTATCATGAAAGATGAGAAAAAGAGGTTAGATTATACTCACCCAGGGGCGGTCCCGCTGAGGTCTGGTCCGATGGGCGTCGCGCTCCGGGTCCAGCACCTCCTTTCTTCATAGGATGACGTCCTCTTCTTGTCTTCCTGCTGCGGCTCCGGCACAGGCGTACTTTGTCTGCCCTGTTGACGGGAAGAGCAAAGTACTGCAGTGCGCAGTAAGGGAAAGGTCAGAGAGGCCCTTCTGACGTCAGTGATTTTTCTCGTTCACATAAAATGCTCTGAAATTAATTTGCGTTTTGATTAGAATTTCATTAGTTTAATCAGCTTTTCTTGGATGAAAATACAAAAGATGAAGTTTTCTCAAACTTCTCATCAAACAGTCTGTGAAAAACACGAAGCACCTGAATGCAACTGAGTTTTTTTCACGGACCCATAGACTTTCATTAGTGAGTTTGATTCGAGATTTGGATCAAAATCGGCCAAGTCTCTTTGCTTTTGTGTGGGCTACTTGGTCGGAGGCAAAAATTGTATGAATTACCCTATAGACTACCATAGGTACAAGTGCAATCCCTGAAATACACAGAGATAGCATTTGATCTCAGAATGAGCCTTTTAGATTATGGTCACAGATTCAGTATTTGGTCAGTATTTCACATCAGTATTTATAAGCTAAAACCAGGAGTGGGTGATAAATACAGAAGTGGTGATGTGTTTCTATTATACATTTCCTCTGATTGGTTTTGGCTTACAAATACTGATGCAAAATACTGACCAAATAGTGATAGTGTGACCTTAACCTTAACGGATAGGTTCACTCGAGCATCTGCAAAATAATCCACTCTACTTCCGGTAAAAAATGAGGATTGTTCATCTATTATTGTCATTCGAAGCAAACCGTATGCCTTCCATGTGTGTTTTTATGTCCATATGTAAACCGGACAGTAACATGTATTTGATCTGTTTTTAACCACCTATTATTATTATTATTATTATTTATTTTAAAGCACTAATAATTCCGTGGTGCTATACATGTCAAATGGGTTAAATACATATTAACACATAAGGATACAATGTGCAAAAAAAAATTTGTGTTTCAAACATCAGAGATTAACATATGAATTCCAATGTATTTCACAACATACATGTTTCTAACTTGCCGTTCTAAATGCCTTGCTGTTACCTACCTCATTAAATTATTTCTCGCCTGTCGGCGTTTCCCACAGGCGTTAACAGGGAGGTCAATTGGTATATACTGTCGGCATACAAACATGGCTTTTTTGATCTCACAAATGCCATGACTAAGAACGTATCTGACGTTTGAAAGGTTTTGGGGGTTTTTATTGTGTACTGTATCCTTATATTTTAATCTTACCAATAAACTATGCATTTTAATTACTGAAGTTTATACATCATTTTCCTTATCGTTTGTACACACGTGGTTGGTAGTGTCATTCTAGGCTTCACATTCATCCTTAAATAGGTGAGCTGGTGTTCCATATTCATTTTACATACATATTACAATCATAACATAAAGTAAACAAGCTGACAGAAAGGTACAGAGGGGAAAAAGATTCTGCCCTGATGGGCTTACAATCTACAGGGTAATGGAGAAGGAGACAGTAGGTTGGGGGGTTGGAGCAGCTCTAGTGGTGGTGAGGTGGCTGGGGGGTTATTGCAATCTGTAGGTGTTTAAGAAATGCATTTTCAGGTTGTTTCTGTAGGTTCCAAATGTGGAAGATGATCGGCTGTGATGAGATACTGAATTTCAGAGCATAGGGATGCTTAGTTAAAATCTTTGAGGTGATTGGGTGAGGAACATACAAGAGCAAAAGAAAGAAGGAGGTCTTGTAAATCCAGGAGATTACTTGTGAAAAAATATCAGTGTATTAGTTTGGTGATATATGGAAGAGACAGATTATAGATAGCCTAGTAAATTATCGTTAATAATTTAAACTAGATTCACTGAGGAGCTGAAAGTCAGTGAAAGGATTGGCAGAGGTGAGAGGCAGAGGAGCAACGGTGGGAGAAGCGGAATAGTAGGGCAGCAGAGTTAAGAGCAGACTGGAGAGGTGCATGTACAGTAGGTTAAACTGGAGACCACTGAGGAGGATACTGCAATAATTGAGGCGATCTGTAGTAATAAGAAGTGGTCATTTGTGTCAAAGGCAGAAGGCATGTCTAGAAGGAGAAGTATAGAAAATTGTGAGACTTGGGGGGTAGTAAGTCATTTTCAACTTTGGTTAGGGCATTTTCAGTGGCATGGTGAGAATGGTAGCCAGATTGTAGGTTGTCAAAGAGTGTGTTGGATGAGAAGTGGGAGAAAAGTTCAATGTGAGCATGTAGTTTAAGGAGTTTGGAGGCAAACAGAAGTAGTAATTATGGAGCAGTAGATGGACATAGACATGGGGAAAAGAAATGGCTTCTTCAGGATAGCCATGATTGTTGCATATTTGAAAGTAGAAGGGAAGACAGCAGAGGTTAAAGATAAGTTGAAGAGATAGGTTAGGGCTAGGATAAGCAAGGTGGGATAAGATAGGGTCAAGTGTACAAGTGATAAGTGTGACTTGGAGAGAAAATTTTTCTTTAGAAGTTGTGGGAAAGAAGGTTGTAAGGGCCTGACATTGACCTGTTATGCCGAGAGGTTGTAGTGGTTGAACATTAGACATTTGCCCTGGAAAAAAAAATGCAAGGTCCACTGTTCTCTTCCATATATGAGATTTGCCTATTCAAGTTTATGGGTGTTGAAAAAATTAAATTCCTTATCGATCTTCCATATAGCATCTTATTTTTGCACATACGTTGCAATTCTTTAAAAAAGGAAAGTGTTCTTAGACATTTTAATAACTGCTGATATTTAAAAATGGATACCAAATGGATGACAATATAGATGAAAAATCATTCATTTTTTTCTGGATGGAAATTGAGTTTTTTGTGTGCTGATCTGAATTTAGTTGAATGCTAAACACTACATATAACTAGCTATTGAACCCATTCTACGCCCTGGTGGTGAGCATTTTTATTAGCACATTTTTTATTTTATTAAAGTATTAGCTGAAAACAATGTTTTTTAATTCTGCAAAAACTTCTCTGTATCCACATTTTTTGTGTAAACTCTGTAGTCTTTCTTTAAGTTGCCTTGTGGGTCAGTAGCGTTAACTTTTACCTTGACTTGCTGGAAGTCAAAATTGGCCATGGCTGAAGGTTGGAGATGGCAGATATATGAATCCAGTGTTTGTCTTTGACTTTTGGCGATGGTCATAGCATAGCCAAATCTTAAGGGAAATTGTTTTTGTAAAAGGAAAATTAGGGTCATTTGGTGCCAGAATAACTCTGGGAATGAATATCCTTGTACCTTTAAATGATCCAGAGAGGATTTCACAGTCAATGACTTTTTAAATCATTTGTTTTACAACCAGTCTGGTGCAGTTGCAAAGACCTCTTGTCGAGTTAAGGTTTTTTAATAGCATGACTACTTCACCAACTTTCAAATTTAGTCTGAGGAGGCATACCACCAGGAGTTAAGCCGTTTAAGAGCGCCATTGGATAGTTTGCTGCTTCCTCAGCATTTGCAGTGTCTTGCTGAATTGAATTAATGCTGGTGTAGAATGTTAATTCAGACTGAACTCACCTAAGAATATTTTCATTCAGTTCATGTGAATCTTGTTGTTTTGCAGTTAGGATTGCACGGTTTGTAATGATATCATTTCCTGGTTTCAATGACTTAACCCCTTAGTGACAGAGCCAATTTGGTACTTAATGACCGAGCCAGTTTTTACAATTCTGACCACTGTCACTTTATGAGGTTATAACTCTGTAACGCTTTAACGGATCCTGCTGATTCAGAGATTGTTTTTTCGTGACATATTGTACTTCATGTTAGTGGTAACATTTCTTCGATATTACTTGTGATTATTTATGAAGAAAAACGGAAATATGGCGAAAATTTTTAAAATTTTGCAATTTTCAAATTTGTATTTTTATGCCCTTAAATCAGAGAGATATGTCACAAAAAATAGTTAACAAATAACATTGCCCACATGTCTACTTTACATCAGCACAACATTTTTTTTTGTTAGGTAGTTATAAGGGTTAAAAGTTGACCATCAATTTCTCATTTTTACAACACCATTTTTTTAGGGACCACATCACATTTGAAGTCATTTTGAGGGGTCTATATGATAGAAAATAACCAAGTGTGACACCATTCTAAAAACTGCACCCCTCAATGTGCTCAAAACCACATTCAAGAAGTTTATTAACCCTTTACATGCTACACAGGAACTGAAACAATGTGGAAGGAAAAAATGAAGATTTAACTTTTTTTTGCAAACATTTTAATTCAGAACCATTTTTTTTATTTTCACAAGTGTGAAAACAGAAATTTAACCATAAATTTTGTTGTGCAATTTCTCCTGAATACGCCAATACCCCATATGTGGGGGTAAACCACTTTTTGGGTGCACCGCAGAGCTTGGAAGAGAAGGAGCGCCGTTTGACTTTTTCAATGCAGAATTGGCTGTAATTGAGATCGGACGCCATGTCACGTTTAGAGAGCCCCTGATGTGCCTAAACAGTGGAAACTCCCCACAAGTGACACCATTTTGGAAACTAGACCCCTTAAGGAACTTATCTAGATGTGTGGTGAGCACTTTCAACCCCCAAGTGCTTCACAGAAGTTTATAACGTAGAGCCGTGAAAATAACAAATCGCATTTCTTTACACAAAAATGATCTTTTCGCCCACAAATTCTTATTTTCAAAAGGGTAACAGGAGAAATTAGACCACAAAAGTTGTTGTGCAATTTCTCCTGAGTTCGTTGATACCCCATATATGGGGGTAAACCACTGTTTAGGCGCACTGCAGAGCTTGGAAGAGAAGGAGTGGCGTTTTACTTTTTCAATGTAGAATTGTCTGGAATTGAGATCGGACGCCATGTCGCGTTTGGAGAGCCCCTGATGTGCCTAAACAGTGGAAACCCCTCACAAGTGACACCATTTTGGAAACTAAACCCCTTAAGGAACTAATGTAGATGTGTGGTTAGCACTTTAATCCCCCAAGTGCTTCACAGAAGTTTATAACGTAGAGCCGTGAAAATAAAAAATCGCATTTTTTCTACAAAAATGACCTTTTGCCCCCAAATTTTTATTTTTACAAGGGTAACAGGAGAAATTAGACCACAAAAGTTATTGTGCAATTTCTCCTGAGTACTTCAATACCCCATATGTGGGGGTAAACCAGTGTTTGGGCGCACCGCAGAGCTTGGAAGAGGAGTGCCGTTTTACTTTTTTAATGTAGAATTGGCTGGAATTGAGATCGGACACCATGTCGCGTTTGGAGAGCCCCTGATGTGCCTAAACAGTGGAAACCCCCCACCAGTGACACCATTTTGGAAACTAGACCCCTAAAGGAACTTATCTAGATGTGTGGTGAGCACTTTAAACCCCCAAGTGCTTCACAGAAATTTATAAAGTAGAGCTGTGAAAATAAAAAACTCCTTTTTTTTCCTCAAAAATGATTTTTTTAGCCTGCAATTTTTTATTTTCTCAAGGGTAACAGGAGACATTGGACCCCAAAATCTGTTGACCAGTTTGTCCTGAGTATGCTAATTCCCATATGTGGGGGGGCACTGTTTGGGCTCCCATCGGGGCTCGGAAGGGAAGGGGCGCCTCTTGGAATGCAGACATTGATGGGATGGTCTGCGGGCGTCATGTTGCATTTGCAGAGCTCCTGATGTACCTAAACAGTAGAAACCCCCAACAAGTGACACTATTTTGGAAACTAGACCCCCCAAAGAGCATATCTAGATGTGTGGTGAGCACTATGAACCACCAACTGCTTCACAGAAGTTTATAATGTAGAGTCATGAAAATAAAAAAAATCATATTTTTTCCACAAAAATTATCTTTTCACCCCCAAACTTTTACTTTCACAAGGGAAACAGAAGAAATTGGACCCCAAAATTTATTGTGCAATTTATGCTGAGTAGGCTGATACCCCATATGTGGGGGGGCACTGTTTGGGTGCATGGCAGAGCTTGGAAGGGAAGGAGCGCTGTTTTGGAATGCAGACTTTGATAGAATGGTCTGCATTATGTTGCGTTTGCAGAGCCCCTGATGTAACTAAACAGTAGAAACCCCCACAAGTGACCCCATTTTGGAAACTAGACCCCCCCCAAGGAACTTATGTAGATGTGTGGTGAGAATTTTGAAGGCCCAAGTGCTTCACAGAAGTTTATAATGCAGAGTCGTGAAAATAAAAATAAAAAAATTTCCAAAAAAAAGATTTTTTAGCCCTTAAGTTTTTATTTTCACAAGGGTAACAAGAGAAATTGGACCCCAAAAGTTGTTCTCCAATTTGTTCTGAGTATGCTGGTACCCCATGTGTGGGGGGACCACTGTTTGGGCGCATGGCAGAGTTCGGAAGGGAAGGAGCGCCGTTTTGGAATGCAGACTTTGATAGAATGGTCTGCGGGCGTTACGTTGCGTTTGCAGAGCTCCTGATGTACCTAAACAGTAGAAACCCCCACAAGTGACCCCATTTTGGAAACTAGACCCCCCAAGGAACTAATCTAGATGTGTGGTGAGCACTCTGAATGCCCAAGTGCTTTAAAGAAGTTTATAATGCAGAGTCATGAAAATAAAAAATATTTTTTTTTCCGCAAAACAGATATTTTAGCCCCCAAGTTTTTATTTTCACAATGGTAACAGGAGAAATTGGATGGCAAAAGTTGTCCAATTTATCCCGAGTACGCTGATGCCCCATATGTGGAGGTAAACCACTGTTTGGGTGCATGGCAGAGCTCAGAAGGGAGGAGAACCATTTGACTTTTTGAGCGCAAAATTGGCTGTCGTGTTTGGAGAACCCCTGATGTACCTAGACAGTGGAAACCCCCAATTCTAACTCCAACCCTAAACCCAACACACCCCTAACCCTAATCCCAACCCAATCCATAATCTGTTGTGAATTCCGTTCTTGGGCTCCCTCCGGTGGTTGTAAATGGCACTTTTGTGAATTCTGCCCTTGGGCTCCCTCTGGTGGTTTTGAGTGGAACTGCTGCTCCTTGGGTTTAGCTTTGCAGCTGCTTTCACTAATCGTCTCTCCTGGCTCTGCTATTTAACCTGGCTCTAGTCTTCAGCCTATGCCACTTGTCAATGTTCTCTGGCTGGATTCACATCTCTGCTTGGATTCTCCTGGTTTCCTGACCAGTTCTGCAAAGATAAGTTCTGGCTTTGCTCATTTCAGTCCACATGTTGCGGACATATTGTTCTGTGCATTCTATTTTTGTCCAGCTTGTTATTATTGATTTTTTTCTGTTAGCTGGAAGCTCTGGGAAGCAGATTTACCCTCCACACCTTTAGTCAGGTGTGGAGCTTTTGTAAACTCTGTGTGGATTGTTTTGTAGTTTTTATACTGACCGCACAGTATCCTTTCCTGTCCTATCTATCAAGCTAGACTGGCCTCCTATGCTAAAATCTGATTTCATCTCTGCGTATGTTATTTTCCCCTGCTCTCACCGTCAATATTTGTGGGGGGCTATCTTTCCTTTGGGGATTTTCTCTGAGGCAAGATAGGTTTCCTGTTTCCATCTTTAGGGGAAGTTAGATCTTAGGCTGTGCCGAGGGGTCTAGGGAGCGTCAGGTACCCCCCACGGCTATTTCTAGTTGCGCTGCTAGGTTCAGGGTCTGCGGTCAGTACAGATACCACCTCCTTCAGAGCTTGTCTCATGTTGTTCCTAAACCACCAGATCATAACAATAATCCTAATCACAACCCTAACGATAATCACAACCCTAACCCCAAAAAACCCTAATCTCAACCCTAACCATAACCCTAATCAAAACCATAAATCCAAAACACCGCTAATCCTAATCTCAACCCTAACCTCAAATATAACCCTAATCCCAATATATCCCTAACCCTAATCCCAACTCTAACCTTAACCCTAATCCCAAACCTAACCCTAATCTCAAGCATAACCCTAATGCCAACCCCAACCCTAATACTAACTCTAATCCAAACCCTAACCCTAATCCCAACTCTATCCCCAACTTTAGCTGCAACCCTAGCCCTAACTTTAGCCCCAACCCTAATCCTAGCCCTAACCCTAACCCTAAATTTAGCCCCAACCCTAACCCTAGCCCTACCTTTAGCCCCAACCCTACCCCCGGCAGCCGGGACCCCAAAGATTTTCCGGGGGCCGGCCGGCGGGCGCACTGCGCATGCGCCTACCATTTTTTGGCCAGAACAAGATGGCGGCGCCCATCGGGAACCACAAGGAGCACCGGGGAAGACAGGTGAGTATCGGGGGCTATCGGGGATCCCATTTCTCTGTCATCTGATGTGCGATCACATCGGAGGACAGAGAAATTAAATTGGAAATCGCGTTTTGTTTTTTTTGTGACCGCCGGTAAACGGTTAATTACCGGCGATCACAACCCGGGGGTCGGTAAAAAAACCCTGAATCATGTTCTCTGGGGTCATGGCTACCCCCGGCAACTGAGAGCCCAGAGAAAATCCGACTCTAGGGGGCGCTATTCACTTTTTCCACAGCACCGTTAATTAATGGCGCTGTGGTTTAAGTACCCTTAACTGCCGCCGTTAAAAAGCGTATTGGCGGTCGTTAAGGGGTTAAGGAAAGACAGCATCAACAAAACATGAATTTTCAATGGACACAGAAAGAATTTCAAAGATACCTTCCTCTTGTCCTGGTTCTTGAAGTTTTCCATCTCCAAGCTTTAAAAGCCATTACGAAAAGCCTTGATGTTCTTGAGGGAAATGGTGACTGTTTGGTGAAATGGTGAAGAACGTCATATTCTTCATTTCTTAAGGTAATTTGATTTTTGGCAGCCAATTCAACGAATTCAGTTTTAGAATAGGCATCAACCATAATTTAGTGTGTCAGCTTTCCTAAATTAGGGAACTGGCTAAAAGTACCATCATGAATGGCAACGTGGTATGAATACCACTGAAGATGAGTCACCTTTCCTTCGCTGTTTTTTTTAGATCTGTAGTGCATCCAGAGTAGTAAAAGAAAATGGTAGCACATTGGATCACAGCATCTACTATGGATATATTTTGTAAAATCCCACTTTTAGGATGAATTTTAATGTCATGGTTTTCTGGGGGCGAACAATTACAGCAATTTCCCCTCTGGTAGTTGAAGCGTTGATTCTGCCGGCGTGCACAGTTTTTACTTTTCTGCTTAAGAAAGACATGTTGTATTCAATTTGGCGTTTGGTTTTCCAGATTTGCATTTAACATTTGTTCTTGTTCAAATTACAACATATTTTTGGGTTCTCTGGAGAAAAATTTATATCTTTGAGAATTGTTTGGAGATTTTTCATTACATTACAACTGCATCCAGTGTTGGCTGGATTCTGCAATCTTTTATTTAAGGCTTGAGCCGAAATCCAGAGTATATAACTGGGTGTATGTTGATGATTTACCTTGGTTAGGGTGCCACGCAAATGTTCCATGATCAATTTGCCCATGGATTTTGCAACAGAAAAGACCTGATTGCCTGTAGATTGATTAGTCAATTTGTGTAACAGCTAAATCTAATGGTCACTACTCCATGCTAATTCTCTTGGATCTCACCGCAGCATTTGACACTCCATTGGCCTCAAAGACACCGTTCTCTCCTGGTTCTCCTCCTATCTCTCTGACCGATCCTTCACTGTATCTTTTGCTTGTTCCTCCTCCTCTCACCTTCCCCTTACTGTTGGGGTTCCTCAAGGATCAGTCCTAGGCCCCCTCCTTTTCTCTTTGTATACTGCCCCTATTGGACAAACAATCAGTAGATTTGGTTTCCAGTACCATCTCTATGCTGACAACACCCAATTATACACTTCTTCTGTTATCATGCCGACCTTTTTACAAAACACCAGTGATTGTCTTACCGCTGTCTCGAACATCATGTCCTCCCTCTATCTGTAACTGAACCTGTCAAAAACAGAACTCCTTGTGTTTTCTCCCTCTATTAACCTACCTTTGCCTGACATTGCCATCTCTGTGTGTGGTTCCATCATTACTCCAAAGCAACATGCCCGCTGCCTTGGGGTCATACTTGATTCCGAGCTTTCATTCACCCCCCACATCCGATCACTGGCTCACTCTTCTTATCTGCATCTCAAAAACATTTCTAGAATTTGCCCTTTTCTTACTTTCGACTCTGCAAAAACTCTTACTGTTTCACTTATTCATTCTTGTCTGGACTATTGTAACTCTCTACTAATTGGCCTCCCTCTTACAAAACTTTCCCCACTCCAATCTGTCCTGAATGCTGCAGCCAGGATCATATTCCTCACCAACCGCTACACCGATGCCTCTACCTTGTGCCAGTCATTACACTGGTTACCCATCCACTCAAGAATCCAGTACAAAGCTACTACCCTTATCCACAAAGCACTCCATGGCTCAGCACCATCCTACATCTCCTACCTGGTCTCAGTCTACCACCCTACCCGTGCCCTCCGCTCCGCTAATGACCTCAGGTTAGCATCCTCAATAATCAGAACCTCCCATTCCCGTCTCCAAGACTTTACACGTGCTGCCCCGATTCTTTGGAATGCACTACCTAGGTTAATACAATTAATCCCCAATCCCCACAGTTTTAAGCGTGCCCTAAAAACTCATTTGTTCAGATTGGCCTACCACATCAACGCATTAACCTAACTATCCCTGTGTGGCCCATTCAAAAAAAAAAAAAAAAACATAATCAGGTTCCTCGCATCATGTTCTCATACACTTTATGCAGTTATTAGCCCTCTGTGTCTATACTGCTACATACTTAGGCAGTTAACTGGTTCATGCAGCTTTACATGAACACCTGAGCCTTACACTATGGCTGGTTCGAATAACTAAAGCAATGGTTACCATCCACCTCTCGTGTCTCCCCTTTTCCTCATAGTTTGTAAGCTTGCGAGCAGGGCCCTCATTCCTCCTGGTATCTGTATTGAACTATATTTCTGTTATGCTGTAATGTCTATTGTCTGTACAAGTCCCCTCTATAATTTGTAAAGCGCTGCGGAATATGTTGGCGCTATATAAATAAAATTATTATTATTATTATAATTGTGCGCCATTGATGCTAAAAGTGTTTGTGCTATTGTATGATCTGATATCTACCATAAAATTCTTGAAATTTGGTTCCGATCCGTTCATGCAATTAGTAATTCAGGGATGCATTCATACTTTTTCCAATATGATGGTCCAGCCCCATTATGACAACAGTTTGTTGTAATTTCATTTTTTAAATGGTTGGCATTATAAAATGGCCTTTTTTTTTTCTTCGGGCCAAGATAGCAGGCTTTAATGTTGTCTTCGTTGAAGTTTTCAGCAAGCAAAGCAGTACTGCAAGATCTGAAGTTCTTAATCCAGAGGGCAGTTTGGTTATTACGGGCTACTCTGCATCTATCAGAATTGACTTTGCCATGCTGCTGAAGCTTACTTTCCTTCATAATCTGTCAGGCAAACCTATGCCTTTCAAGCATCAGCTTTGAGCATCTGTTGATGCCTTTTTTGAGTGAGATTTTAACAGGCATCTCTTTGTCTTACAGCATTGGCTTAACACTACAATTAAAGGTGCTGTTCTGTAACCTTATGTCTATGAACCCTATGAGCTTCAGCCTTTCTTACTTTTTTTGCCTGAACATCCGCCTCAGAGGGTACTTGGTGGCATTTGGACGGCATTATTATGGAAAAAAAAAGATTGTAAAATTTTATTGGCAGTTTTTTAATTATATTGCAGCATTTGCTGATAAAGAAATGTATCTATTGTAAACTCCTTTTTTTAAACTGTGTGGTATTTCTTAACATTGGGTTGTTGATACGGGAGTTTGTGAGTGGGGTCTTATGTATGTCTTCCTCCTGTGGCTGCTTTCCTTCCTTTTAATTTTTGTTCAACCACGCCTTGACGTTCTAGGTACTGTGCCAAAAATCCCCCTTTTTTTACTATGCACTCATGTCTGTGGGAGTACTGTGCCTAAAACCACTTTTTTTTACGCTGCATCTGTGTCTATGAGAATACTGTTCCAAAAATAAACTTTTTTACTTTGCACCTGTGTCTGTGGGATTATTGTGCAAAAAATCCACTTTTTGCACTTTTCACTCATGACTGTGGGAGTACTGTGCCTAAAAACCTCTTTTTTCACTCTGCACCTGTGTCTGTAGAAATACTGTGCCTAAAAGCCACTTTTTTACTCTGTTACTCTGCACCTGTGTCTGTGAGAGTACTGTGCCTAAAACACTTTGTTTTACTCTGCACCTATGTCTGTGGGAGTAATGTGCCTAAAAAAACACATTTTTTTACTCTGCACCTGTATCTGTGTGAGTACTCTGCCAAAAAGCATATGTGTGTGTACTCTGCACATGTCTCTGTAGGAGTACTCTGCTAATAAACCTCAGTGTGTGTAGTGTGCCCTAACAGCCTGGTGCAGAGTGCCATAACAGCCTGGTGTAGCGTGTCAATACAGCCTGGTATTCAGGGAAGAGAGCTTCATCTTCCAAACTTTTTCAAGTCCAATCCTCTTCGCAAACATTTTAAATTTATCTCAATTTTTTCCTTACTTTCTGCCATTTTGTTCTGTTTCATGTTGTCTCTTATACAGTGAAGAGCGCAAAGGTAACAATGTTTTGAACTTTTGACTTTCAGGCTCCATATCTCACCATCCACTACTGATTTGATAGTGAGACTACCATCATTTTATAGACAATCATTTTGGCTGTCTAGTACATAAATTTGAGTTGCAACTATTATCATATGATTATTAATGTAGATTCTTGTCATGTCACTGTACTGTTACTGTTTTGCTCCTCGTGGTGGAAAAATATTTTTTTCCTGAATATTACAAAACACAACCTGTTCTCATATATCCTAACAGCTCAGTGTATTATTAGGTTGATTTCCAAGTGAAAGGTCATAGGTTCGAATCGAGGAACAGCCATGAAGACGATTTCCCAAGAAAAGAGAAATCACATCATCCAGCTCATCGATAGCAGTCTTTTGACCAAGAATACAAAGTGAAATCCATCCATTCAGAAGCCAAAAGGTGGACATTCAGGCAAAATATCGGAGTCAACAATTCTGCTCATCCCAAGGTCTATCAGTTCTGGTGGCTCATATACTTCATAATAGTGAGATCACAGACACAAGGCAAGCACCGTGCAACACACATTACACAAGTCTAGAATAGTGGCCCTGAAAACAGGTGAAGAAACCTCAACTTCAATATTGTCATAAGAAGCATTGGTTGGAATTTGCAAACGTGTACGAAAAGTTGACATTTAAAGATTTGAAACAGGTGATTTGGTTCGATGAGACGAAAGTTAATAGAGTAGGCACTGATAGGTGCAAATGGGTCTGAAAGAAACAAGAGAAAAACGGCTCACGGATTGAGATATTGAAGGAAAAGTCAAGTTCTGTGGAGAAATCGTGATGATATGAGGTTGTTTCACAGCCAAAGGCATTGGATACTTAACCAGGATAGATGATGGTTTCAATGCTGAGCAATATGTGAGTATCCTACAAGATGAGTTACTTTGTACATTCAAGTGCTATGGGTATGAAAAGGATGACATAGTGTTCCAACAGGACAACAGCACGAAGCATACTTCGAGACTGGCAAAGCTGTACGTCATGCAGCTGAAGCAAGGAAAACTAAATCTCCGAGCACTTACAAATACTCAGAGACAGCCCAAACGTGCTCAGGAAAACCCGAGCAACAAGTATATTCACTCATCACTAGTTAAATGACAATGAAATAGAGTTGCTGAAATGGCCGCCACAGTCCCCACACCTCACCCCAATCAAACACTTGTGGGTAGAATTGAAGAAAAAACTGTATATATACCTAAGTGAGTCGACCAGTATGCATCAACTATGGGAACGTGTAGAAGAGACCTGAGATGAAATTTTGGTCGACACATGTTTGAACCTAATCAAGAACATGCCCAGAAGGATTCAAGCAGTGTTGAAAGCCAAAGGTGGATTTACAATATACTAACAAAATAATAAAATAGTAAATTTAGATATATAGGAGCAAAACAGTAACAATGCAGTGACATGACAAGAATCTGCATAACTAATCATATGCTAAATAGTTGCAAGTCAAATTTAAGCATGAGATATCCAAGATTGTCTATAAAATGATGGCAGTCTCAATTTCAAAGCAGAAGTGGATATTGAGATATGGAGTCTGAAAGTCAAAACATTGTTACCCTTTTTCTCTTCACTGTAAATATCAACTGCTGGAAACGAGTGTTCCATCTAGTCACATACATCCCTTCCAAAGTCCACAACATGATAGCTTCTTTCCATGCATTCATTATCAGATTCAGACTGTTTAGGCTCATCTGTAGACAGAAATTCCCAAAAGCAGGCAAAATTAACTGACATAATGACCATTCGCTGTTTCACTGTGCCCTCTGTGTGTAGTTGAGGGAGAGGGCCTCATCTTCCAAACTTTTTCCAATCCAATCCAATTCATAATCTTTGTAAAATCATCACAAAAAAATCTGATGGCAAAATCAAGTTCTTGCTTTGACCCATCTTGTAGTATTTCTCATTGTCAAATGTCAGTTATATCTGCTGGAAATGAGTGTTCCTTCTGGTTACACACATCTCTTCCACAGTCCAGAAACTGACAGCATTCTGCCATGCCTTCATTGACAGATTCAGACTTTTTGTGGTCATCTGTAGACAGAAATTCACAAAAGGTACTGGATTAATGACTATTGGCACTTTCCGTGTGTACGTGTTAGTCGTGGGAGAATTTAGTGCATGCTACTAGAGCTGGAACTGTTTCTATTATAAAAATATACAATCTTAGGCTAGTTTCACATTTGCGGTAGAATCCGCAGCGTTTAATCCGCATCGGCAGCATTTAATCCGCATCCGCAAGTGCAGGAAAAAACACATAGAAACACGTACAAACGCGGCGTTTTTTAGACGCATGCGGGGAACGCATGCGGTTAAAAAATGCCGCGTTTGTACGTATTTCTATGCGTGTTTTTCTGCATTTGCGTTTTTGGAGGGCAGGGTGAAAAATTTAACAGGAGAAAAATCTAGATAACCAGACAGCGCCAATGGGACTACAGAGAGCGTGTGTTATGGGATCTCTATATATAGACCCTTGAACAGCTGAAATCTTCAGATTTTGCTCCTGTATTCTGTGTCATAATGGATCTTCGCATGGAGAGCTTTTATTTCAGCCTGGATTTAAGCATCAAGCTGTTTCTTGCCTGTGCGTTTGCTTGGGAGCAAGACAGAAATCGCGAAAGATTGAGAAGGAGACGGCGTAGGCGTTTTTGGAGACACCCCATTATTGAATTACGTGAGGGACGTGGAGCCTATCACACGCTGTATAACGAGCTTAATGCCAACCAGGAGAAATTCCATGAATATACAAGGATGTTGCAAGACTCATTCCGGGATTTGCTTGCTCGTGTCTAAGGAACCATATGGAGACAGGACACCCAGCTCCGTAGAGCGATTCCACCAGAGGAACGTCTGCTGGTTACATTAAGGTATGTTCCAAATCCAAACCAATGACAGTCCAAATTTTGGGTGTTCTGACATGTATTTTTGGGGTATTTTCCTTTCTGTCTTTAGCGTAACCACACCATAAATAGAATAGAATGTAATTTTTTTTTTCTTACAGATTTCTGGCAACCGGAGAGAGTTTATCATCCCTCCACTTCCAATACCGGCTTGGAATTTCCACCCTGTCTGGAATAGTTGTGGACACCTGTCGGGCTTTGTGGAATGTTCTCCGGGATGAGTTTATACCCCTACCCACCTTGGACATGTGGCTTGAAATTGCAGAAAAATTCTAGAGTGTGTGTGATTTCCCCAACTGTTTGGGAGCGGTTGATGGAAATCACATCCACATTATAAAACAAGCCAGAACAGGATCAGAGTACTTCAATTACAAAAAAATATTTTTCTGTTGTGCTCATGGCAATAGCAGATGTGGACTGTCACTTCATCGCCGTGGACATTGGAGCTTTTGGCCGTGGCAACGATTCCCAGACTTTTAAGAACTCTGATATGGGCCGCCGTGTGTATGGCAAAAATTTTAATTTTCCACGGCCACAACCGCTCCCCAACACTCAAGATCCACCGATGCCATTTGTTATGGTTGGGGATGAGGCCTTTCAGATGTGTGAAAACCTACTGAAGCCATATTCCAGTTGGGACTTGAACCACACTAGAAGGATCTTTAACCACAGACTGACCAGGGCCCAAAGAACAGTAGAGTGTACCTTTGGCATTCTAGTCTCAAAATGGCACATTCTTGCATCAGCCATCAATCTAAAAATGGAGACAGTTGACAAGCTTTTGGCCGTGGCAATGATTCCCAGACTTTTAAGAACTCTGATATGGGCCACCGTGTGTATGGAAAAAATTTTAATTTTCCACGGCCACAACCACTCCCCAACACTCAAGGTCCACCGATGCCATTTGTTATGGTTGGGGATGAGGCCTTTCAGATGTGTGAAAACCTACTGAAGCCATATTCCAGTTGGGACTTGAACCATACTAGAAGGATCTTTAACTACAGACTGACCAGGGCCCAAAGAACAGTAGAGTGTACCTTTGGCATTCTAGTCTCAAAATGGCGCATTCTTGCATCAGCCATTAATCTAAAAATGGAGACAGTTGACGAGGTGGTCAAAGCCTGTGTGGTTCTGCACAATTACATAATGGCTAAGGAGAGACCCAACATTGAACTGGATGAACCAGTTGCACACCCACTGCTCGATTACCATCATCACCCGCTGCGGTCAACTGCTGAAGTTGGTCACATGCGGGACCAATTTGCCGCCTTTTTTGATTCTGATATTAGATGTGTGTCATGGCAGAACAATGTTGTGTAAATGTCCTGTTGTAATTTTATCTGTACCAGTAATTTTCTTAAATGTTAATAATATTTCTCATTAATAAACTTTATTTTTTGTTGTCTTGACTGTGTCTCCTATGTACATTTATATGAATAAGTTTGGGCACCCCTATTAATCTTAAGCTTAATGTTTTATAAAAATAGTTATTTTTGCAACAGCTATTTCAGTTTCATATATCTAATAACTGTTGGACACAGTAATGTTTCTGCCTTGAAATGAGGTTTATTGTACAGAACAGAAAATGTGCAATCTGCATTCAAACAAAATTTGACAGGTGCATAAGTATGGGCACCCTTATCATTTTCTTGTTTTAAATACTCCTACCTACTTTTTACTGACTTACTAAAGCACTTTTTTTGGTTTTCTAACCTCATTGAGCTTTGAACTTCATAGCCAGGTGTATGCAATCATGAGAAAAGCTACTTAAAGTGGCCACTTGCAAGTTGTTCTCCTGTTTGAATCTCCTCTGAAGAGTGCATCATGGGCTCCTCTAAACAACTGTCTAATGATCTAAAAACAAAGATTATTCAACATAGTTGTTCAGGAGACGGATACAAAAAGCTGTCTCAGAGATTTAACCTGTCAATTTCCACTGTGAGGAACATAGTAAGGAAATGGAAGAACACAGGTACAGTTCTTGTTAAGGCCAGAAGTGGCAGGCCAAGAAAAATATCAGAAAGGCAGAGAAGAAGAATGGTGAGATCAGTCAAGGACAATCCTCAGACCACCTCCAGAGAGCTGCAGCATCAACTTGCTGCAGATGGTGTCACTGTGCATCGGTCAACTATACAATGCACTTTGCACAAGGAGAAGCTGTATGGGAGAGTGATGCGAAAGAAGCCATTTCTGAAAGCACGCCACAAACAGAGTCGGCTGAGGTATGCAAAAGCACATTTGGAGAAACCAATTTATTTTTGGAAGAAGGTCCTGTGGACTGATGAAACCAAGATTGAGTTGTTTGGTCATACAAAAAGGTGTTATGCATTGTGGCCAAAAACACAGCATTCCAAGAAAAACACTTGCTACCCACAGTAAAATTTGGTGAAGGTTCCATCATGCTTTGGGGCTGTGTGGCCAGAGCCGGCACCGGGAATCTTGTTATAGTTGAGGGACGCATGGTGTCATGATTCCAATGGCAGGGAATCACAAAAGGACAAGCACCAACGAGCCCTAGGGTGATGGAACCTGAGCTGACCGCGACCCTAAACCTGAACACACAAATAACAATAGCCGGGGAACGTGCCTACGTTGATCCTAGACGTCTCGCACCAGCCGAAGATCTAACTTCCCCTATTAGAAGAAACACAGACCTCTCTTGCCTCCAGAGAACTACCCCACAGAAATAGCAGCCCCCCACATATAATGACGGTGAAATGAGAGGAAGGCACATACACAGTATGAAAACAGATTCAGCAAAATGAGGCCCGCTAAAACTAGATAGCAGAGGATACAAAAGTAAACTGCGCGGTCAGCAAAAAACCCTTCAAAAAACCATCCTGTAATTACTTGAACTCATGTTCCAACTCATGGAACATGAGGAGCAATTACAGCCCACTAGAGCAACCAGCAGCAAAGAAACAATTATATGCAAGCTGGACAAGACAAAAATAAAGCAAAACGTGGAACAAGAAAATCAAAAACTTAGCTTGTCCTGAAGATTACTGAAGCCAGAAGCTGAGGTAACAAAACACTCTGATAACCTTGATAGCCGGCGGGGAAATGACAAGAAAGCCCGGTTAAATAGGAAACTCCCAAATCCTAATAGAACAGGTGGACACCAGAGACAGCAGAACACAAATCACCCAGTACCATCAGTAACCACCAGAGGGAGCCCAAAAACAGAACTCACAACAGTACCCCCCCCTTGAGGAGGGGTCACCGAACCCTCACAAGAACCACCAGGGCGACCAGGATGAGCCCTATGAAAAGCGCGGACCAAATCATTAGCATGAACATCAGAGGCAACCACCCAAGAATTATCCTCCTGACCATAACCCTTCCACTTGACCAAATATTGGAGTTTCCGTCTGGAAACACGAGAATCCAAGATCTTCTCTACAACATACTCCAATTCTCCCTCCACCAGCACCAGAGCAGGAGGCTCAAGCGAAGGAACAACAGGTACCTCATACCTCCGCAACAACGACCAATGGAACACATTATGAATAGCAAACGATGCCGGGAGATCCAAACGAAACGACACAGGGTTAAGAATTTCCAAGATCCTATAAGGACCGATGAACCGAGGCTTGAACTTAGGAGAAGAGACCTTCATAGGAACAAAACGAGAAGACAACCACACCAAGTCCCCAACACGAAGTCGAGGACCCACGCGGCGACGGCGATTAGCAAACTGCTGAGCCTTCTCCTGGGACAACTTCAAATTGTCCACCACATGACTCCACATGAGCGGATAGGGTGAGTCCGGTTTTTCCTGGTGTCAATTTCGCCAGGAATCCGTTTTCTCACATTATGCATATGGGATTTTTGTTTTCAGTGTTTTCTGTGTTTTTCACAGTCTTCCCATTTCTAGGCATGGACTTCCGTGCACGTGATTGCACTTGGCGAGCACAGATCAATGATGTCTGTCTTGATAATGCTGATGGGGGTAGTGAGGGGCCATCTAAGGAGCTGCAGGAGGTTGTATACCGTTTCAAGGAATTGCTACATAAAAGAACACGTACGTGGTGGAACCATGAGTTTTTGGACATGTACATTCAGAAAGATTTGATTCCACGTGGTCTCCGCATCCAGGTCTTCCCGTCATTCCCAATACTGGACGATAGGTTTAAAGATAATTGGGAAGAATTGACTAACACTTGTTCTAAGGGGTTCATGGTCCTACTAAAACAGATGAACCATGAATCCCTTGAACTAATGGAGAAGGAAATTGACAGCTTACAGGTGTGTCTGCAGAAGGACATGTCAAGTGACGCACTAAAGAAACTGAATGAGGAAATTGATGCGGACCTACAGAGGTGGGCCCATGACATCCAAACTACTAAAACAAAAAAATTTAATCGTGATATCAAGGATAAACAGCAATCCAGGGTCTATAGATGGCGGAATCCGTGGGGCCGATCACGCCCGAGATCTAGGAACACTTCCTACTCCCGTTCCAGATCCACCTCAGCTGTGTCGGGTAGATCCAACCTTGATGAAGACATGAGGCCCAACATGTCTAAATCCGAACAGGCTTCTACATCTGAGTCCAATGACAAAAGGATGGCCACCAGACAGAACACCAGGAGCAAGGGAGTTGGGGGAGCCGCGGCTCGTGGTGGTCGCCAGGGAGGTCTCCAGGTATTAAATTTATCTACACATGTTCTCACTGAGTCTCAGTTGGATGTTCTGAGTAGGGGCCTGACTTTCTCCCCGACCAATTCATTTGATTACTTTACAGCCCTCAAGGATCTCCATTTGTTTTCCCGCAAGCTAATCCTCAAAAAATTACATGCTAAAAACTCTATATTACAGCCTATGAGTGAGATTGAGGCACAGGCACTTCGGGATTTGGAGGACTTGCTTGAGGAGCAGGAGTCTCCGAGTACTGGCAGGTTCCCCTCTTCCGTCTTGCCCAGGTCCGCAAGGTTCCCCCCCTTGTCCTTAAGTCCGGCAGTTGAGATATTTACTAAACTGGTCAGTGATGATTTTAAACGGCTATCAACCCGGCGGACTGCTGATAACCTAACTGCCAAACAACGGCAGGCAATTGTACAGTTGCAGTCAATGCCGGATGTTGTATTCAAGCCGGAGGACAAGGGGGGGAACATTGTGGTCTGGCCGAGCGGTAAGTATGAGCGGGAGGTATTTCGCCAGCTCCGGGACTCGGGCACTTACCTCAGGCTGTCCTTCAACCCGATGGGCACTTACTTGCGGGAGCTAGAAAGGATTCTTGTTGGTGCTTTGGAGGGGGGTATTATCCCCAAAAATGTGTTTGAGGGTCTGATGGTCAGGTCCCCCAGAACTCCAACATTTTATTTGTTACCTAAAATCCACAAGGATGCCCTCAACCCCCCGGGGCGTCCCATTGTGTCCGGCATTGGGGGTTTATGTGACCAAGTGTGTCGTTTCATAGATTTCTATCTAAAACCCTTGGTGCAAATATTACCGTCATATATTCGGGACACGATGGACGTCCTGGCGCGGGTTGATGGCATCCTTGTGGACAACTCTACCCTCCTCGTCACTGTTGACGTGGAGAGTTTATATACCTGTATTGAACATTCCCATGGCTTGGAGGCGGCTCGCTTCTTTCTGGGGACCTCCGACCTGGACGGCCCACTACGTGGTTTAGTCCTCGAGCTGCTGGACTATGTCCTTACCCACAACTTTTTCGTCTTTAAAGACGTTTTTTATTTACAGAGGCGCGGCACGGCCATGGGCGCGGCCTGTGCGCCCTCGTACGCTAATCTCTTCCTGGGGTACTGGGAGAGATTCGTTTTTGGCGACGAGGGCCCACGGGCCGCTTCCCATGTGCTGTGCTGGTATCGCTTCATTGATGATATTTTCTTTTTGTGGGACGGGACCGTCCGGCAGCTCGAGGACTTTATGGGTACTCTGAATGACAATATGTTCAACATAAAATTAACATATGTGTATAGTGATGTTGCAGTCGACTTCTTGGACATCCGCCTGGAGGTCGATCATTCTCGGCGTATCCAGACGGATGTCTTTAGAAAGTCGACTTCTGTCAATTCGCTTTTACATGCGTCATCAGCACATGACCCATCCACGGTGAGGGCCGTCCCGGTCGGACAGTTCCTCAGGATGCGGCGAATTTGTTCCTCCGAGCCCAGATTTGAGGCACAGGCCTCTGATTTGAAAGATCGATTTCTGGCTCGGGGGTATAGCCGACGATCTATTAAACATGGCTATGATCGTGCCAGAAGAACCCCCCGTGAGACTCTTTTACATCCGTCCACCAAGAGGATTGGCGGGGATGGGGCCAATCCCATTCGTTTTATTTCAACCTACAACCACGAGTGGGGGAATATGCGCTCCATCCTTGCCAAACATTGGTCGGTTTTGAAGACGGAGCCCTCCCTGGCGACCTTCCTTGGTCCCAATCCACAGATGACATCAAGGAGGTGTAAAAATTTAAATGATTTATTGGTGCGTAGCCACTACGTCCCCACCCCGAACAACCCATTTGGAACAAGGGGGCCGAATGTGGGATGCTTCCCCTGTGGGCACTGTCTTGCCTGCACCAATGTCCTGCGATGCTCTAGTTTTGTGTCCACGGATGGGTCTAAAAAATATGACATTAGAGAACGGATTTCCTGTGGTACAACCAACGTGGTTTATTATGCCACGTGCCCGTGTCCTATGGTGTACGTGGGCTTAACCACCCGTGAATTAAGAATCAGGGTCCGTGAGCATGTGCGGGACATTGGTGCGGCCAGGACAGTGCCCGACATTGCTGAACTTAAATCAATACCCCGTCACTTTAGATTGCATCACAAATGTGATGCGAAATTATTAAAGGTGAGGGGTATTGATGTTTTACATCTGGGAGTTCGGGGTGGGGACAATAAGAAATTACTGGCACAAAAAGAAACAAAATGGATAGTGCAATTGGGCACCTTGGCACCAAATGGCCTCAATGAGGCGTTGAGTTTTTCCTCCTTTCTATGATTGGGGCCTCCCCTCTCTCTCTGCCCTTGGTGTACTTTTCTGTACTTCTTTGTATTACATACCTCCTAAGTGCTCCTGAGGCTAATACGGTATTTATAGTCCTCACCGCCCGGTTTCCTATACCCATTTGTAGTCGGGTGGTTGTTTTTATCGTGTTTTTAAATATATTTTTTATTTTTGTATTTTTAACATGTGTTTCTTTTCTATATGTTTATATTAATAGTGAACTGGAGTGATGTGATGCCTTGTGGTGGTCCTTGCTATATTGCCCTGTGGCCCTGTTAACCTCTATGATCATATCTCCCATGATGTAAAAGACCCCATTGACTATCAACATGGTGCAAGTGAACACAATGTTCCCTATCCATCATTCACGGACTATTTATGCATGAAGAAAAGGACAAGTGGGCCATATCAGTTAAACCATTGCGCGGAAATTACATTATTTGTTCATTTTGTATGTTTTTTTACATGTATTGTGATTTTTCCAAACAATTTTTGGTTTTTCTGTGTCCCATATATGTGACCCGTGGGATGAGAGTCTGATGGGTGTCCTTTTGTGATCTGGGGGAGTGAGGCGGGCGGACTTTGGATCGGGTGCACTCTCATCTGATTGCCTATAATCACCTCCCTGTTACTATGTCAGTGGCAGTGCGCATCGCGCTGTGGGCCGTCTTCTCCCGGCGTGCACGGGCGTCTGTGTGGCTCGTTTGCAGATTGGGGGTTTTTCCCTGTATCTGTGGGCTTGCTGTGACGCCTGTCTGCGCTGCCGGGACCTGCCGGACGCAGTGCGCATGCGCCGCTAGCGCTACTGTCATTGGTTGCTGGGAGCCATGTGACCCAGGTCAGGGGCTAATTTAAGGTCCTCCACAGCATTTCACAGTTATCCCCTTGAGAAAGCGGCGATCTGCGGCCGCGAAACGCGCGTCGGGGACCACCTCCCGACTGCCCCTCCATCCTGCCCTAGTACACGGTAAGCCCCTGTTATTTTGCTGGCGATTTTTGATCTGTTTACTTTTGTATTGCGCTGCCAGCAGCTATGGTACTTGTGCATGCATCAGGTGCTTACCGGTTAGGTTAGTGACACTAGAACTTTCTTCATTTGCCCCTAGACCGGTATAATTTTGGTATTATCCCCATGTTAGCCGTATGACTTTTGGTACTCTATGGGGTCCCTAGATACGTTTTTACATGGCACGTGGGAGCCCATGTTTATCCGGGTGGACACACATATGGTTCTTTTGTGATGTGTAATTGTGCTCAGTGTGTTACTTTCCTTTTTCTTTTTTTTTTCCTCCCTTAGTTTATTGGGGGAGGGCGGGCAGGACTATGATATACACCCATTTGGGTTGGTATCATAGGGAGAGGGAACAGGGGTATGGGGTTATGTTTTCAGCTTATCATTTACAGTCATCTTTGTTCATATTATTTGAATATATTTGAAATGTTATTATATGTTATGTGTAGCTTTTTGAATAAAGTTGATTTATTGTTCATCAATGCTCAGTTCTTTCTCCGGACATATATGACTCCAAATCCGATGCAACCCATCCACCACCATGTCCACTCCAGGACAATCAGAAGGCTCCACCTGACCAGAGGAAAAACGAGGATGAAACCCCGAATTACAAAAGAAAGGAGAAACCAAGGTAGCAGAACTAGCCCGATTATTAAGGGCAAACTCGGCCAGCGGCAAAAAGGTAACCCAGTCATCCTGATCAGCGGAAACAAAACACCTCAAATAAGTTTCCAAGGTCTGATTAGTTCGCTCCGTCTGGCCATTCGTCTGAGGATGGAATGCAGACGAAAAGGACAAATCAATGCCCATCTTAGCACAGAACGTCCGCCAAAATCTAGACACAAACTGGGATCCCCTGTCAGAAACGATGTTCTCCGGAATCCCATGCAAACGAACCACGTTCTGGAAAAACAGAGGGACCAACTCAGAGGAGGAAGGCAACTTAGGCAAGGGTACAAGATGAACCATTTTAGAAAAGCGGTCACACACAACCCAGATGACAGACATTTTTTGAGAGACAGGGAGATCCGAAATAAAGTCCATGGAAATGTGCGTCCAAGGCCTCTTCGGGATAGGCAAAGGTGACAACAATCCACTGGCTCGAGAACAGCAAGGCTTAGCCCGAGCACAAACCTCACAAGACTGCACAAAAGAACGCACATCCCTCGACAAGGAAGGCCACCAAAAAGACCTGGCCACCAATTCTCTAGTACCAAATATTCCAGGATGACCTGCCAACGCAGAAGAATGGACCTCGGAGATGACTCTACTGGTCCAACTATCCGGAACAAACAGTCTCTCAGGCGGACAACGATCAGGTTTACCCACCTGAAACTCCTGCAAAGCACGTCGCAAGTCTGGGAAGACGGCCGACAAAATCACCCCATCCCTAAGGATACCAGTGGGCTCAGAATTTCCAGGGGAGTCAGGCACAAAACTCCTAGAAAGAGCATCCGCCTTCACATTCTTTGAACCTGGCAGGTATGAAACCACAAAATTGAAACGAGAGAAAAACAGTGACCAACGAGCCTGTCTAGGATTCAGACGCCTGGCAGACTCAAGGTAAATCAGATTTTTGTGATCAGTCAAGACCACCACACGATGTCTAGCACCCTCCAGCCAATGACGCCACTCCTCAAATGCCCACTTCATGGCCAAAAGTTCCCGATTACCCACATCATAATTCCGCTCAGCGGGCGAAAATTTTCTAGAAAAGAACGCACATGGCTTCATCACCGAGCAATCGAAGCTTCTCTGTGACAAAACCGCCCCCGCTCCAATCTCGGAAGCATCAACCTCAACTTGGAAAGGAAGCGAAACATCAGGCTGACGCAACACAGGAGCAGAAGAAAACCGGCGTTTAAGTTCCTGAAAGGCCTCCACAGCCGCAGGAGACCAATCAGCAACATCAGCACCCTTCTTAGTCAAATCCGTCAAAGGCTTAACAACACTAGAAAAATTAGTTATAAAACGACGATAGAAATTAGCAAAGCCCAAGAACTCTGCAGACTCTTAAGAGATGCAGGCTGCGTCCAGTCACAAATAGCCCGAACCTTGACGGGATCCATCTCAATAGTAGAAGGGGAAAAATTATACCCCAAGAAAGAAATCTTCTGGACTCCAAAGAGACACTTTGAGCCCTTTACAAACAAGGAATTAGCCCGCAGGACCTGAAACACCTTCCTGACCTGCTGAACATGAGACTCCCAGTCATCAGAAAAAACCAAAATATAATCCAAATACACAATCATAAATTTATCCAGATATTCACGGAAAATATTGTGCATAAAGGACTGGAAGACTGAAGGAGCATTAGAAAGTCCGAAAGGCATTACCAAATACTCAAAATGGCCCTCAGGCGTATTAAATGCGGTTTTCCACTCATCACCTTGCTTTATTCGTATAAGATTATACGCACCCCGAAGATCAATTTTAGTGAACCATTTAGCCCCCTTAATGCAAGCAAACAAATCAGTCAACAAAGGCAAAGGATACTGATATTTTACGGTAATCTTATTCAAAAGACGATAATCTATACAAGGCCTCAAGGACCCATCTTTTTTGGCCACGAAAAAAAAACCTGCTCCCAAAGGGGACGAAGATGGACGGATATGTCCCTTTTCCAAGGACTCCTTAATATAATCCCGCATAGCAGTATGCTCTGGCACTGACAGATTGAACAAACGACCTTTAGGAAATTTACTACCAGGAATTAAATCTATAGCACAATCGCAATCCCTGTGAGGAGGAAGCGAACTGAGCTTAGGCTCCTCAAAAACATCCCGATAATCAGACAAAAATACAGGAACCTCAGAAGGAGTAGATGAAGCGATAGAAATCGGAGGTGCATCATCATGAACCCCCTGACATCCCCAGCTTAACACAGACATTGTTTTCCAGTCAAGGACTGGATTATGAGTTTGTAACCATGGCAGACCAAGTACTAGGACATCATGTAAATTATACAATACCAGGAAGCGAATCACCTCCTGATGAACGGGAGTCATACGCATGGTCACGTGTGTCCAGTACTGAGGTTTATTCATAGCTAAAGGTGTAGAGTCAATTCCCTTCAAAGGAATAGGGACTTCCAGAGGCTCAAGACTAAACCCACATCGCTTGGCAAATGACCAATCCATAAGACTCAGGGCAGCGCCTGAATCTACATAGGCATCGACGGAAATGGATGATAATGAGCAAATCAGAGTCACAGACAGAATGAACTTAGACTGTAACGTACTAATGGCAACAGACTTATCAACCTTTTTTGTGCGTTTAGAGCATGCTGATATAACATGAGCTGAATCACCACAATAAAAGCACAACCCATTTTTCCGCCTATAGTTTTGCCGTTCACTTCTAGACTGAACTCTATCACATTGCATTGTCTCAAGTGCCTGTTCAGAAGACACCGCCAAATGGTGCACAGGTTTGCGCTCCCGTAAACGCCGATCAATCTGAATAGCCATAGTCATAGACTCATTCAGACCCGTAGGCGCAGGGAACCCCACCATAACATCTTTAATGGCCTCAGAAAGGCCATCTCTGAACTTTGCAGCCAGGGCGCACTCATTCCACTGAGTAAGCACTGACCATTTCCGAAATTTTTGACAATATATTTCTGCTTCATCTTGCCCCTGAGAGAGAGCTAATAAAGCTTTTTCAGCCTGAATCTCCTGGTTAGGTTCCTCATAGAGCAAACCCAATGCCAGAAAAAACGCATCCACATTAAGCAACGCAGGATCCCCTGGTGCCAATGCAAATGCCCAATTTTGAGGGTCACCCCGCAGGAAAGATATAATAATCTTAACCTGCTGAGCAGGGTCTCCAGAAGAGCGAGATTTCAAAGAAAGGAACAGCTTGCAATTGTTCCTAAAATTCAGAAAACTAGATCTATCTCCAGCAAAGAACTCTGGAATAGGAATTCTAGGTTCAGACATAGGAGCATGTACAACAAAATCTTGTATATTTTGAACCTTAGCAGCAAGATTATTCAAGCTGGAAGCTAAACTCTGGACGTCCATGATAAACAGCTAAGGTCAGAGCCATTCAAGGATTAAGAGGAGGAAAAAAAAAAAATCAGCCAGGCTGCAATTAAGGCTAGGCAGCAACCTCAGAGGAGAAAAAAAAAAAAAAAAACTTCCTCAGACTACTTTTCCTCCTACCTCAGCCCAAACATTTGGGCCGGCTATACTGTCATGATTCCAATGGCAGGGAATCACAAAAGGACAAGCACCAACGAGCTCTAGGGTGATGGAACCTGAGCTGACCGCGACCCTAAACCTGAACACACAAATAACAATAGCCGGGGAACGTGCCTACGTTGATCCTAGACGTCTCGCACCAGCCGAAGATCTAACTTCCCCTATTAGAAGAAACACAGACCTCTCTTGCCTCCAGAGAACTACCCCACAGAAATAGCAGCCCCCCACATATAATGACGGTGAAATGAGAGGAAGGCACATACACAGTATGAAAACAGATTCAGCAAAATGAGGCCCGCTAAAACTAGATAGCAGAGGATACAAAAGTAAACTGCGCGGTCAGCAAAAAACCCTTCAAAAAACCATCCTGTAATTACTTGAACTCATGTTCCAACTCATGGAACATGAGGAGCAATTACAGCCCACTAGAGCAACCAGCAGCAAAGAAACAATTATATGCAAGCTGGACAAGACAAAAATAAAGCAAAACGTGGAACAAGAAAATCAAAAACTTAGCTTGTCCTGAAGATTACTGAAGCCAGAAGCTGAGGTAACAAAACACTCTGATAACCTTGATAGCCGGCGGGGAAATGACAAGAAAGCCCGGTTAAATAGGAAACTCCCAAATCCTAATAGAACAGGTGGACACCAGAGACAGCAGAACACAAATCACCCAGTACCATCAGTAACCACCAGAGGGAGCCCAAAAACAGAACTCACAACAGCATGGATTCCTCTCAGTATCAGCAGATTCTTGACAATAATCTTCATGAATCAGTGACAAAGTTGAAGTCACACAGGGGATGGATCTTTCAGCAAGACAATGATCCAAAACACCGCTCCAAATCTACTCAGGCATTCATGCAGAGGAACAATTACACTGTTCTGGAATGGCCATCCCTGTCCCCAGACCTGAATATCATTGAACATCTGTGGGACCATTTGAAGAGGGCTGTCCATGCTCGGCGACCATCAAACTTAACTGAACTGGAATTGTTTTGTAAAGAGGAATGGTCAAAAATACCTTCATCCAGGATCCAGGAACTCATTAAAAGCTACAGGTAGCGACTAGAGGCTGTTATTTTTGCAAAAGGAGGATCTACTAAATATTAATGTCACTTTTCTGGTGGGGTGCCCATACTTATGCACCTGTCAAATTTTGTTTGAATGCAGATTGAACATTTTCTGTTAGTACAATAAACCTCATTTCAAGGCAGAAACATTACTGTGTCCAACAGTTATTAGATATATGAAACTGAAATAGCTGTTGCAAAAAAAAAAAACTATTTTTATAAAACATTAAGCTTAAGATTAATAGGGGTGCCCAAACTTTTTCATATAACTGTATTTCCTCTACAAACCTAGGCTGTCCTCAAACTAGCAGAATTTGGTCTGTATTTAATATCAGTATTTGTAATCCAAAACCAGGAGTGGGTGATAAAAGGCAGAGGTGCTAGTTATGTTAATATTATAATTTACTTCTAATTGTTTCACTCCTTGTTTTGGCTTAAGAATACTGATATAAAACATTGACCACATACTGCTATTGTGACGGCAGCCATGTTGCTTTAGTGGTAAGGTTGTTGACGTCCTTGCGTCCTGATTGTGTTCTGCTATGCAGTATCCATTGGACACCGACTGAAGAGACAATACAAAACAGATCTATACTCATCAAGTCAGGTGTCAGAAATAATGAATTCATGATGCACATGTAACAGCCTCACGAATTCACTATTTCTGACACATGTACAGGTGAGCATAGATATGCCGTGTTTATGACAACCATCGTCCCTTCACTTTGTGTGGAATATTACGTACACAGACAAGAAAATGGAGGTTATACAAGGCAGTTCTCTACCAGGTCAGGTGTCCTAACTAATGAGTTTTTGGACACCTGACCTGTTGAGTATAGTTCTGCATTGTATTTCCGCCATTTTCTCTTCAGTTTGCAACACTAGTCACAGACTAAAGGAAGAGATCATGGAGAAAATACATGAATTATTTTTTTGGCCCACCTCATATCTCTATACTAAAGACACACAAAGCTGCAGTCATTTATTTGCTAACTACTGGAGCTATGATGTGGCCAAAAAATTAAGTGTTCGGCGCACGGTGTGTGTTGACGGCTGCGAAATACACAATAAACCACACATAAATGGGGGCAAAACATAACATTATTTATTTTTTTTACACAAACTTTTAATTTAACTTCGCCTGCTTGGGGTAGAGTGATGTAAACGGGGGGTGTGAAGCAGTGAGGCCTGGCTAACAGTGGACGACGCAGGGGTGGCAGGAGAAGGGGCAATGAAACTTGAGGGGCCTGGTAGTTCGGGGATAGGGCTTGACACATGAGAGGCTTGAGACACACTGGATGGGTGAGACAAACCTGACATTACAGACACACTGGGAGGTGAAGGGGAGGAATACTAAGAGTCCGATGTTTTTTGTTTTTTTTTCCTTTCTGGGATTGCCGAGTTCTGGGAAGCTTCGGAGGACTCATTTGTCATGGCATGGTCGTGGTGGGTGACCTGTTAGGGTCCGGCTGCACTGTGCCAGAGTCCATAGTGCTCGTAGAGCGTGCAGCCATGCCAGAGTCCATAGTGCTCGTAGAGCGTGCAGCCATGCCAGAGTCCATAGTGCTCGTAGAGCGTGCAGCCATGCCAGAGTCTATAGTGCTCATAGAGCGTGCAGCCATGCCAGAGTCCATAGTGCTCATAGAGTGTGCAGCCATGCCAGAGTCCATAGTGCTCGTAGAGCGTACAGCCATGCCAGAGTCCATAGTGCTTGTAGAGCAGAAGGCCATGCCAGGGTCCTTCTGCATCGTGGTGGTGGCAGTACGGAAGGCCATGCCAGGGTCCTGCTGCATCATGGTGGTGGTGGTACGTGAAGGCCATGCTAGGGTCCTGCTGCATCGTGGCGGTACGGAAGGCCATGCCAGGGTCCTGCTGAATCATGGTGGTGGCGAAGGTCATGCCAGGGTCCTGCTGCATCGTGGTGTCAGTGGAGGAGGTCCAAGCAGTAGCAGCGGTTGTCATGGTGGTGGCGGTGGGCTGTCCAACAGCACTCAGCATGGTGGTGGTGCTGTACTGGTGTCTGGCAGTGCTAGGAATAGAGGTGGCCGTGCAGTGGTATGCAGCAGAGGTCGGCATTGAGGTTAATCGTGACAGTGAAGGCACAGGTGGATATGCCACCACTGTCTGCTGAAAATACCGATTCTGCTGCATAGCCTGCATGTAAGCAGCATTGCAGGCCTGCATGACACTAAGCTGGAGATCAAGGAGTAAGGTGTTCCAAGATGCCCTGCTCAATTTGGTTAAAAAAATAATGCGCTGGCCTCTGGAGGTCGGCTTTTACTTGGTCAAGGCTTTTGGTGACCTCCTGGATATGTGTGTTCATGTGGCTAAGGGAAATATCCATTCGGTCACACAAAGCCTTGAGTCCCTCATGAAAAACCGAGCTCAAGTGCAAAAACTCGGGCATGAGGGACCTGTCCGATGCCCTCTGCCGCTGCCGGGAGGAGCCCAAAAAAAAAGGGGCAGTGGCAGAGGACTGGGAAAGGGGAAGACCTGATGGACCAGCTTCCTGGTCTCCATTTTGTGCGGCTGGCCCACTTGCTGCAGCGCTGCTGGATGGCTGGGACAGGTCCATGGCTGTTTGATGAAGGACCGCTCCAGAACCTGGGCCAACAGTAGTGCTCCATGTGCTGTGAAAAAAGGAAAAAATAAATTAATACCAAAAATTAAACAGATGACAACTCCCGTGGAATAGAAACATACAGATTATGGCAATACAACACAACCTAATGCACGGGATAAATACTTACGTTCTCTGGGCAAGTACCGGTCTTAAAAATGCCAGAACACGATTGTATTTATATTGCTCCTGAACCACTGGGAACAAGGCTCTCTTGACGCAGTTCCTTGTTGAAGCGGTCCTTCATCGAACGCCAATGTGATTTGACTTTGGCCATTGTTAAAAAAAAATACATAATGTTCAGAAAATGGACTTTTGCCCGTGCTCACACAACTGTGTGATGAGAAAAACTCCTGAGAGTTTCTTTCATCACACACAGTTGAGTGAGCATGGACAAGGTCTCTGCTGCTTCACACTGCAGTGCAATACTTACCAAATGCATTTTGGACCCGAGTCGGGGTGTTGTCCCGGCCTTCCCACATCGCTTTGGCCACCTTATTCCATAGGTGCCGGATCGTTACGTTGTTTGAGTGCAGTGTATCCCGGGTGTCCCACAACGGGACTCGCTCCTGGACCAGGGAGATGAGGAGGTCATTTTCTATGAGGTCTTCATCCCGTTCTGGAACCTAAAAATTAAATAAAGACATTAATGTTGGATACATTGATATAGAAGGGTTAATAGTTTGCCTTTAAGTGCCTTTTGGCTTTAATTGCTAGAATTACTAGAATCTGTTGATGCAGTAGTCTGATGGTCTCCGCTTCAAGGAGACTACACTTCTTATCATGTATGTTCTCAATAGTCAGCCACAACATGTTCTTGGTACGTGGTGACGAATAAAGGTCAGTATGACCCTGGGTGATGGTGGGGGCTACATGAATTACATTGAGAGTTACATTTCTTGTAAATGGTATAAAATACTGCCTTTTGCTGCATTACATCAGATAAAAGTGACTTGCTCATAAAATATGTGTGCGGTGTCCTTTGTCTCCAAGCGTGCTTGTAAAATGAAGGGCGTAACCTCCTGATTTGGCCTCACTGGTGATCTGTCATGTCTGACATTGGGTCAGAGCGCAAACAGCTATGACAGTTTTGGCGCCCAACGTGGGCCGTGTAACCAGCCTATTCGGAATCCGTATGTGGGAGCTTCCTGGGAGATTGGACATGCAAAACACCAGCTGCAGCAAGGTGAAAAATTTTATTCTTACACTCTGTTTTGCACTTGCAATCTCTCTTCTGGATCTCTCCATACCTCTGGGTAAAAGGCTGCGAACACAGTTCAAAGAATCCACATCACCAGTGAGTTTTGTGTTTTGTCTGTTTATGTCCATATGAGAGTTGAATAATACAGTTATAAGATGATAATTGTTATCTGTATTTTCTGTCAATATCCTAATTGATTGTGTATTTGTTTAGTGTGTGTGTGAAGTACAGAGCTGGGATAGACTCTGTGCAGTGTTGTTATTTTGGTCATTTTTGGGTTGGCAGTACATTACATGAAGCTGTATTTTGTATAAGGCCATGATTTTTGTTGTTTGGCCTTAAAGTGCTTTCAGAGTGTCAGTAGACACTGCTGCAGTTTTTTTATATAGAGTTGTGTTAATTCCAAAGTGCAAAATAGGCAGGCTGTGTGAACCTTGTATGTATGTCTGTGATTACCTCTGAATGAGATGAGAGGTGCGTAAATGAGTATAAGGGATAAGTAGATAAATCCCTGATTCATGAGGGGTTCCGTTAGGTGTGGTCCTCTGTATGTGACAGAAGACATTATTTAACTCAATTTGAGCTGAATTAGGTGGAGTGGTTGAGATAAGGGATTTTCTTCTTGTAAAAATCAACTGAAAAGTGAAAGGAAAAAGAAAAAACAATCCCTGAATGAGCATATATGAATGAATGATCACATAAGTATCATTACTTATCTAACTGTTGTTGAGGGTCCAGGATGAATGAGTTGTGGATATTTTTAATGTACATTTAATTTACATCTGAGATTCAGTGAAACCAGTGTTATATATGGTTGATATTGGATAGGTTTATATATGTGTTTTGGCCGGACGCGGTCAGAATCAGCTTATTCAAATTGTGCAGTGATCTGCCTGTATAGAGAAACTGTTTTTAATTCTGAGAGGATGAATGTTTTGTAGAGATTAAGTCTGAAAACTGCTGCATTCTTTTTCTGTGTGTAAGACACCAAGCTCTTATCTGTGTTTAATACCTGATGGGGGGAATCAAATCGCTGTGCGAATTGCTTGTGATTTCTCCTCTCTGTGCTGTGTGCCAGAGGAAGGGGGGCATGGAGCTATGCTCTCTATATTCTGTCCTTGGTGGAGTACGCGCTGAGAGATTTGTGTTTAAAGCAATAGTACTGTATATATTGTAAGTTGAAGTTGAAAGTGAAATATTGTGCCTAGTTTTAGAAGGAAACTTGTAAGTGATTGTTTGGTTATCAGTGTGATTGAAAGATTGGTAAAAAGATTCACCTGCTTCAAGTTGAGTGATTGATATAGCAAATTGAGGATCAACAGAGGAGGTAGCCAACTGCACGGCTGATTTAGTAGGTGAGAGTCTTCCTGCTACAGTCAGCTTACGGCACATAGGTGGTGTAACCTTGCCGTTCCATGGAGCTGAGCTAGCCAGCTGATCTACTGGGTGTAACTAAATCCCATAATGGACACAATCTTGCTCCTATGTTCGTTTATCACACCATAGATGAACCACGAACAACGGGCCACCAAATCAAAATAGGACACTCCATACTCGAAGCATTAAATGTATAGACAAAAGGAGTTCAAGTCCAGGTTCATATATAAAAATATCAATTTTATTTTTAACAATAATAACATTCCTCATAAAATACCATATAACTAACATGACATGCTCAGCAAGGGAAAGCAAAACGGTACCAGACCTTTGTGACTAGCCACTCACTGCTATTAAATTAGTAAGGTGCTTAGTGCCACTATAGTACTTTATGGGACAAGGAAACCCCCAGGATACAATATTACTATATCATGTCTCCAAACATCTCTGATATCACCAAAATGTCTCTATCTTTCAACAGCACAGCGTAATGAACCTGGTATGCTTCCTTACCCATATAGCAGACAGCGGATGGTCGCACAGTGCAGCCCCAACGCGCGTTTCGCGTTGGCTTTGTCAGGGACCGCCCCCTCAGAAAGAGTATGGGATAATAAGGATAAATGGTATATACAGTACAAAGGTCCATGTTCCTAATTATGGCGCAAGCAACACATGGCCCCACTCACACCTCAAAATGTCACATGTGTCCATGGTAAATGCCTTCTGGATTGCTCCTGGTTTCAGTTACGCAGCCGCAAAGCTCATAAAGTCATGCCTCATCTGTGCACAGCAGAACCCAGGTAAAACAGTAAAAATCCCTAAGAAAGCGACACCCAGGCCTCTCTACCCATTTCAGAGACTGCAGACTGGCTACATACAGCTACCCAAGGTAGGAGTGTGTGAAAAATGTCCTTGTATGTGTAGATCTCTTCTCTGGTTGGCTGCAAGCCTATCTGGTAAAATCTGCAAATGCTAAAGCGACTGCAGACAAACTGATGAAAGAACTGATGCAGGTATGGTGTCCTAGAAACCATAGAAAGCGATAAGGGTACACACTTCACGGGAGAAATAATGAGGGAAGTCATGCAGGCCCTGGCAGAACAGCAAGCATATCATGCACCATATAGACCACAAAGTAGTGGGAAAATGGAGAGATTACAGTCATGGCCAAAATTTTTGAGAATGACACCAAAATTATATTTTCACATGATCTGCTGCCCTCTGGTTTTTATTAGTGTTTGTCTGATGTTTATATCACATACAGAAATATAATTGCAATCATATTATGAGTACCAATAGGTTATATTGACAGTTAGAATGAGTTAATGTAGCAAGTCAATATTTGCAGTGTTGACCTTTCTTCTTCAACACCTCTGCAATTCTCACTGGCATGCTCTAAATCAACTTCTGGACCAAATCCTGACTGATAGCAGTCCATTCTTGCATAATCAATGCTTGCATTTTGCCAGAATTTGTTTGTTTTTGTTTGTCCACCCGTCTCTTGATGATTGACCACAAGTTCTCAATGGGATTAAGATCTGGGGAGTTTTCAGGCCATGGACCCAAAATCTCTATGTTTTGTTCCATGAGTCATTTAGTTATCACCTTTGCTTTATGGCAAGGTGCACCATCATGCTGGAAAAGGCATTGTTGGGCGCCAAACTGCTCTTGGACGGTTGGGAGAAGTTGCTTTTGGATGACATTCTGGTACCATTCTTTATTCATGGCTGTGTTTTTAGGCAAGACTGTGAGTGAGCCGATTCCCTTGGCTGAGAAGCAACCCCACACATGAATGGTTTCAGGATGCTTTACAGTTGACATGAGACAAGACTGGTGGTAGCGCTCACCTCTTCTTCTCCGAATAAGCTGTTTTCCAGATGTCCCAGACAATCGAAAAGGGGATTCATCAGAGAAAATGACTTTGCCCCAGTCCTCAGCAGTCCACTCCCTGTACCTTTTGCTGAATATCAGTCGGTCCCTGATGTTTTTCCTGGAGAGAAGTAGCTTCTTTGCTGCCCTCCTTGAAACCAGGCCTTGCTCAAAGAGTCTCCGCCTCACAGTGCGTGCAGAAGCACTCACACCAGCCTGCTGCCATTCCTGAGCAAGCTCGGCATTGCTGGTAGTCCGATCCCGCAGCTGAAACAGTTTTAAGATACGGTCCTGGTGCTTGCTGTTCTTTCTTGGGTGCCCTGGAGCCTTTCTGACAACAATGGAAGCTCTCTCCTTGAAGTTCTTGATGATGCGATAGATTGTTGACTGAGGTGCAATCTTTGTAGCTGCAATACTCTTCCATGTTAGGCCATTTTTGTGCAGTGCAATGATGGATGCACGTGTTTCTTTAGAGATAACCATGGTTAACTGAAGAGAAACAATGATACCAAGCACCAGCCTCCTTTTAAAGTGTCCAGTGATGTCATTCTTACTTAATCATGACTGATTGATCGCCAGCCCTGTCCTCATCAACACCCACACCTGTGTTAATGGATCAATCACTAAAACGATGTTAGCTGCTCCTTTTAAGGCAGGACTGCAATGATGTTGAAATGTGTTTTGGGGGTTAAAGTTCATTTTCTGGGCAAATATTGACTTTGCAAGTACAATAATTGCTGTTAAGCTGATCACTCTGACATTCAGGAGTATATGCAAATTGCCATTAGAAAAAATGAAGCAGTAGACTTTGGAAAAATTAATATTTGTCTCATTCTCAAAATTTTTGTCCATGACTGTAAACGGGACACTTAAACTGAAAACTCAAAGGCCACGGCAGACATAGGAAAGAGCGGGGTAGAGTGCTTGCCTCTTGCACTCTTGTCAGTCAGACACTCCAAATAGAAAGACAGGCTTGTGTCCTTTTGAAGTCCTGTTTGGTAGTTTGCCAAAGGCTGGTTTGTACTTCCCACAGGTGCTACAAATGCAACACGGTGCTATGACAGCCCATGTCCAGGCCTTGCAGAAAAGACTTAATGTGGTGCATAAACATGTGTTTTCATCCATTCCAGATCCTAATGCCAGTGCAGACGTACATCAGCTGAATCCAGGTGATTGGGTGGTCATATACAGACACGTGAGAGGGAGCCTAGATCCACAGTTTGACGGCCCGTTTTAAAGTCCAGCTGACCACATTCACCTCTGTGAAACCTGAGGGAAAATCCCACTTGGTTCCATGCCAGTCACTGCAAAAAGATCTTTTCACTAGCAGAAAGATTGTTGTTCTAATCACCGTGCTGGCAGTGGTAGGATTTTTGCACCCTTCAGAGACGCTGGATAAACTTTTAAATGTTGACAAGAACAACAACTTATTCAACATCTTGCTTTTCTTATAAAAGATGCGGAAGGACAAAAACTGTTGGACTGTTGGATCTGTACACACAGCCCAGTATCTGCAAGGACAATGTCATACTTGGCCTTGCCTCTGGAGCCATGGCAGGTACTAACCCCACACTGCATACACAATGAGACTTGGACTCAATCTAGGTTTTGGGGAAAAGATGTGCCCCGTGATATATCTGCCTCATTGGCTATAATCGGATGGACCGCTAATCCCTAGTTTCAGTTTAATATAACACGGCCTAAGGTACAAATGTGGTGGCGGGAGTATGGTTCAGACATTGGAAATGTGGTCGCCAGGAGGAGGACTGAAATCCCTCATTCGGACCCCATTCCCAACGATGGACTATGGTTCAGTCTTCAACACGCTGGAGCAAATTCCTGTGGTGAGGACAATAATTGTTTCCGTATATATACTCATGATCAAACACAAGTTAACGAGACTGTGTACCAAGATTGTGTTGAAGGCTGTAAAGCAGCTATGAGTAAAACACTAAGGAAAGAAAGGGGTAAATATTAGTGTTGAGCATTCCGATACCGCAAGTATCGGGTATCGGCCGTTACTTGCGGTATCGGAATTCCGATACCGAGTTCCGATATTTTTGTGATATCGGGAATCGGTATCGGATCCATATTAATGTGTAAAATAAAGAATTAAAATAAAAACTATTGATATGCTCACCTCTCCGGAGGCCCCTGGACATCACCGCTGGTAACCGGCAGCCTTCTTTGTTTAAAATGAGCGCGTTTAGGGACTTCCATGATGTCACGGCTTCTGATTGGTCGCGTGCCGCTCATGTGACCGCCACGCGACCAATCAGAAGCCGCGACGTCATTCTCAGGCCCTAAACTCCTCATTCTAGGAATTTAGGACCTGAGAATGACGTCGCGGCTTCTGATTGGTCGCGTGGCGGTCACATGAGCCGCACGCGACCAATCAGAAGCCGCAATGTCATTCTCAGGTCCTAAACGCGCTCATTTTAAGCAAAGAAGGCTGCCGGTTACCAGCGGTGATGTCCAGGGGCCTCCGGAGAGGTAACTATATCAATATTTTTTATTTTAATTCTTTATTTTACACATTAATATGGATCCCAGGGCCTGAAGGAGAGTTTCCTCTCCTTCAGACCCTGGGAACCATCAGGATACCTTCCGATACTTGGTGTCCCATTGACTTGTATTGGTATCGGATATCGGTATCGGCGATATCCGATACTTTTCGGGTATCGGCCGATACTATCCGATACCGATACTTTCAAGTATCGGACGGTATTGCTCAACACTAGTAAATATACATATGGTATAAGTAGAAAACAAATGAATAATACTTGGTGTGCCCATAAACCTATGTTGGGACTTTTGAGTTTATACCAATGTATACAGCCCCTGGTCACGTTGGTCACGTTTGTGTTCTCCCAGAAGGAATATTCTTAGTGTGCAGACATCATGCATATAGGTGGGTCAGCCCAAACATAAGAGGGGTTTGCACTCTTGCCAAACTAACACCAGCCACCTTCATAGTTCCGCATAGTAAAATAGAGACAGCAGCGGTCCCAATTCACACCTTGTACAGAAGGGCTGCAGACATTAAGCCCCGCTCAAACGGTAGACCGCATCTAGTAGAAATGGGAATAGCAAATAAAATATTCAGTAGTATACTAATATACCCCTTCATAACACAAATGTGGGATAAATTAGTGGAGGCTACTGACTACCTGGACAATCAGATTTTCCAGATTCTTGAGGTTTTTAATGAAACTAACACAATACAGAGATAATTAATCATAGTTACTAACCAACATACTATAGTACTCGATTACCTGACAGCAAAGGAAAGAGTAATGTGTAAAATAATTGGTCCCACCTGTTGCAATTATATTGACCCTGCTGCTAATCTCCAGATCAGTGCCAGTATGGATAAAATAGGTGAACTTAGGTGAACATCGGTCTCTAAGACCGATGGTTAAACCAACACAGTGCAAACAGAGACTCTTGGTGGGGGAACACATCTCCTTTTTAAATCCAGCAAATTGGTTTAATGGCCTAGCAGGATGGATTTCTGGCATTATACATACTTATATGCAAATTTTGTTGCTTTGCTTATTGTTTTATGTAGCCGTAAAAGCGCTAATATATGTATTACCTAAGCTATGGAATCATGTATGTGTAGAAAAAAATCTAAGGCTGAACCTTCTGTAGTGTATCATAGGCCCCGTGTAGCCACTGCTGACGGGGGAGGTGAGTGTCCACACTGAGGGTGGATGGGCGAAGCAGGTAGGAAGTCCCCTTGAGGGTTCTAGACCCATGAGATAGTAGCTCCTTTGTGGACATCAGCTGACCCCGTAGTAAAGGTTATACCATTTACAAAAGGGGAAAATTGATATAGAAGGGTTAATAGTTTGCCTTTAAGTGCCTTTTGCTTTTAATTGCTAGAATTACTAGAATCTGTTGATGCAGTAGTCTGATGGTCTCCGCTTCAAGGAGACTACACTTCTTATCATGTATGTTCTCAATAGTCAACCACAATATGTTCTTGGTACGTGGTGACGAATAAAGGTCAGTATGACCCTGGGTGATGGTGGGGGCTACATGAATTACATTGAGAGTTACATTTCTTGTAAATGGTATAAAATACTGCCTTTTGCTGCATTACATCAGATAAAAGTGACTTGCTCACAGAATATGTGTGCGGTGTCCTTTGTCTCCAAGTGCGCTTGTAAAATGATGGGTGTAGCCTCCTGATTTGGCCTCACTGGTGATCTGTCATGTCTGACATTGGGTCAGAACGCAAACAGCTACGACAACATTAACATAAGGAAAAGAAAGAAAACAGAGGCTGAGAAATGGCATGAAAAAGGAAAGTCAAGATAAAAAAGGAGTCCAGAAGAGAATTAAAAAGAAAGAGTAAAGTACAGAAAGGAAGATTAAAGAATACAACAGTGAGGATACAGCAGTCAGCCTTGTATACGTACCCGCTGCCGCCTTGCCACCCGACCGTGACTCCGCTGCCCCTTCCCAGTCTCTGCCGCAGGAGAAGAAGTGCTCTAAAAAAAATGAAAAACAAAAAATTGTCATATGTGTAGATTTGACAGTGAATACTTACCAATCTGAGGAGGTGAGTACTCACTTCATTGACATGTTCTACTTCGGAAGGCTCAGGACGTTGCTCCTCTTCAGAAGAAGAAGACATTCTGATGCATGCAGAAAGAAAGAAATGGCAGAAATTAGGACATGTAGAGACAGAAATTAGAAAATAAAAGCATTGGCTATGATATACTGACATTGTTCAGAGGCTTGTTTTCTCAAAGGTGCTGTGGTCTGTATGCTCTGCTTGGCTGTCTGCTGTGGTCCGTCTGTTCTGCTTGGCTGTCTGCTGAGTAGTAACCTGCAAATGTCCACTACCTCCCTTTATCACCTTGTATGTGGGGGGTGGCTTATCAGTGTCTAGACATGTTTTTCTCTCGTGCAACGCATGCTTTTACGAATGCAAGCAAACACATGTGCTTGTGAACGCATGCGTTTACATAGACAGCAATGCGTTTTTTGGTGCATTCCTTACGCAATTGACCGCATACATTTATAGGCGGCAAATTGACGCCTCTAAAAATTACTACATGTTGCATTTCCGCGCAAAACCACAGACGACGAAACGACGCATGCGTCGTCAAACATGGCCAACAGCAAACGATCACAGACGCATGCAAATGTTAAATATAGGAATACACAACGCATGTGGATATATGCGGAAGAAACGCTGCGGACACAACCGCAAATGTGAAACCGGCCTTACAATAAATATTACATTTTACAAAATCGAAAAACACAAACCACACACAGACTAAAAGTTCAAGAAACAGCACTGAAAATTCCAGAAAAAAAAACACAGCAAGAAACTTAACCTTTAGGCTTCTTCCTCCTGCTTATCTTTCCATTTCTTTGTATTCACTGTCTTCAATTATCTTCTAACACCCGAAAACCACATTCCACACACCCCCCTTTAATAATAAAGAAAACAAAAAAAATTTTGGCCCATCGCCCAGAAAAAGAAAGAACATGCCCTGTGGTCGTAATGCACTCCTTACTTGAGATGGGCGGAACCTTGGAAAAGTACCAGGACCTGAACCCAGATCCCATTCACTTGAATAGGAGGCCTGAACATCCAGTTTTTGCCACGCTGTCATGTGCATGACAGTCCCCTTTGAGGACCCGTTGAAGTGCCGTAGAGCACGAAACGATCGTTGTCCGTGGCTGACTCTATCCCTCCCTGCTATCCGTTTGTTTATATGTCCCAATAAAGTGATTTTCACCGCAACAGGGTAAGTGCGCGCCTACTTTTTCTATTTTTCCACTGGATTTTGTACACATTTTTTCTGGCAGCAGCACCCCGTTGATTTAGGTGTAAAGGATATATATAGCCCGTATCACTTTCTGTGGTGCTAGACCGATAATATAATACGGTCATTGAGTTTGACCTTTGAGCAGTGCGGATGTGTGTTCTCTCTACTATTGGAATGTGCATGACAGAGAGACAAACACTGCTTCTGATCAGCGATAAAATCAAATGACAGTGTGAACCTGCAGTTGTGGTAAAAAGTTTACTTCTGGTCACTGGCGTCAGCTGATGGGATTACTGCTCCCATCAGCTTATGCCTGCTGGGATGGGAGTATTCATCATCCGGCACCTGCGCTCTGAATAAATAATTATTTTTTTTATTTTTTTTTAAATGGCTTGGATTCCCCTGTCTTTTTAATAACCAGCCAGGCAAAACTGACAGCTGGGATCTGGGATCCTCAGGCTGGTAAGGGGCCATGGATATTACCCCTCTCAGCCTAAAAATAGCAGCCCATAGCCGCCCAGAAAAGGGTGCATCTAGTAGATGCACCAATTCTGAAGCTTTGCCCAGCTCTTCCCACTTACCCTGTTGTAGTGGCAAATGGGGTTCATATTTGTGGGGTTGATGTCACCTTTGTATTGTACGGTGACATCAAGCCCATGTGTTAGTAATGGAGAGGCGTCTACAAGGCAAGTCTTTGTTGTCCAACCACCACAACCCTTTTGCATGCCAGACCAATACCCAAACCCCATAACTTCACTCTCCAAAATCTCTGAAGGGGAGCTTGCTCATCTTCTCTCCAAATCACACCTCACCACTTGTGCACTTGACCCCATCCCATCCCACCTCCTCCCCAACCTCACCACCACACTAATCCCATCCCTAACCCATCTCTTCAACCTTTCACTAACTTCTGGTACCTTCCCTTCTGCCTTCAAACATGTCACAATCACACCTATCCTCAAAAAGCCATCCCTTGACCCAAGTGCTATGTCCAGCTATCGCCCCATATCTTTGCTCCCATTTGCTTCCAAACTCCTTGAGCAGCATGTCCATGCTGAACTTTCCTCTCACTTTGCATCTAACTCTCTCTTCGACAACCTACAATCTGGCTTCTGTCCCCACTAGTGTTGAGCATTCCGATACCGCAAGTATCGGGTATCGGCCGATATTTGCGGTATCAGAATTCCGATACCGAATTCCGATACTTCCCGCGTATCGGATACCGGAATCGGAAGTTCCCAGAATTCAAACAGAACGCAGCAGCCAATGAGGAATGATTGGAAGTGTGGGCACATCCTGTTTAGCATGGTGGGCATGTAAGTACTGGCAAGGCTGTGATTGGCTGCTGAAATGATGTCACTCTGCACTATAAAAAACGCTGCCGCCATTTTGCGCTCACTCTGCTGTGATTTCAGTTAGGGACAGGACGCTGTGTTCTAACTGAGGGCCAGTTGAGCTAGCTAATTGCTTTATTTTCCTTTCCAAAGGCTAATTTAGCAAAACGCTGTGTGTTCTTCACTGTTCACCTTGCTCTTGCCTTGCAGCGCTGTTTTAACAGCGTTCTGCAAGGTCTCTGTGTGTGTGTGTGTGCAGCTCACTCTGTAGTCTGTGTGCAGCCATATACCCGGTTGTATTCAGCTGAGGGGGGGTTCACACTGCCTCACACAGTTGTCCTTTTTTGCTCATAGTGCAGCCTGCTGCACATTTTTTCTCAAATTTCCTATTAGTGTTTTTCCACCCGTCTCCAGCTAAATTGTGGAAAAACACTACATAGGATAAACTAGAGGGGGGTTTTTGGGCCTTGCAGCGCCGTTTACGGCTGTCTGCACGGTCTCCGTGTGAGCCCAGCTCGCCCTGTAGTCTGTGTGCAGCCATAGCCGGTTGGATTCAGCTCAGGGTTCGTTACTGGCTCATACCTTGAGAAAAATTTTCCTTTCTTTCAAATAGTGCAGCCTGTTTAAAAATTTAAAAAAAAATTCCCTATTAGTGTTTTTCCACCCGTCTCCAGCTAAATTGTGGAAAAACACTACATAGGATAACCTAGAGGGGGGTTTTTGGGCCTTGCAGCGCCGTTTACGGCTGTCTGCACGGTCTCCGTGTGAGCCCAGCTCGCCCTGTAGTCTGTGTGCAGCCATAGCCGGTTGGATTCAGCTCAGGGTTCGTTACTGGCTCATACCTTGAGAAAAATTTTCCTTTTTTTCAAATAGTGCAGCCTGTTTAAAAATTTTAAAAAAAATTCCCTATTAGTGTTTTTCCACCCGTCTCCAGCTAAATAGTGGAAAAACACTACATAGGATAACCTAGAGGGGGTTTACTGGGCCTTGCAGCGCCGTTTACGGCTGTCTACACGGTCTCTGTGTGAGCGCAGCTCGCCCTGTAGTCTGTGTGCAGCTATAGCCGGTTGGATTCAGCTCAGGGTGCGTTACTGCCTCATACCTTGAAAAACAATTTCCTTTTTTTCAAATAGTGCAGCCTGTTTAAAATTTTTAAAAAAAAATTTCTATTAGTGTCTTTCCACCCGTCTCCAGCTAAATAGTGGAAAAACACTACATAGGATAACCTAGAGGAGGGTTTTTTGGCCTTGCAGCGCCGTTTACGGCTGTCTGCACGGTCTCCGTGTGATTTAAACTAGCTCTGTAGCCCGATCTGCACCAAAAAAAAAGTTAAGTTCACCAAACACAACTTAACACTTGTGTAGGCCACATTTGAAAAATAATAAAGTTTAGTCCACACTTTACAACATTAGTGTTTCTTACACCTGTTAGAAGGAGCATTTCAGGAATAAGCACGCTAAGGCCTTAGTACTTTTCTGCTTATCTTTATCTGTCAACCAAGATGAAGAGGGCAGGGAGTAAGGCACGTGGGCGTGGGCGCGGAGCAGGGAGAGGAGCAGGGAGAGGACGTGGTGATTCTGTGCCTGCTGCGGGCGCCGGTGACTCGTCGTCACTCAGTTTCAGCATGGAACAGTCCTTCATGCGCAGCTTTGTCGGAGAGCGCCGTGCACCGCTGCTGCGTGAAGACCAAATTGAAGCCGTTGTCGGGTGGATGGCAGCTAACGCCTCGGCATCGACTTCAGTTAGTCCCACATCATCTCAGGCACAGAGCACTGGAGAGCAGCCATCTGTCTCTTCACCACCTGCCAAATTGGCCAGGCAGTCAGAGAGCCCAGGACAGGAGCCGTCTCTACTTCTGTTCTCTGAATCTCTTGGCTTGGAAACAGGGGGCCAGCCAAGCAGCATTGGAGAAATGGAAGAAGAGGCAGTGTGCAGTGATGCCCAACAGCTTTTTCTCTCTGACTCTGAAGAGGCAGGTGGGCCAGTGCCTCCGGTGACCACAGCGCAGTACGCATCTGATGATGAAACTCAGGTGCCGCTTTCTGATGCGTACTGTGCTGCCGAGACTACCCAGGAGGAGCAGTTGGTGGCAGAGGGTAGTGGAGATGATGAGGTCCTTGACCCATCGTGGCGTGAGGAACAGGAAGGTGGTGGGAGCAGCTCTGAGGAAGAGCTTCCCCTTACGGGCCAAAGAGGGAGAGGGAGGGGGAAGACTGCGGAGCCTGTAGCCTCCACTTTGGCACCCGTTAGGAGCCTGTCTCTTTCCAAAGCCAAAAAGGGCGCTCCCAAGACTTGCAGTGCCTGGTCCTTTTTTGACACAGTTGCAGATGACATTTGTTTTGTCAAATGCAAGCTGTGTCATCAGAAAGTAAAAAGAGGTAAAAGTGTCAGCAACCTCAATACCACAAATATGTGGAAACATGTGCGGACCAGACACGCGGTGGAGTTACAGAAACACAGTGAAGACGTAGGCCAACCAACAGCGGCAGCTACCACCTCTTCATCTCGTGTTGCCTCTTCCTCCACTGTTGTCCAGAGACCTAGTGTAATTCCACCCACAGCACCACCTTCCCAGTCATCCTCACACTCCCAGTCTACTCTACAGCCATCGGTAGTACAGGCATGGGAGAAAAGGCGGGCATTCTCGGCCAACCACCCCCGAGCACAGGCTCTGAATGCAGGCATTGCCAAACTGTTGTCCCTGGAAATGCTCTCGTTCAGGCTGGTGGAGACTGACAGCTTCCGTGACTTGATGGCATTGGCAGTCCCACAGTACAAGGTGCCCAGCCGCTTTTACTTCAGCAGGCAGGCTGTCCCTGCCCTGCACAGGCATGTTGAGGCAAACATAAAACATGCGCTACTGAACGCCGTCAGTAGCAAGGTCCACCTCACCACCGATGCGTGGACCAGTCAGCATGGACAGGGGCGATATGTTTCCCTCACTGCCCATTGGGTTAATGTTGTTGAGCCAGGTACAGATCGTGCGAGTGGCGCAGGACGTGTCCTGCCCAATCCAAGGATTGCAAGAATCCAGTCTGTACGCATCGACTCCTCCTCTTACACCAGTTCCTCAGATTCCTCTCTGCAGGATCCGTCACAGTCCACCTCCACATGGACCCGTGAACGTTTACCTATGACCGACATGAGCACAGCCGTGGCCAAACGTCAGCAGGCCGTCTTGAAACTAGTTTCATTGGGGCATCGAAGCCACACAGCGCAGGAGCTCTGGAATGCCATCAAGCAGGAGAGCGATGTGTGGTTACTGCCAGCGAATCTCCAGCCAGGCATGGTAGTGTGTGACAATGGCCGAAATCTGGTGGCAGCTTTGGCCCTTGGCAACCTCACTCACATCCCATGTCTGGCACATGTGCTCAATTTGGTTGTGCAGAGTTTTCTGAGGGACTATCCGGATCTTGATGCCCTGCTGCACAAGGTCCGCCTAGAGTGTGCTCACTTGCGGCGTTCCAGCTTGGCCAGATCCCGCATTGCTGCTCTGCAGCGCCGATTCCGCCTTCCGGAACACCGCATCATATGTGACCTACCTACCCGGTGGAATTCCACGTTACATATGTTGGAGCGGTTGTGTGAGCAGCAGCAAGCAGTTATGGAGTACCAGCTGCATCAGGCGCAAAGAAGTCGCAGTCAGCGCCGATCAGACTTCACAACCACAGAGTGGGCCACTATGAAGGACGTCTGCCAGGTTTTGCGTCCTTTTGATTATTCCACGCGGATGGCAAGTGCAGATGATGCACTAGTCAGCATGACTGTCCCCCTTATCTGCCTGCTTCAGCAAACTTTGCAAGGGTTAAGGGATGATGTTGTGAAAGAGGTGGAGGATGAGGAGTCACCTTTTCCATCAGCTTCTGGAGAGTCAGCGCCACGTGGTTCCTCACAAAGGGGTACGCAGGGGCCAATTTGTGAGGAGGATGAGGAGGAGTCAATGGAGGAGGAAGAGCTCCGTCCAGAGGAGGGAGCGACACAATTGTCCAGTGGTCAGTGTGTACAGCGAGGGTGGGGTGATGACGAGCGGGCAGAGATCATGTCTCAAGCAGGGGACAGCGTTTCTGGGCCAGTTGGCACTCTGCAGCACATGGTGGATTTCATGCTGCAGTGCCTGAGAAACGACCGCCGCATCGACCACATTCTCAACATGCCTGATTATTGGGTGTTCACCCTCCTCGATCCTCGCTACCGGGACAACGTCCAAAACCTCATCCCTGCGTTGACCCGGGAGCGTAAATTGCGGGAGTACCACGACACACTGGTGAATTCCATCATCTTCTCCTGTCCAACTGAGAGGAGTGCTGCTAGTGCTTTACAAAGCAGCTCAGTGCGTCGAGGCAGTGGGGGAGGCTCTGCCCAAAGAGGGAGCAGAAGCAGTGCCTCTGCCCAAGGCAAGCCCAGTATGGCACAACTCTGGCACACTTTTGTGTGCCCGCCCCAAATGTCTACACCATCACCGGAGGCTCCAGTCAGCAGCAGGCAACGGTTCCGTCAGATGGTGACAGACTACATGGCTTGCCCTCTTACTGTACTCCCAGACGGCTCTTCCCCATTCAAGTTTTGGGTCTCTAAGCTGGATACATGGCCAGAGCTAAGCCAGTATGCATTGGAGGTGCTGGCTTGCCCTGCGGCTAGTGTCTTATCGGAACGTGTCCTTAGTGCCGCAGGTGGTGTACTAACAGACCGTCGCATGCGACTATCCTCCGATAACGTTGACCGGCTTACTTTCCTGAAAATGAACCAGGCCTGGATCTCGCAGGAATTTGCCACTCCTCTGCCTGATTAAGTAATTGGGTGTCATCCAGGTCTCCTGCTGTGTTCATCTTTCTACCACCTGAACTGCTATTCCTGGGCTCCAACACCGCCAGTTGCGGCTCAGAAGTGCAGGCTGCACAGTAAAAACATACGACCCAGTGTTATTGGGTTTCAGTAACGTCAGCTGATCCCCGGCTGTGTAGCCGGCAATGTGTCCTGCGACCGCCACGCTGGCACGACAACCTAAATGTAAGGGAACCTGTCCCCCCCCCCCCCCGTCGTTTGTTACTGAAAGAGCCATCTTGTGCAGCAGTAATGCTGCACAAGGAAAAGGTAGCTCTTTTTTTTTAGCTCCTTGCACACGCAGAACTTAACACTTATAAAATGTGTTCACTGATACCGTTATACTGTCCCGGAGCTGGGACTTTCCTTCGCAATGTGACGCAGCACAGCCGTCATTCCTACCCCCTTGGTGCCATGCGCTGCCTCCTCAGCGTTGTTTTAAGCTGTCACGGAGCCTGCGCTGTTCTGTTATCCCTTGAGCATGCCCTATTTGCGCTGCCTGTCTTCTGACATAATTTGGTGTCAGGCTTGCTGCGCCTGTGCGGCCGCGCTGCCCGAGATCCCGCCTCGCTGTGTCTTCTGATTGAGTCACACTGCGGGCCTGGGATCCATGGCCATGCGCAGTGCATATCTTCCCCTCGGGCTCTCGCTCATTTCCCTCCGCCTTCTTTAGACTGTGCGCCGTCAGCTGATCCCTAATAGCATGCCACGGCCGTGACACCGCACAGTCTGAAGAAGAGGGAAGGAGGGGAGTGAGAGTCGAGGATATGCACTGTGCATGTCCATGGTTCCAAGGCCCGCAGTGGGATTACGTTGGACGAGACTGCGAGGTGGGATCTGGAGCAGCGTGGACGCACAGGCAGTAACAGCCTGACACCAAATTATGTCAGAAGACAGGCAGCGCTAATTGGGCATGGCCAAGGGCTAACAGAACAGCGCAGGCTCCGTGACAGCTTAAAACAACGCTGAGGAGGCAGCGCACGGCACCAAGGGGATAGGAATGTCAGCTGTGCTGTGTCCCATTACGAAGGAAATTCGCACCTCCGGGACGGTTTAACGGTATAAGGGGACACATTTTTAGTGTTTACTTCTGTGTTTGCAAGGAGCATAATTAAAAGAACCACCTTTTCCTTTTGCATCGTTAGTGCTGCACAAGATGGCTCTTTCAGCTACAAACGTCTTAGGGGGGGGTTAAAGGTTCCCTTTCAACTTGCTCCAATCAGGCTTCGGCCTACACTCTGTTCCTCTGCTCCTCCTGCTGTCCCTGGGCTCTAATACCGCCAGTTGGTGCCTGGAAGTGCTGTGTGCACAGTCAACAGTCGCTCCTCTGTTATTGGGGTTCAGTAACGTCAGCTGATCCCCAGCTGTGTGTGCGGCAATACCTCCAATCTGCTCCTCCTGCTGTCCCTGGGCTCTAACACTGCCAGTTGGTGCCTGGAAGTGCTGTGTGCACGGTCAACAGTCGCTCCTCTGTTATTGGGGTTCAGTAACGTCAGCTGATCCCCAGCTGTGTGTGCGGCAATACCTCCAATCTGCTCCTCCTGCTGTCCCTGGGCTCTAACACCGCCAGTTGGTGCCTGGAAGTGCTGTGTGCACAGTCAACAGTCGCTCCTCTGTTATTGGGGTTCAGTAACATCAGCTGATCCCCAGCTGTGTATCCGGCAACGTGTCATGCGACCGCCACGCTGGCACAACTAAAATGTAAGGGGACCTGTCCCCCCCCCCCCTAGGCGTTTGTTACTGAAAGAGCCACCATGTGCAGCACTAATACTGCACAAGGGAAAGGTCGCTCTTGAAATTATGCTCCTTGCAAATGCTGAACTACACACTCATGTAATGTGTCCCCTCACACCGTCCAACCGTCCCGGAGGTGGGACTTTCCTTTGTAATGTGACGCAGCACAGCCGTCATTGCTACCCCCTTGGCACCGTGCGCTGCCTCCTTAGCGTTGTTTGATTCCGTCATGGACCCTGCGCTGTTATGTTATCCCTTGGCCATGCACAGTTTGCGCTGCCCGTCCTCTGACATCATTTGCTGTCGTCCTGGCTGCGCCTGTGCGTCCACGCTGCCCGAAATCACACCTCGCAGTGTCGTCTAATGTGATCCCACAGTGGGCCTGGTATCCATGGCCATGCGCAGTGCATATACTAGCCTCTCACTCCCCTTCTTCACGCTTCTTCAGACTAGGCGGCGTCAGCTGATCCCTAATAGCATGCCACGGCCGTGACGCCGCACAGTCTGAAGAAGCAGGAAGGAGGTGAGTGAGAGGCGATGATATGCACTGCGCATGCCCATGGATCCCTGGTCCGCAGTGGGACTACATTAGATGACACTGCAAGGTTGGATCTAGGGCAGCTTGGACGCACAGGCACTGCCAGCCTGACACCTACATGATGTCAGAAGACGGGCACCGCTAACTGTGCATGGCCAAGGGATAACATTACAGCGCGGGCTCCGTGACAGAACCAAACAACGTTGAGGAGGTGGCGCCCGGCACCAAGGGGGTTGGAATGACGGCTGTGCTGTGTCACATTACAAAGGAAAGTCCCACTTCCGGGATGGTTTGACGGTGTGAGGGGACACATTATATGAGTGTGTACTTCAGCGTTTGCAAGGAGCATAATTTTCGGAGCCACCATTTTCCATGTGCAGTATTACTTCTGTACAAGATGGCTCTTTCAGCAACAAATGCCTGGGGGGGGGGGTTAAAGGTTCCCTTTCAACTTGCTCCACTGCAGGCTTCGGCCTACACTCTGCTCCTCTTTGATTCCCTGGGTTTCAACACTGTCAGTTGCCACCTGGAAGTGTTGTCTACACAGAAAAAACACTAGGTGATGTGTCAGTGGGGTTCAGCACCGCCAGCTGTTCCCCTGCTGTGTAGTCGGCAACGTGTCCAGCACAAGCAACGCTGGCACAACAGAACAAAAGCTGCCACCAGTGCAGGCTTCGGCCTACACTCTGTTCCTCTCCTCCTCCTGCTGACCCTGGGCTCAAACACCGCTAGTTTTTGCCCGGAAGTGCTTGCTGCACAGAGAAAAACACCAGCCAATGTGTTAGTGGGGTTCAGCACCGCCAGCTGTTCCCCTGCTGTGTAGCCGGCAACGTGACCTGCAAACGCCACGCAGGCACATGAACTGAAATTAAAGGGAACCTGGTCCCACCCCCCAGGTGTTTCTATGTATAACAGCCACCTAGTACAGCAGTACTGCTGCATTTGTACAAGGTGGCTGACTTTTTCTCCTTGCCCACCTGGAACTCAACACGTACAAAATGTGTCTCATTGAGACCATTCCACTGTCCCTGAGGTGTGACTTTCCTTTCTAATGATACGCAGCACCCCCCTTGGTAGCGTTTCCCGTCTTTTGTCATCAAGGTTAGCTGGCTGCGCCTGTGCATCCGCCCTGCTAGAAACAACGCCCCTCGTTGTCATATTTATTTTGTCAGCGAGGGTGTGGTTTATGGGCACGAGCAGTGCATATGTTCGCCTGTCTTAACTCATCTCCTTCCGCCTTCTTCAGACTGTGCGGCCTCCTGGCCGTGGTAGGCGATAAGGGATCAGCTGAGGCCGCCCAGTCTGAAGCAGGTGTAAGGACATGTGTGAGCGGCAAACCTATTTACTGCACAAGGCCACGAATCCCAGCCACGCAGTGTGATTTTTTGAAAACACACTGTGGGTCTGGGATTCATGTCCATCGCTAACCGCAACGGCCGACATGAAATGAGGTCAGAAGACAGGAAGCGCTCACAGCGCATGGCCAAGGGATCACAATAGCGCAGACTCCTGTACAGCAAATAACAACGCTCAGGAATCTGCGCCCAGTACCTAGGTGCAAATTTTGACACCTGTGCTGCGTCTCCTTAAAAAGACAAGTCACGCCTCCACAACTGTTTGACAGTATAATGGGCTAAATAGTGTACGTGTTTTATTCAGCGTGTGCAAGGAGCAAAATTAAGAGAGCAACCTTTGACTTGTGCATCATTAATGCAGTTCAAGGTGTGGCTCTTGTACCTTGCAACACCTGAGGGGGGGTTAAAGGTTACCTTTGAAATTGGTTCAACTAGGCTTCGGCCTACACTCTGCTCCTCTCCTCCTCCTGCTAAATAGTGTACGTGTTTTATTCAGCGTGTGCAAGGAGCAAATTAAATAGAGCAACCTTTTACTTGTGCAGCATTAATGCTGCACAAGGTGTGGCTCTTGTACCTTGCAACACCTGAGGGGGGGTTAAAGGTAACCTTTGAAATTGGTTCAACTAGGCTTCGGCCTACACTCTGCTCCTCTCCTGCTGACCCTGGGCTCAAACACCGCTAGTTTTTGCCCGGAACTGCTAGCTGCACAGAGAAAAACACCAGCCAATGTGTTAGTGGGGTTCAGCACCGCCAGCTGTTCCCCTGCTGTGTAGCCGACATCGTGTCCAGCACAAGCCACGCTGGCACAACCGACCAAAAGCTGCCACCAGTGCAGGCTTCGGCCTACACTCTGCTCCTCTCCTCCTCCTGCTGACCCTGGGCTCAAACACCGCCAGTTTCTGCCCGGACATGCTAGCTGCACAGAGAAAAACACCCACCATTGTGTCAGTGGGGTTCAGCACCGCCAGCTGTTCCCCCGCTGTGTAGCCGGCATCGTGTCCAGCACAAGCCACGCTGGCACAACTGACCAAAAGCTGCCACCAGTGCAGGCTTCGGCCTACACTCTGCTCCTCTCCTCCTCCTGCTGACCCTGGGCTCAAACACCTCCAGTTTCTGCCCGGAAGTGCTAGCTGCACAGAGAAAAACACCAGCCAATGTGTCAGTGGGGTTCAGCACCGTCAGCTGTTCCCCTGCTGTGTAGCCGGCAACGTGACCTGCAAACGCCACGCAGGCACATGAACTGAAATTAAAGGGAACCTGGCCCCACCCCCCCAGGTGTTTCTATGTATAACAGCCATCTTGTACAGCAGTACTGCTGCATTTGTACAAGGTGGCTGACTTTTTCTCCTTGCCCACGTGGAACTCAACACGTACAAAATGTGTCTCATTAGAGACCATTCCACTGTCCCTGAGGTGTGACTTTCCTTTCTAATGACACGCAGCACCCCCATTGTTAGCGCTGCCCGTCTTCTGACATCATTGGTTGGCTGGCTGTGCCTGTGCGTCCGCCCTGCCCGACACAACGCCCCTCGTTGTCTCATATATTTTGACTGCGAGGGTGTGATTGATGGGCACGAGCAGTGCATATGTTCCCCTGTCTTCACTCCCCTCCTTCCGCCTTCTTCTGACTGTGCGGCCTCATGGCCGCGACATGCGATAAGGGATCAGCTGAGGCCGCCCAGTCTGAAGCAGGTGTAAGGACATGTGTGAGCGGCAGACATATTTACTGCACAAGGCCACAAATCCCAGCACCGCAGTGTGACTTTAGGAAAAGGCACTGTGGGTCTGGGATTTATGGCCATCGTTAACCGCACCGGCCAACATGAAATGAGGTCATGAGACGGCCTGCAGTAACAGGGTATTGCCAAGGGATAACACAAGAGCGCAGTTTCCTGTACTGCAAATAACAACGGTAAGGAATCTGCGCCCAGCACCTAGGTGTAAATTTGTACACCTGTGCTGCGTCTCCTTAAAAAGACAAGTCACGCCTCCACTACTGTTTGACAGTATAATGGGCTAAATAGTGTACGTGTTTTATTCAGCGTGTGCAAGGAGCAAAATTAAGAGAGCAACCTTTGACTTGTGCATCATTAATGCAGTTCAAGGTGTGGCTCTTGTACCTTGCAACACCTGAGGGGGGGTTAAAGGTTACCTTTGAAATTGGTTCAACTAGGCTTCGGCCTACACTCTGCTCCTCTCCTGCTGACCCTGGGCTCAAACACCGCCAGTTTTTGCCCGGAACTGCTAGCTGCACAGAGAAAAACACCAGCCAATGTGTTAGTGGGGTTCAGCACCGCCAGCTGTTCCCCTGCTGTGTAGCCGACATCGTGTCCAGCACAAGCCACGCTGGCACAACCGACCAAAAGCTGCCACCAGTGCAGGCTTCGGCCTACACTCTGCTCCTCTCCTCCTCCTGCTGACCCTGGGCTCAAACACCGCCAGTTTCTGCCCGGACATGCTAGCTGCACAGAGAAAAACACCCACCATTGTGTCAGTGGGGTTCAGCACCGCCAGCTGTTCCCCCGCTGTGTAGCCGGCATCGTGTCCAGCACAAGCCACGCTGGCACAACTGACCAAAAGCTGCCACCAGTGCAGGCTTCGGCCTACACTCTGCTCCTCTCCTCCTCCTGCTGACCCTGGGCTCAAACACCTCCAGTTTCTGCCCGGAAGTGCTAGCTGCACAGAGAAAAACACCAGCCAATGTGTCAGTGGGGTTCAGCACCGCCAGCTGTTCCCCTGCTGTGTAGCCGGCAACGTGACCTGCAAACGCCACGCAGGCACATGAACTGAAATTAAAGGGAACCTGGCCCCACCCCCCCAGGTGTTTCTATGTATAACAGCCACCTTGTACAGCAGTACTGCTGCATTTGTACAAGGTGGCTGACTTTTTCTCCTTGCCCACGTGGAACTCAACACGTACAAAATGTGTCTCATTAGAGACCATTCCACTGTCCGTGAGGTGTGACTTTCCTTTCTAATGATACGCAGCACCCCCCTTGGTAGCGCTGCCCGTCTTCTGACATCATTGGTTGGCTGCCTGTGCCTGTGCGTCCGCCCTGCCTGAAACAATGCTCCTCGTTGTCTTACTTATTTTGACTGCGAGGGTGTGATTGATGGGCACGAGCAGTGCATATCTTCGCCTGTCTTAACTCATCTCCTTCCGCCTTCTTCAGACTGTGCAGCCTCATGGCCGCGGCATGCGAGAAGGGATCAGCAGAGGCCGCCCAGTCTGAAGCAGGTGTAAGGACGTGTGTGAGCGGCCAAAATATTTACTGCTCAAGGCCACGAATCCCAGCACCGCAGTGTGACTTTATGAAAAGGCACTGTGGGTCTGGGATTTATGGCCATCGTTAACCGCACGGGCCAACATGAAATGAGGTCATAAGACGGGCAGCTCTAACAGGGCATTGCCAAGGGATAACACAAGAGCGCAGACTCCTGTACAGCAAATAACAACGCTCAGGAAGCTGCGCCAAGCACCAAGGCGTTATTTGGGACACCTGTGCTGCGTCTCCTTAAAAAGCCAAGTCACGCATCCACTACAGTTTGACTGTAGAATGGGCTAAATTGTGTACGTCTTTCATTCAGCGTGTGCAAGTAGACAAATTAATAGAGCAACCTTTCACTTGTGCAGCATTAATACTGCACAAGGTGTGTCTCTTGTAGTTTGTAACACCTGAGGGGGGGTTAAAGGTTTCCTTTGAAATTGGTTCAACTAGGCTTCGGCCTACACTCTGCTCCTCTCCTCCTCCTCCTGCTTCACCACGGGCTCTAACATCGCAAGTTTTTGCCCGCAAGTGCTAGCTGCACAGAGAAAAACACCCGCCATTGTGTTAGTGGGGTTCAGCAACGCCAGCTGTTCCCACACTGTGTAGCCGGCAAAGTGTCCTGCAAACGCAACGCTGACACAAAGCTGCCTCCAGTGCAGGCTTCGGCCTACACTCTGCTCCCCCTGGTTACCCTTTGCTCCAGCACCGCTAGTTGGGGCTCTAGGAAGACAATCTTTAATAGGCAACGCATCTGGGTTCCAGCACCGCCAGCTGGTTCTCGGCAGTGATTTTGTCACTGGTACTCCCTCGTGCCAAACCTGGTTCCAGCACTGTCAGCTGTTTCAGGGTAGTGTCAAGCTCACTGAGACGCCTATGCTTGTCCCGTCGTGTTGCGGTCGGGTTAGCCAACTCCAGGGTGCCTCCAGTTTAGGAGCTTCCTATGTGGGCTGCGTGAACTGGTAGTCAAGGCTGGTTCTGTAGTGCCAGTAGGCCCAGCTCCCCCTGTAGGACTGTTGGCGTTCGGTAACTGCGGCTGCCTCGCGGCCTAGCTGTTCTCTCCTCTCCTGTGGGCCTTGGGGTCCACCACCTGGTTCCAGCACCGTCAGCTGGTTCCGGGCCGAGCCTTTGGCTTAGGTGCCTCCTCCTGGGTATCCGAGTTCCGCCAACGTCAGGCGGTCCTTGGTAGTGCTTTTAAGCGCGGGCACCTACAGCTTAGTAACCGGGTTCCAGCACTGTCAGCTGGTCCTCGGTCGTGCCATTGGCTCTTGCACACTGGGGCAACGCATCTGGGTTCCAGCCCCGCCAGCTGGTTCTCGGCAGTGTTCTTGACACAGGTACTCCCTCGTGCCAAGCCTGGTTTCAGCACCGTCAGCTGTTTCCGGGTTGTGTCAAGCTCACTGAGACGCCTATGCTTGCCCCGTCGTGGTGCGGTCGGGTTAGCCAACTCCAGGGTGCCTCCAGTTTAGGAGCTTCCTATGTGGGCTGCGTGAACTGGTAGTCAAGGCTGGTTCTGTAGTGCCAGTAGGCCTAGCTCCCCCTGTAGGACTGTTGGGGTTCGGTAACTGCGGCTGCCTCGCGGCCTAGCTGTTCTCTCCTCTCCTGTGGGCCTTGGGGTCCACCACCTGGTTCCAGCACCGTCAGCTGGTTCCAGGCCGAGCCTTTGGCTTAGGTGCCTCCTCCTGGGTATCCGAGTTCCGCCAACGTCAGGCGGTCCTTGGTAGTGCTTTTAAGCGCGGGCACCTACAGCTTAGTAACCGGGTTCCAGCACTGTCAGCTGGTCCTCGGTCGTGCCATTGGCTCTTGCACACTGGGGCAACGCATCTGGGTTCCAGCCCCGCCAGCTGGTTCTCGGCAGTGTTCTTGACACAGGTACTCCCTCGTGCCAAGCCTGGTTTCAGCACCGTCAGCTGTTTCCGGGTTGTGTCAAGCTCACTGAAACGCCTATGCTTGCCCCGTCGTGGTGCGGTCGGGTTAGCCAACTCCAGGGTGCCTCCAGTTTAGGAGCTTCCTATGTGGGCTGCGTGAACTGGTAGTCAAGGCTGGTTCTGTAGTGCCAGTAGGCCTAGCTCACCCCGTAAGGACTGTTGGGGTTCGGTAACTGCGGCTGCCTCGCGGCCTAGCTGTTCTCTCCTCTCCTGTGGGCCTTGGGTTCCACCACCTGGTTCCAGCACCGTCAGCTGGTTCCAGGCCGAGCCTTTGGCTTAGGTGCCTCCTCCTGGGTATCCGAGTTCCGCCAACGTCAGGCGGTCCTTGGTAGTGCTTTTAAGCGCGGGCACCTACAGCTTAGTAACCGGGTTCCAGCACTGTCAGCTGGTCCTCGGTCGTGCCATTGGCTCTTGCACACTGGGGCAACGCATCTGGGTTCCAGCCCCGCCAGCTGGTTCTCGGCAGTGTTCTTGACACAGGTACTCCCTCGTGCCAAGCCTGGTTTCAGCACCGTCAGCTGTTTCCGGGTTGTGTCAAGCTCACTGAGACGCCTATGCTTGCCCCGTCGTGGTGCGGTCGGGTTAGCCAACTCCAGGGTGCCTCCAGTTTAGGAGCTTCCTATGTGGGCTGCGTGAACTGGTAGTCAAGGCTGGTTCTGTAGTGCCAGTAGGCCCAGCTCCCCCTGTAGGACTGTTGGGGTTCGGTAACTGCGGCCGCCTCGCGGCCTAGCTGTTCTCTCCTCTCCTGTGGGCCTTGGGGTCCACCACCTGGTTCCAGCACCGTCAGCTGGTTCCAGGCCGAGCCTTTGGCTTAGGTGCCTCCTCCTGGGTATCCGAGTTCCGCCAACGTCAGGCGGTCCTTGGTAGTGCTTTTAAGCGCGGGCACCTACAGCTTAGTAACCGGGTTCCAGCACCGTCAGCTGGTCCTCGGTCGTGCCATTGGCTCTTGCACACTGGGGCAACGCATCTGGGTTCCAGCACCGCCAGCTGGTTCTCGGCAGTGTTTTTGTCACAGGTACTCCCTCGTGCCAAACCTGGTTTCAGCACCGTCAGCTGTTTCCGGGTTGTGTCAAACTCACTGAGACGCCTATGCTTGCCCCGTCGTGGTGCGGTCGGGTTAGCCAACTCCAGGGTGCCTCCAGTTTAGGAGCTTCCTATGTGGGCTGCGTGAACTGGTAGTCAAGGCTGGTTCTGTAGTGCCAGTAGGCCCAGCGCCCCCTGTAGGACTGTTGGGGTTCGGTAACTGCGGCTGCCTCGCGGCCTAGCTGTTCTCTCCTCTCCTGTGGGCCTTGGGGTCCACCACCTGGTTCCAGCACCGTCAGCTGGTTCCAGGCCGAGCCTTTGGCTTAGGTGCCTCCTCCTGGGTATCCGAGTTCCGCCAACGTCACGCGGTCCTTGGTAGTGCTTTTAAGAGCGGGCACCTACAGCTTAGTAACCGGGTTCCAGCACCGTCAGCTGGTCCTCGGTCGTGCCATTGGCTCTTGCACACTGGGGCAACGCATCTGGGTTCCAGCACCGCCAGCTGGTTCTCGGCAGTGTTTTTGTCACAGGTACTCCCTCGTGCCAAACCTGGTTTCAGCACCGTCAGCTGTTTCCGGGTTGTGTCAAACTCGCTGAGACGCCTATGCTTGCCCCGTCGTGGTGCGGTCGGGTTAGCCAACTCCAGGGTGCCTCCAGTTTAGGAGCTTCCTATGTGGGCTGCGTGAACTGGTAGTCAAGGCTGGTTCTGTAGTGCCAGTAGGCCCAGCTCCCCCTGTAGGACTGTTGGGGTTCGGTAACTGCGGCTGCCTCGCGGCCTAGCTGTTCTCTCCTCTCCTGTGGGCCTTGGGGTCCACCACCTGGTTCCAGCACCGTCAGCTGGTTCCAGGCCGAGCCTTTGGCTTAGGTGCCTCCTCCTGGGTATCCGAGTTCCGCCAACGTCAGGCGGTCCTTGGTAGTGCTTTTAAGCGCGGGCACCTACAGCTTAGTAACCGGGTTCCAGCACCGTCAGCTGGTCCTCGGTCGTGCCATTGGCTCTTGCACACTGGGGCAACGCATCTGGGTTCCAGCCCCGCCAGCTGGTTATCGGCAGTGTTCTTGACACAGGTACTCCCTCGTGCCAAGCCTGGTTTCAGCACCGTCAGCTGTTTCCGGGTTGTGTCAAGCTCACTGAGACGCCTATGCTTGCCCCGTCGTGGTGCGGTCGGGTTAGCCAACTCCAGGGTGCCTCCAGTTTAGGAGCTTCCTATGTGGGCTGCGTGAACTGGTAGTCAAGGCTGGTTCTGTAGTGCCAGTAGGCCCAGCTCCACCTGTAGGACTGTTGGGGTTCGGTAACTGCGGCTGCCTCGCGGCCTAGCTGTTCTCTCCTCTCCTGTGGGCCTTGGGGTCCACCACCTGGTTCCAGCACCGTCAGCTGGTTCCGGGCCGAGCCTTTGGCTTACGTGCCTCCTCCTGGGTATCCGAGTTCCGCCAACGTCAGGCGGTCCTTGGTAGTGCTTTTAAGCGCGGGCACCTACAGCTTAGTAACCGGGTTCCAGCACCGCCAGCTGGTCCTCGGTCGTGCCATTGGCTCTTGCACACTGGGGCAACGCATCTGGGTTCCAGCCCCGCCAGCTGGTTCTCGGCAGTGTTCTTGACACAGGTACTCCCTCGTGCCAAGCCTGGTTTCAGCACCATCAGCTGTTTCCGGGTTGTGTCAAGCTCACTGAAACGCCTATGCTTGCCCCGTCGTGGTGCGGTCGGGTTAGCCAACTCCAGGGTGCCTCCAGTTTAGGAGCTTCCTATGTGGGCTGCGTGAACTGGTAGTCAAGGCTGGTTCTGTAGTGCCAGTAGGCCCAGCTCCCCCTGTAGGACTGTTGGCATTCGGTAACTGCGGCTGCCTCGCGGCCTAGCTGTTCTCTCCTCTCCTGTGGGCCTTGGGGTCCACCACCTGGTTCCAGCACCGTCAGCTGGTTCCGGGCCGAGCCATTGGCTTAGGTGCCTCCTCCTGGGTATCCGAGTTCCGCCAACGTCAGGCGGTCCTTGGTAGTGCTTTTAAGCGCGGGCACCTACAGCTTAGTAACCGGGTTCCAGCACCGCCAGCTGGTCCTCGGTCGTGCCATTGGCTCTTGCACACTGGGGCAACGCATCTGGGTTCCAGCACCGCCAGCTGGTTCTCGGCAGTGTTTTTGTCACAGGTACTCCCTCGTGCCAAACCTGGTTTCAGCACCGTCAGCTGTTTCCGGGTTGTGTCAAACTCGCTGAGACGCCTATGCTTGCCCCGTCGTGTTGCGGTCGGGTTAGCCAACTCCAGGGTGCCTCCAGTTTAGGAGCTTCCTATGTGGGCTGCGTGAACTGGTAGTCAAGGCTGGTTCTGTAGTGCCAGTAGGCCCAGCTCCCCCTGTAGGACTGTTGGGGTTCGGTAACTGCGGCTGCCTCGCGGCCTAGCTTTTCTCTCCTCTCCTGTGGACCTTCAGGTCCACCACCTGGTTCCAGCACCGTCAGCTGGTTCTCGGCAGTGTCTTTTGCTCTTGTACCTTCTGCTCCCCATCCTGGTTCCAGTACCGTCAGCTGGTTCCGGGCAGAGCCTTTGGCTTAGGTGCCTCCTTCTGGGTATCCAAGTTCCACCAACGTCAGGTGGTCCTTGGTAGTGCTTTCGGGCACGGGTACCTCCTGCTTAGTAACCGGGTTCCAGTAACGTCAGCTGGTCCTCGGTAGTTCCATTGGCTCTTGGACCTTCGGCTACCCATCCGGGTTCCAGTACCGTCAGCTGGTTCTCGGCAGTGTCTTTTGCTCTTGTACCTTCTGCTCCCCATCCTGGTTCCAGTACCGTCAGCTGGTTCCGGGCAGAGCCTTTGGCTTAGGTGCCTCCTTCTGGGTATCCGAGTTCCGCCAACGTCAGGCGGTCCTTGGTAGTGCTTTTTAGCACGGGTACCTCCTGCTTAGTAACCGGGTTCCAGTAACGTCAGCTGGTCCTCGGTAGTTCCATAGGCTCTTGAACCTTCGGGTAGCCATCCGAGTTCCAGTTCCATCATCAGGTTCTTGGCATTTTCTCAGCCTTCTTGTACCTTCTGCTACATTTCCAAGTTGAAGACCCTAAAGTCGACGACCCGGAAGACCACCCCGATGACGACGACGACGACGACCCGGAAGACCACCCCGATGACGACGGCGGAGACGACGACGGCTGAGACGACGACGGCGGAGATGACGACACTGGAGACGACGACCCTGGAGACGACGACCCTGGAGACGACGACATGGAAGACCGAGAAGCAGAAGAACAAGAGGCTGCAGAACAAAGAGCAGAAGAACATTAAGCATAAGACTTAATATCAGAGCAAAAGATATTATCTAAATTATATGCAGAAGAAGACTAAGCAGTGTATGGGGGTGAGTCCGTTCCTCCTCGTGGTGCCCCTGGATAAAGCCTGATGCTGCAGGCCAAACTGAACGCGGACAAATGTAACTTTTGTGACTGGCAGAACGGAAGGTGTAATCTTCCAACTTTTATAGATAACAACTACGGGAATGCCTGTCACAAATGAGAATATGATGAAGAAGTAGAATAGGAAGAATAATAACAGTGGAATAAAAAGAATATGTAGAATAGGAAGAATAATAATAGTTGAATAAAATGAATATGAAGAATGTAATCAAAAAAAAAAAAAAAAAGGTAAAGGATGAAGAAGAAGATGAATAAGGTGAAGAAGAAGTTGATGTCAAAGATGCTGATGATGATGAAGATGAAAGTGTGGGAAAAGAAAAAAAAAAAAGAAAAAAAAGAAGGGGAAGGGCGTGGAATAGTGAAACATCAATATCTGACAAAATAAAAAAAAAAATTTACATAGTCAATATCTTTGTCACTCCGAACGTCTTAAAAAAAAACAAAAAACATGCTATTCTATTTGATTGGGATAAACCTCTATGACTTTAATGTCTCCGCCACCTCCCCAAATACATCCGGCATTATTCTTAGTTGTTTTCCTTCATGTAGAATGAACCTACAAGGCAAGAAAGGGTTTATTTTAATTCCGATATTTTGGTCCCATTGACTTGCATTGGGATCGGGTATCGGTATCGGCGATATCCGATATTTTTTGAATATCGGCCGATCCTATCCGATACCGATACTTTCCGATATCGGAAGGTATCGCTCAACACTAGTCCCCACCATTCCACTGAGACTGCCCTGACAAAAATTACTAACAACTTACTTACAGCCAAAGCTAACAGACAATTCTCTATACTCCTCCTACTAGACCTGTCCTCTGCCTTCGACACAGTTGACCACTGCCTCCTACTACAGATCCTCTCTTCTTTTGGGGTCAAAGACGTTGCCCTATCTTGGATCTCCTCATGCCTTGCCAACTGCACATTTAGCGTTTCCTACTCCCATACTACCTCCTCATCTCGCCCCCTCTCTGTTGGAGTCCCCCAAGGCTCTGTCCTAGGACCCTTACTCTTCTCAATCTATACACTCGGCCTGAGACAACTCATAAGGTCCTATGGCTTCCAGTACCATCTATATGCCGATGACACTCAGATCTACCTCTCTGGCCCAGATGTCACCTCTCTGCTCTCCAGAATCCCAGAGTGTCTATCAGCCATATCCTCCTTCTCCTCTCGCTTCCTCAAGCTCAATGTGGACAAATCTGAACTCATTATCTTTCCTCCATCACGAATATCTTCCCTACCTGATCTATCTATCAAAATAAATGAAATCACCCTTTCCCCTGTCCCCAAATCCGCTGCCTCGGAGTAACCCTTGACTCTGCCCTGTCCTTTAAACCGCACATCCAAGCTCTCGCCACCTCCTGTCGCCTCCAGCTCAAAAATATGTCCAGAATCTGTCCTTTCCTCAACCCACACTCTACCAAAATGCTCGTGCATGCCCTAATCATCTCCAGCCTCGACTACTGCAACATACTCCTCTGTGGCCTACCTTCTAACACTCTCGCACCCCTCTAGTCCATCCTTAACTCTGCTGCCCGACTAATTAATCTCTCTCCTTGCTACACTCCTGCTTCACCTCTTTGCAAATCCCTTCACTGGCTCCCAATTTCCCAGCGTATCCAGTTTAAATTACTAACACTGACCTACAAAGCCATCCATAACCTTTCTCCTCCATATATTTCCACACTAATCTCTCAATATCTTCCCTCACGTAATCTCCGGTCCTCCCAAGACCTTCTCCTTTCCTCCATGCTTATTCGCTCCTCACTCAATCGCCTCCAAGACTTCTCCCGAATATCACCCATCCTCTGGAATTCAGTGCCCCAACACATCCGGTTATCCACTACTTTTGGATCTTTCAAAAGAAACCTGAAAACCCACCTCTTCAAGGAAGCTTACAGCCTGTAAAGACCACACGGCCACCTCAACACCATTGGAGCTACTGCAATCCTCGACCTACTGTCTCCTTCCCAATAATCCTGTAGAATGTAAGCCCGCAAGGGCAGGGTCCTCTTCCCTCTGTACCAGTCTGTCATTGTTAGTTTTGTTTCCTGTAAGTGAAATTTGTATTTTGATGTAACCCCTTCTCATGTACAGCACCATGGAATAAATGGTGCTATATAAATAAATAATAATAATAATAATAAATAATAATATAAGACACTTATCCATTACTAATCATATAGCTATCTTTCTCCCACTTACATTGTGTTGTTTTATGCACAGGGCCTGAGTTTTGGTTCAGTCTCCCCCAAAAAAAGTGAGATTCAAATTCTCACAAAGTGGATATACGTCAGTCCTGTTAGCTTGTCGTATATCAGCCAGCCACTATCTGCCACTTACGTGTACCTAGCTATGCCACCTGTTTATTTATGAACAATTTTTTGGCAGACATTTAGCCTACTTTATTATTTGGGCCTACTACCTGTGTCTGCCACTCATTACAGTTTTCCTCCACTGAACAAAGCAATGCCGCCTGTTTAGTCCTGTTACAAATTTTGAACTGCATTTAGTCTACTTTATTATTTGGGCCTACTAACTGTGTCTGCCACTCATTACAGTTTTCCTCCACTTAACAAAGCAATGCCGCCTGTTTAGTCCTGTTACCAATTTTGAACTGCATTTAGCCTACTTTATTATTTGGGCCTACTAACTGTGTCTGCCACTCATTACAGTTTTCCTCCACTGAACAAAGCAATGCTGCCTGTTTAGTCCTGTTACCAATTTTGAACTGCATTTAGCCTACTTTATTATTTGGGCCTATATCTGTGTTTCCTCCTCATCCTGCCCATTGCCCAGCCACTGCTAGATGAGGCTGCTGGTACATTGACCCAGACCACTACATTCCCCTTGCACTCTACACAGCCAGAATCTGACCCTGCTGAAAGTCAGGTTCCTCTTCCCGCATACTATACCACCTTACACGGGGACAAAGAGGAAGGTGCAGATGAAAGTGCAGGTTCCTTCATCAGGTGGGGGGGCATACTCGTTGGCGACGTCACTGGCACAGGGCCCCTTATAGTACGCAAAAGTGTCTCTGCCAGTGGGAGGTGCCATCCACCGTCAAACACACCGCCGTACTATGAGGGGCCCTGTGCCAGTGCCAACGAATGTGCCCCCCTGCTTGCTCAGGATCACAGCACTTACAAAGTTGAAATACTAACCTCTCCCTGCTCCACCGCCGTGACGTATTCCGTGTTTCCTGGGCCCACGAAAATCTTGAGCCAGCCCTACCCCCCCACATCTTTAGCCAAATGACCCCCAGTTACCAATGCCTAACTATTATATTAAAGTAAATTAATATTGACAAGCTTAAGTAATAAGAATTGATGTTTTGGGCATTAAAATGTGCACTGTAGGTGTTTTCCTGTCCTCCACTCACTGCCGACTTTGATTCCCTATTGACTTGCATTGGGTTTCGTGTTTCAGTCGGCCCCCGACTTTTCGCAATAATCGGCCAATTTCACCCGACCCGACTTTTGACAAAGTCACGAAATTTCACGAAACCCGACTCGATCCAAAAAAAGTAAAAGTCGCTCAACTCTAGTGACAAGTAGTAATGAGCGCGCGTGCTCGGATATCGTGTTATCTGAGCATGCTTGGGTGTTATCCAAATATCTTAGCCGTGCTCGTATATTATGTTTGTGTCCCTGTGGCTGCATGTTTCATGGCTGTTAGACAGCTGCATCAAATGCGAGGATTACCTAACAAACTGGCAATCCCTTGCGTCTAACAGCTGCAAATAATGCGGCTGCGGGAACTTGGACACGTTATTCGAGCCCGGCTGAGATACTTCGTTAAAACCCGAGCATGCTCAGATAACATGATATACGAGCACACTCGTTCATCACTAGTGACAAGTACTCTGTCTCTGCTTGCCTGGTGCAATCTTTTGCCACTTTTCTGCTCCTATCTGCTGAAAAATTCTCTGCCACAATTGCTCCTACTGTGCTATCTACCTTATAAGCACACAACCATTAGCCTTGTGCACTGTCCATTTCATGCTCACAGCAAATTTTTTTCTCTGGAATCCATTTCCTCCAGTAGCGCCTCCTTGCACAGCATGCTGAAAAGCATGTATATAAATGTTAGGACATGTTCAGTATTTGGTCAATTTTTATACATCACTTAATTTAAGCCCAATCTAGTAGTGGGTGATAAATACAGAAGTGGTGACGTGTTTCTACACTGCTCAAAAAATAAAGGGAACACTAAAATACCAGATCCTAGATATCACTGAATGAAATATTCCAGTTGTAATTCTTTATTCATTACATAGTGGAATGTGTTGAGAACAATAAAACCTAAAAATAATCAACGTAAATCACAACTAATATCCCACGGAGGTCTGGCGTTGGAAAGATGCTCAAAATCAAAGTGGAAAATGAAGTTACAGGCTGATCCAACTTCAGTGGAAATGCCTCAAGACAAGGAAATGATGCTCAGCAGTGTGTGTGTGGCCTCCACGTGCCTGTATGACTTCCCTACAATGCCTGGGCATGCTCCTGATGAAGCGGCGGATGGTCTCCTGAGGGATCTCCTCCCAGACCAGGACTAAAGCATCCGCCAACTCCTGGACAGTCTGTGGTGCAACGTGATGTTGGTGCATGTTACGAGACATGATGTCCCAGATGTGTTCAATCGGATTCATGTCTGGGGAATGAGCGGGACAGTCCATAGCTTCAATGTTTCATCTTGCAGGAACTGCTGACACACTCCAGCCACATGAGATCTGGCATTGTCCTGCATTAGGAGGAACCAAGGGCCAACCGCACCAGCATATGGTCTCACAAGGGGTCTGAGGATCTCATTTTGCTACCTAATGGCAGTCAGGCTACCTCTGGCAAGTACATGGAGGGCTGTGCGGCCCTCCGAAGAAATGCCACCCCACACCATTACTGACCCACTGCTAAACCGGTCATGCTGAAGGATGTTACAGGCAGCAGATCACTCTCCATGGCATCTCCAGACTCTGTCACGTCTGTCATATGTGCTCAGTGTGAACCTGCTTTCATCTGTGAAGAGCACTGGGCGCCAGTGGCAAATTTGCCAATCCTGGTGTTCGGTGGCAAATGCCAAGCGTCCTGCACGGTGTTGGGCTGTGAGCACAACCCCCATCTGTGGACATCGGGCACTCAGACCATACTCATGGAGTCGGTTTCTAACTGTTTGTGCAGACACTTGCACATTTGTGGCCTGCTGGAGGTCATTTTGCAGGGCTCTGGCAGTGCTCCTCCTGTTCCTCCTTGCACAAAGTCTGAGGTAGCGGTCCTGCTGCTGGGTTGTTGCCCTCCACGTCTCCTTGTGTACTGGGCTGTCTCCAGCCTCTGGAAACTACGCTGACAGACACAGCAAACCTTCTTGCCACAGCTAGCATTGATGTGCCATCCTGGATGAGCTGCACTACCTGAGTCACTTGTGTGGGTTGTAGAGTCCATCTCATGCTACCATGAGTGTGAAAGCACAACCAACATTCAAAAGTGACCAAAACATCAGCCAGAATGCATTGGTACTGAGATGTGGTCTGTGGTCCCCACCTGCAGAGCCACTCCTTTATTGAGTGTCTTGATAATTGCCAATAATTTCCATCTGTTGTCTATTCTACTTGCACAACAGCATGTGAAATTGATTGTCAGTGTTGCTTTCTAAGTGGACAGTTTGATTTCACAGAAGTTTGATTTACTTGGAGTTATATTCTGTTGTTTGTGTTCCCTTTATTTTTTTGAGCAGTCTATTATACTTTTCCTCTGATTGTTCCACTCTTGATTTTAGCTTACAAATACTGATGTTAAATACTGACCAAATACTGAAGTGTGAATGTGGTCTTAAATGGAGACTGCTGGAGGAACAGCAGCTCAACCCTGACCCATATGACAAACCACCCATTCTTCCATAGTGAATAATGTTTTGCACACCATTATTTGTTAAATCTCTATTCAAAGTTGCATAATTTTCCACTTGAATGCCTGCACTGTACCCATTTAATTACTTTCCTAACAGCTTGAATGAGATTGCATGCCCCGGACTGCTGCAATGCTTTGTAGGAGATATGTTTTTTTTTTCTTTTTATCAAACCAGTTAAGTCAGTGACTAATAGAAACACTAACTCCACAATGGCACAGTATCATTCCCACATACCCCCTCTTCTGGATAATGAGAGTATTTATATTGATGATACAACATAATACAACCTAACAATAAGCAGCAGGATCATTAGTTAAGACACTCTCGTTAAGTAATGAGAGTCTACATTTAGGCACATATAGTTTGATCTTTTACCGCTGTAAACAATGTGATATTCCCGGACTATATGTCTTTGACACTATTTTAATCATATTTAATTAATGTAAGACTATATATACAGTATATATATATATATATATATATATATATATATACGTGTGTGTGAATAAATATTAAATATTTTATCATACAAATACAAAAAAATTATTGTGCTTTTATTATTATTATGCAAATTGCCTCTTCAGAGAAAAAAAGGACTTGAACTCTATAGTGCCAGATGTTGTTATCATTATTAATTTTGCTATTAAAATGTATTTTGATTTGCATTGCGACAAGACCATATATTATAGGTACATACATTAATCTTGTCAATGCACATTTGTACAGTTTCACTTATTTTATTTTTTATTTTTTTTGCTTAATTTGCATAGACATTTCTTGAATTTGCCCGAGCGGCGGTATCGATTATTAAAACGTAACATCCTTCTAGCGGTTCGACGCGGCGTACGTTTCAAACGGTTCCTAAAAGAAACATGTGATGATATACTGTATATTTTTTACTGCCGTGTAGTAAAATCTGGTCCGCATTACAAAAAAAAAAAAAGCCCATTCGACCGACCCCTGCTGCCGTTAACCCCATCCCTGCCAGGCGCACAATACGATTCCGCACAATAAAACAACGGGGAAACATTTTTTGTCCTCCATAAATGGATTTAATCAGGTCTTTTTTTTTTTTTTTTTACAAAAGGACTGATAGGTGTGCAGAGCATGCTCCATAGTACTGTGTCATGGTGTTTGGTCTTCGGAGAGGTGGGCGAGAGGGGATATTTATGTGCTCCCTGGTCCTCTGATTGATCAGAACAGCAGGAATCAAATGGTAGAAAGCTAAACAACATCAGCATGAGCTGAACTTCTAAAAAGCCTTTCACCTTTCAAGCTTCCATACTTAAAGCGACAGCCCTAGAAGTTTGAGACACTATATTAATTAGTGCAACAAGCCATGAAAATGGGGCAGAACCAGCATTCTTTCCTTCAGCAAAACACCCAGGACTAATAAACTATTGTTGAGTTGGCCTGTTGCCTTTGCTAAATTACACAGCATTAAAAAATAATGCTTTTCATATTAGGTCCTAATTAAAGGTTGGGACAGCTTTAAAACAAGAGGAAATCAAAGAAAAATATATATATATAAAAAAAAACCTCTGTCAAGAGTTATGGGAAGCTAATAAAGCAGGCCTGTTATGGTGCAGCACTTTGCCCCCAGCTACAGCCAAACTGGAGCCACCACAATTGGCTTTCAATGAGATAATGATATTCCTTCTTTGCCATTAAAAGGCTCCTAGTGTAAAGTTAAAATGATTTATTTAATTTAGGAAATTATGAGGTGTAACTTCAAAGATGAAGCTCGTAGTAATGGAAAACATCAGCTTGTTTGAAATTATAATAATAATTGTTAGTAATACAGTGATATCAAGGTTCTTTCATCAAGCACATGAAATCTAACCCAGACAAAAGGTCTATCCAGGTTTATTAGGTATGTTCTTGTTTTTTTATGGTTTCCGTATAGGGGCAATAGTTTAGTGCA